>NW_021605377.1:1674498-1736086 GCF_004785775.1 Grammomys surdaster | reverse complement strand
TCCAGCCTTCATGAGACCAAGGATCTCTTCTCCCACCTATGCCCAGCAGGGCCCTCCACCCTTATATATACAGTTGAAGCCATGGGTCCCTCCCTAAGTGCTCCTAGGCTGGTGGTTTAGATCCTGGGACCTCTGGTTGGTTGGTATTATTGCTCTCCTCATGGGGCCACAAACCCTTTCAGCTCCAACAGTCTTCACTCTAACTCCTCCATTGGGAACCCCATGATCAGTTCAATGGCTAGCTGTGAGCATCTGCCTCTGAATATGTCAGACTCTTGCAGACCTCTGAGGAGACATCTATATCAGGCTCTTATCAGCATACACTTCCTGACTTCCACATCAGCATCTACCTTTGGTTACTGCACATGGGATGGATACTCAGATGGAATGGTCTTCAGATGGCCCCTCCTTCAGTTTCTGTCCCTCACTTTGTCTCCATATTTGCTCCCTTCAGTATTTTGTTGCTCCTTCTAAGAAGGACCGAAGCACCCCCACTTGGTCTTCCTTCTTCATGAGCTTCATGTGATCTGTGAGTTGAATCTTGCGTATTTCAAGGTTCTGGGCTAATATCCAATAATCAGTAAGTGAATACCATGTATGTTCTTTTGTGATTGGCTTACCTCACTCAGGAAGATATTTTCTAGTTCCATCCATTTACCTAGGAATTTCTCGAATTCATTGTTTTTAATAGCTGAGTAATACTCCATTGTGTAAATGTACCACATTTTTTGTATCCATTCCTCAGTTGAAGGACATCTGGGTTCTTTCCAGCTTCTGGCTATTATAAATAAGGCTGCTATGAACATAGTTGAGCATATGTCCTTGTTGTATGTTAGAGCACAGACCATCAAAAGATGACTCAGAGAATGACAGGGAAAAGATGAAGATAAAGATGATGGTCATGATGGTGATAATGAAGAAAAACCATGGTGGACTGTGGTGGTTTAAATATGCTTGGCCCAGGGAGTGGCACTATTAGGAGGTGTGGCCTTGTTGGAAGAAGTGTGTCACCATGGAGGTAGGCTTTTAGAGATCATCCTCCTAGCTGCTTGCAGATGACATTCCTCTTCTGGCTGCCTGCAGATCAAGATGTAGAACTCTCAGCTCCTTCTCCAGGACCATGTCTGCCTGGATGCTGCCATGCTTCCTGCCTTGATGATAATGGACCAAACCTCTGAAACTGTAAGCCAGCCCCAATTAAATGTTTTCTTTTGTCATGATGTATCTTCACAGCAACAGAAACCCTAACTAAAACATGGACTATGAAGGCTCCCATGAAGCCAAACGGTATTACAACCATCAAAGAAAACAATAAGTTTAGTTGTTAGATGCCACTGATAGTTTTGGTCACAATTTTTGGTTGAGAACTCTAATGGGAAAGTTGATTTTAAAGTATCTAAAATCATCTCATTAAATAAAAAGGTAGGTATCAAAGAAAAGCCAATGGTCTCAGCAATAAAACGTGATGATGATAAATAATTTACTAAAAATAATTAAAATTATTCTCATGAATATTACTAAGTACTAGCATATTATTAAAAGATTAATTGACTTTCACAAATAATCCTCAGTTAAAACAACTCAAGCATCAAGAAGTAATTATAAAACATGAATTACTAAGCTAATAGTATAGTTTTATATTTAGTTTCACTCATTAAATTAAGCAAGTAAGTATCTTGCTTCAAAGAAGCCTTCAAGAAATATATCAGGAGTATTAAGATGTGACAACAGTATTTAAATTCCATAAAAAACTTATTACAAGGAAAATGCATACCTTGACATTTCCTTCACAGTAAAGAAAAGCGTCTATAATAACTAACCTTTCTTTCACCATTTTCAGCAAAGCCCCTATAACACATCATTTATGCTAATATGCAGCCAGTGTAATGCATGCTACTTATCTCCATCCTGTGGAAGGCAGTGCTGCCCCCAGGCGTAAATGCCACAGCTCATGCTTGACCCTCGGGAGCTTGTGATGCTGGGCAGTGATGTAAACGGTCTGAATCTCATTTTCCTCAGATGTAAAGGGTGAGCATTTCTCCATTTCCTAGAGTTGTTAGGGGACTTCAGTGAATAAAGGTCTGTGAAATGCTTAAATGACTAATTGTGCTGGCTGGTTTTGTGTGTCAACTTGACACAAGCTCAGGCCACCCCAGAGAAAGGAGCCTCAGTTGAGAAAATGCCTCTATGAGATCCAGAGCTGTAAGGCATTTTCTCAATTAGTGATCAATTGGACGGGGCCCAGCCCAGGGTGGTCTTGCATTCTATAAGAAAGCAGGTTGGGCAAGCCAGGGGAAGCCAGCCTGTAAGCAGCACTCCTCCACGGCCTCTGCACCATCTCCTACCTCCAGGTTCTAGTACTGGTTGATGAGTTCTTGTCCTGACTTGCTCCAATAATGGACTGTAATCTGGAAAGTGTACGCCAAATGAACCCGTTCCTCCCTAACTTGCTTTTAGGTCATGGTGTTTCATCGCAGCAGTAGAAACCCTAAGACACCAATTAACTATGATTCCTATACACAAGATGGAAGTTTGGTGTAGATGTGGGAAACTGAGACATTTTCATACTGCTGGTAAGAATATAAGAATGAAGAATGTTTTGAAATTTCTCTGAAAACTAGAAAATGAACTACCACATTATCTAGCAATCCCACATTACATTACTTATTCCAGAGATATATATTAATACATCCGCAGATTCTGCAGTAATAATCATAATAGCCAAGAAATGCGGACAACCCAGATGACCACTCATAGGTCATTGAAAATGTGATGCACGAACACATGGACATGCACACGGGGACATGGACATGGGGACATGCTCACAGGAAACACCACTCAGCATTTGTAAGGAAGTCTTGCATTGCAGCAACATGGATGAACATGAAGGCATGTATGTGAAATAACCCAACCACAGAAGGAGAAAAACGACACACTCCCACTTGCATATGGAATTCAAATTAAATGGTTGTCATGAGCTTGGGGAACAGGAGATGGAGAGTTGCTGCCCAAGCAAGCATATGAGGCTTTAACTGTGTAAGGTGCGAAAGTCCTAGATCTCTGCCATACAATGTTGTGCCTGAGGTTAACAGTGTCCAGTGGACACTTTTAAGTAAAAGCCTGTTTTAAGTGGATATGCCATGTAAAATGAAAGTTCAAAGAATCTGAGTTCAAAAACAGCATGGTCAGGATTCAAATTCTAACCTCTTAGCTAAGATCCAGTGATTTTAACAAGTCTTAATGTCCATTTTAAATCAGGAAAAACAACAAAGTTCCTGGGGGGCCATGGACTCTGAGGCAGACCTAGGCAGAAATGATAACATCACTGCATGGGTGGGTCCCATACCAGTGAGCCTATGTTTTATGAATATCTAGCTTATAACATTATTTGATTAAGCAGAAACAACTCTCTGAGACCATGAGGGAAGACTACAGAGTTAAGATTGATTATTTGCTTTTACTAGAAATACTTGAGATTCTCAAGCTCACGACATTGTAGCTCCAGCACAAGAAGGATGCTACTAGTTTGTATCCTTATTGCAAAAGACACACTATTGTTAACAAATACTAATGAAAATATATCCTGGAGTTATTAGAAGCCTATGATAAACAGTGATAAGTGATATACACAGCTGCTTATATATATTAAACATTTTAATGAAAAACTAATAAGATTGTTATTTCATTATTAATGCTGAAGTGTAAAAATATGTTCTTCCAGAAATAGAAAAGTCTGCCAATATTACTATATGTTAATTACAAAATTAATTAAAAACAAAAATAATTATTCCGTGTGACAGATTATCACTGTCGCAGATAACTAAACTGTCCACGATCCACTCACATTTTATATTAAAGCAATGACTGTCAACCATCCTAATACAGTTCTTCATGTTATGGTGACCCCTCCTGCCTGTCATAAAAGCATTTTTGTTGCTATTTCATAACTGTAATTCTGCTACTGTTATGAACCATAACGCAAACATCTGTGTTTTCTGATGGTCTTAGGGGACCGCTATGAAAGGATCACTCAAAACTGGTGTATTAAAGGAACACATTTTTCAAGAAATACATCAGGAATGAAAAATGTCCATCTATAAACTCTTTAAGACTAAGCATTTATAAAATTTAAACAAAATACATATGCTTGGACATAGCAAGTGAGATATATCTTTTAGAATCTTAAAATCCACAAGCATCTACTTCTCGATTCTACCATTAGATGAATCAATCAGAGGACTCTTTCTTCAGCTTTATTTTTTATTGGATATTTTATTTATTTAGAATACAGATGTTACCCTCTTTCCCCATTTCCCCTCCCTAGAACCCCCGTCCCATCCCCCTCCTCCTTTATGTGTCTATACCATATTAATTACATGCATGTATTAAGTTCAGTTCTAGGTTGAGGGTCTAGCAATACAATAGATGCAAATAATCAAGAACAAGCAATTCAATAAACACAAATAGTCAAAGAAAAAACAAGGCATTAAACCCAATTACGTGAACACTCCCGTGATCACTGTTTCTAAAGGCTTATCAGGATGACCAAAGTAAGTGTGCCTACTTCCCTGTCCTAGCCCAAGGTCATTTTCATGTCTGAAGCCTACTTCCTTGTTCTAGTCTAAAATTTAGATTCCTGTCTGAAATACCTCAGCTTTCAAAATGGCAGCCTGTTTTTATAAGGATCAGTGATCACCACAAAGTGGTTATTGAGTAACCATTATAACTTCAACTCAGATAGACTATGACCCCTATAAAATCTAAGCTGCTATGAAGCCAATTATTGCATAATTTGAAATCTAGATATGTCTTTGCTCTATAAAGCAATTTAGTGCTTTCTTTGATATTAAAACAGCTATATTTTCTTTTTACCAGTACAGGAGTTAGACTCTTAGCACCCCACAATGTACCACAAATTATACCAAGCATTATACAGTTATTCTCTGCAAACTTTGGGGTTCTCAGTCCACTCTACAGCAGCAGTTCTCAACCTTCCTAATGCTGCAACCTTAATATAGTTCCTCATGTTGTGGTGACCCCCAACTATAGGATTATCATTGTTACTTCATAACTGTAATCTCACTACTGTTACAAATCAAATGTAAACATCTGTGTTTTCTGGTGGTCTTAGGGTACCACTGTGAAAGGGCCATTTGACCCCAAAGGAATTGCAATCCACAGGTTGAGAAACACTGACCCAAAGGCTCCATGGAAGGACTGTCCTTTTCTTCTTCATATCTCGTGGCATCAACAATCCTTGAGGTTCCTAGGCTTGAAGCTTTATAACCCCAAACTCAGCCTCCATTACTATATGATCATTTTCCTGTGCATGTCTCTGTGCCTTTTCCTATTGACACGAGTGTTCAAACCACACTGTAATTGAAACTCACAGTAGTCAAGTATATCGTATACCTTCAGTGCTTATATTTGCAAAAGTCTATTGCTAAATAAAGTCAGATTTTGAGTTATAATTCTCATTAATTTGGAAAGGGAATAGTATTATTATTCAGCATTCTATAGTGATGTCATATTTATTTGTAAGCTTTAGTATTAAAAATATATATCAGCTATAAAGTTCTGTGATTCCATAATTACATGATCCAAAGGAACCTATATCTAATGTAAATATGTACATTAGATATTCCCCCAAATTATCAATTTTTCTAATGGAAAAAAATATTACCAACGTGAAAGTCCAACATATACAAAGTCAGTATCACCTTGTCTTTATAAAACTGACAATGTAGATCATTAATTGTGATATAAGCCTAGGGGAAAGTGAGAGAAGAAATCATCTGTGTGTTGTGTGTATCCACCCAGGGATTAGAGAACATTGGGGAGCAAAGAGCAGACTCTTTCCTTCCCAGCAGATATCCTGGAGTGAAACAGCTGAGTCATATGGTAAACTTAAAATTTTAAACAACCATAAACTGTCTTATAAAAGTGACTGTAATTTTACACTTCTGCCAATAACAAATGGATACTGTAACTTTTCTGTACCTTTGCCAACACTTGGTATTGTCTTTTTATTATGGCCATTAAAGTTACATTATAAATACAGTTTGCATTCCCCTAGTGACTAACAATGTACCAGGTAGTCTGCTTGGTGCAGATATTAAAAACTGAATAATACATAATCCCTGTCCTTAAAGCAATATCAATATTATTATGAATAGGCTTATTCTAGAAAATACAAGACTAATTACGTTCCATTTAACAGACTAGCACTGCCACTAGTCTTGCGAAGCACACTAAGAGCCTCTCTTTACATAGTTACTGTCATGGATTGATATTAAAGAGAAAAAAAGAGTCAAGAAAACCTACTGATTAAAAATTACCCTTGTGCTTCTGATGCCTTTTTGTACCTATAAATAAATAAAATTTAAAACAAAATACATATTTTGTGCATAATACATGGGGCACATGTTTGCATCAGTGAAATTCATAACTCTTAACTCTCTTGGTAAATGAATTACAGATAACTATGAAAGAGTTGAGGATTACTGCAGCAGATACCTAAATCATATATTTTACTAAGTCACTTTAAAAAAAAAATCTGAATATGCTTTCTATGAGCAGAGAGTTTTGTTGAGATCCAATCAAACAAAGCCCAAGGTTGTATTCTAGTGTTTGATTTATCAAGTGTTCCCTCAGTATACTTCAGATCTTTAAAGCAATCATGTAAGACATTCTCTTGGTGACTTCATTGTCTTTGAAAGGCATTCACAATAATAGAGAGTGTAAAGGAACTCTGTATTTAAGTTCCCTCTAGGGAAAAAAATGACCACTATTATTTTAGAAGAATTTCCACAAAGATGATTTCAGCACAATAGATTTTTCCAGTGAATGATATCAATCATTTTGCAAGCTTTTCAAAAAATGCCAAGTGGGTCCTGTAAAATGAGGCTGAGCCAGATGATAGGACACGCAGTAATCAGCAAGCCTGTATAGTCCTGTTTGAGAAAACGGAGTCTTCCTTATCTCTCAGCTTCTGTGATTGCAAAGTCATACAAATGAGTTGCACACATGAATAAGTTTTCTTTAACCATTTGTCAAAGAAACTTGGTTAAAAAAAACTTTTTAGTCTCTCAGATAGTCTACCTGTGAACTCCATATCAAGTCAAACTAGTACAAAAAAAATAGAACTTTCAAATTATATACAAAGCCAAAGAATATCCTGAAGTGCGCATCAAAAAAGATGAGATACTGAGTCTTACATCCGTAAGAACCCCATTATAGACACAATATTGGACTACCCTCTCAGACTTCCTCATAGACGTTTCTTTGTGCAGTGAATAGCAGTTAGCGCAGACACGCAACACCAATCAAAGCTTAGACAATAAAAGCCAGGGAGTGTTCAGACTCAATGAAATGCCTACACCAATCCCTCCCCAGTCTTAACTGGGAGGCCTTTGACAGTTGATGGCTTCTGTGGGAGGGAGAGCAGGTTGTCTGTGAGAGTACGGCCCCTGGTAGGATGACCATGCTCCAGTGAATGGACCCACGCACATGAGCATATGGATAACTACATGGGTTATTCAAGGAGGGGGGAGAAGAGAGAAAGACAGAGAGAAAAAGAGAGACAGACAGACAGACAGAGACACAGAGAGACATAAAGACACAGAGAGAGACAGAGAGAAACAGAGAGACACAGAGAGACAGAGAGAGACAAAGGCAGACAAAGAAGACATGAATGAACTTTGGGGGTAGTATGAAGGTGAGGCTATATCTGGGAAAAGTTGGGGAGAAAGTGGGGTGAATATAATCACAACATACTGAATAAATTTCTTAATTAATTAATAAGTCTTCCTGAATTATTAATTAATGTTCCTGAATAAAGATGAAAGGACTGACATGATACCACACTGTATAGATAAAAATGCTACATTGTATTTTTAAAAGATGAAAGAAAACAAGACTGGGATTTTAAGAGTTCTACATAAGAGAATAACATATTATTATCCAGGCCAATGGTAAAAACTCACTTTTATTCATTTATCCACTATGTATATATTACTTAAGCACAAACCATCACCCTCATATTTGGTGGCATTTCCTTGAAAATTATTCCCTTTTCCTTCCAACAACTTCTAGTTTAGTGAAGAGAAAGCTACAAAGGTAGAGTTTTCAAAGAGCAAGCAGCTAACACTTGCTGGACATCTACTTCCCACCAGATATAATCAGAACATAGATCATCATCTCAGTCCAAGCCTCACAAGGAACAGGGGGCTTATTGTTACCATTTTATAGATAAGGCTTAGAGATCTAACTCACACAGTATCACTCCAATCATCTCTTAACTGAACCAAGTGGCCTGGGTCCCTAATCACCAGCTATCATGCTTCTTGCACCACAACCATAAATAAAGGACACACTGAAAACTGAATACAAAAGGCTTACAGCAGGCATGCCAGGACAACATGCTGGCTTGCCAGAGTCAGAAATCGTTTCACAGATTACCTCTGAAAATTAGTAGACAGTTGTTTGCTTCCATAAAGATGTTTCCATACAGAAAACAAAGAAGAAACATTCCAGGTCATGGGCAAATGTGTTACAACACTAAGGTTTGGGGGAAGTAAGAAGGGTAGCAGTTGTACCAGCTTCCAATCGCTGCTGTAACAAGTTAGGACAAACCTGCTGGCTTATAGCATTAGAAGTAATTCTCTCACATCGCTGGAGGGCAGCCTTCTACAATTACTATCGCTCAGCACAAATCAAGGTACCAATGGCCTTTCTCCTTCTGAAGATTTAAGGGAAGTTCATTCCTTGATTCCTTTAGCATCTCATGGATGTCAGCATCTGTTGGCTTCTGATTTATCACTCCAGTTTTCAAACCTACCACCTTGGAGTCTGCCTGGGAATTTAGACATCTGCCTATGTTTCACTTTTGTAAAGATACAGATGACTACAAATGAAGATGTGCCCAGATAACACAGTGATATCTCATCTACAGATCCCTTGTTATAGTGAAAATAGATCTAGTCCAAATAGAACAACAGTGTTCAGGCTGCAGAGATTAGGATCTGGTACCTAGGGAACTGGTTTTCAACCTAGCTCATGAGCCATAGAGGAGTCTATGGAAGTCACCAAGAGGTTATAGCTGAAGGTGATGGGGGCTGAGCAAGAGATGACAACTGCCTTTGTTAAAGACCAGTGTTGATATTATCCTAAATGTGATGAGTAAAATTGGAAAGTGCTGATTCCCAGTATGACACTGTGTTACTTGCATGTTACCTCCACAGCTAATACTGAAGAGAGATTATAGGAAGGAAGAGATTGTTAAGCTTCTTAAAAGCTCTGGGATAAAGGGAGGAACAGATAAGATGAAAGGGTGGCCATTTTAAGGACAGGGACAGATGATTAGAGAGAGTACAGAAAGAAATTTAGGGAAGATCCTTAATTTCCATTTGGGAACAAGTAGGTAGATAATAAGGAGGGTAGTTCTGGTTGGGAAGAAGAAGTTAAGTCCCAGGAATTAAGAGAGAAAAGCTCCAAAGTTCAGGGATTTTGTGAAGAGATGGAATTTTACAGACCAGGGCCAACGCGACCTAGACTGTCTCTAACCCAGTACAACCATTCCTTGCCCACCCCAGCCTTTGACCTTCTAAGAAGAGGGAAATCGTTTGATAATATAAAAACAAACCATTAGCTTCTACCAAACCAAACTCTTAAGAATGTCACCAGATTGTACCCAAGATCACCTTTGCTGTAAACATACCGGCTTAGTGGTCACTAATGTGTTTTAAATATGCCTTGATGTATGCCTTTCATAGCTCTGTAACACATAAGGTCTCATGGAACCCCTTCCATAGTGGCACACTGTATCAGAAGCAACCTGAATCTGTTTCTGGGCCATGGTCACTCATATTCTCTTCCATGGTAAAATACCTCATATTCCCTTTGAGGGAAGAGTCATGGTGTGTGTGTGTGTGCGTGCGTGTGCACGCGCACGTGTGTGTGTGTGTGTGTGTGTGTGTTAGCAGGAAACAGCAGAACAGTGTTGAGGAGAGAGAGATAAGCTTTATTTTAGATGTGCTGATATTGAATTATCTTTGTGTCCCCAGGCTGAAATGCTACGGGTGATCGTGTATATAAAAACGGAGTACAAAAGAAAAATATCAGATATGTACATCTAAACATGGAAACTCCAGTTTCCATTTGTGGATCTGTAGCTATGAATAGGCTGAACATATCTAGTAAGTTAACACCAACAACTGTTTCCATTGCAGATATTAACATGTTTCAAGGATTCGGATGCTTCCACCTGGTCACTGACGGACTGCACTTACCTAGACTACACCTAACTAGTTCATTTTCCATAGATATTATGTGTGCCAGTCTACTAAAATCATCCCATAGAAAATGCATGCTCTATTAGTCCGGTTATATACATTGAGGGTCCCAATACTAAGGAACTCATAAATGCTGAAGAGAACTTCCATTCCCCGAAGGCTTTGAAGGAGAAAAAAGTCATTTCTATAAATCTATCTATGGAGGATTCTATATGAAATGAAAAAAATTATCTTAGCCAGTGGTCATTAGAAGATTTTCATCCTACGAGTGCCTAAACTCTACATTAATTTTGCAAAAACCACATCACATACCTGCAGTAATTTGGGGCTGCTAAAAGAAGAGATTATCATCCCTCTGAAAGCATGGAGTATATTCAATAAACGTTGAAAAGGGGAACACCGGGCAGAGGTTGGAGGACAAAAAAGCTACAGGGAGACAGCAGATCCCGGGGGTTTGACAAGCAGGTGCTTCTGTGGCCATCACATCGCTATTCATAGATGTGTGTTCTGGGCCAAAGAGTCCTGCTCCGGGAAACAATGCCTCAGCCATTAGCCCCAGGAGATATCAATCACTCCTCCTAAGACACAGTTAGCTCAGGAGGGAATTCAAAACTTAGCTGAGTCAAAAAATTGCTTCTAAGCAGGTTTCCCCCTCATCTAATAGAAAAGAAAATTTGAGAGAAACCAAAGGTATTCTATGTCCCTTCAAACTTTGTTCTCTACCTACATCTTCAGAGCTATTTTTATCTTTATTTTTATCTTTCAAGTACAAAGTCTGTCGGTCCAATGCAATGCAGTGATGCATTGCTTTTTGTACAACACTCAAACTCCTGCCTACGGTCTCACAATCCCTTTCTACCTGGAGCGTCTTTCCTTTATTCTCTCTACTTTCAGGGTTCAATTTTTGGCTTGGGTCCTACTTAACTCATGGGAACCTGAGGGAACTGTGCCAGATCTTAATCATGGTGTCTCTTCAGTATTCCAGCTATTATTTCTACAGTAGGCTTAGCAGCCTTTGAGGATGAACCCTTTCTCATGTTAGCTTTGAGTCCCCTGGTAGCACCAGAAATGTAAACATCCACTTTGGCACTTCTTAGGGTTTTTAATTACCATTAAATTACCATTTTAATGATCGCATAAAAAGCTAGAGGTATCTGGCCTTTGTTTAAAAAGCAAGTTACTTATTCTGGAATAGAAAAAAAAAAGGGATCTACATTCTAACTCTGGCGCTGGTTGGAGGCTTGACATTCTAAACTACCCAAGGCACTACATACTATTGCTGCCTCAGTTTTAAGTCCTGATCCTGGGCCTACAGAGATAAAGCACTTGCTGCTTTTAACCAGAAGGACCTGGTTTCAGTTCCCTGCACCCACATAGGGACACAATAGCCAATTATTATTCCAGTCCCAGAAGATCTGACACTCTACCCTGGCCTCCACAGGCCCTGCATGTATGTTGTACACTTATGTACAGGCAAAAACACACTCATTTTTAAAACCAGAAAAAGGTATTTAAGAATAGAGCTAACGCAACTGGGCCTATCAATCACTAGGTCCGCCCCTGTCCCCTCCCCCCACCGTGCATCATTCACCGGTAGATGCTAAGGAGAGAGAAGAACTAATTATACCCTTAAGGGATCATGTATGTATCATGCATGTTTCCCATACATCACTGCTGTGCCTGCCAGGTCTTCTGGGTCCTAAGACAGGGAAGACCCAACTCTAAACGACCAAGTATGAACTCAGAAAAGAAGAACTTTTTCCTTACCTGCTTCCTAGCTCTTTCTTTCTGATACTTGGGAGAGCTTGAACGTGCTTTCCCAAACACTCTGGGCTTTCTTCCTCTTCTCTGAAGGTGCCTCACCTTACTATCTCTACCATACTTTATCCCGCCAGCCTCAGAGAATAATAACTCTTCTGAGTGATTTTAGAGCTTACTGAACAACTCACCAGAAGTTCTGCATGGACTAAATCTGCTTGAAGCCTCTGTAAAGAGTTAGGACAGCAGGTGTTACCGTGCTTGAGCCAGCGGGCACTGAGCTTTAGACTGCCCCACCTCATATAAAAGTTATAGATCTGTACTGCCATGAAGTGTCCATAGGATTATCTTAAATTCCCATTTAAAAAAATAACAGTGGTTTTATGAAGACATTAGAGACAGCATTCTTAATGAGGGACCACGTTATTCACCTGAATTCATCAGGAAGATTTGTGTGACCGCAGGACTCATGGGATAAAATGAACATGTGTCCCAGAAACCTACTATTTAAAATAAGACTAATGAGGTATTGATCTTTGATTTTCACATCAGACCATTATCCCTAAGATTACTCACTTAAATTTTCATACTCGAAGAGCTCTCACTTAAAGTGCTCAGTGTCTATACTAACCGTGTTTCCCTGGCAAGGGCATATTATAGTATTTATGAATTAGGCTTCACAGGGCTTATAGACGATGATTAGAGGGAAAACTGACAATTAAAAAACACTAGCATTTTTTAGTTGTGTATGAGGAATGTGTTCTAAACAACTTTTCTCAAGCTCAAAATAAATTCATAAAATGCATGGGTTCGAATAACCTAGAGATGGGGAATAAATGGGCAAAATGTGAGTCTTAAATATGATGACTGTCACTCAGATGAAGGCATGGTGTACTCTGATCGGCATAGTTTTGCTTTTGTCTCATTCTATGCCCAAAGAGTGGCCCATGGCTTCTTGAGTAATCCACATCCCCTTCCCACATATACATCCACACACACACAGACTCCATCATGCACTGGGTATGGTTCGAGACCTTCTCTGTATTTTCCTTCACATTATGTCTCTATCAGCTTCATGAAGTATTACAGCTCTTGAAGCTGATTCACAGAGTTAACGGAACCTGTCCAAGGTCACACAGCCTGTAAGAAACAAGTACAGCCTAAGAGACAGCTTTAGCACTAAGTATATGCCAGACATGAAGCCCTGGTCTTTGTTTTATCACCTAACTTCAGTATGCTATTTTAACTTTATTTTTAAGATTAGATCAGCGGTAAGTTTTTTCATCTACTTCCTTGTATCACATGTAAGTACATTCTTTAACCCATCGTGACTCTCTAATGTGTTTAGAATCAACTCAATTGCATGTGAAAAGCTAAGCTATTCTCACCTTTATTATTTCTATGCTAAAAGGTGGGAAACTGCTACTTCTCTGGGCTGTGCTGTTAAGCATCTGTGGGTAGCGAAGAAGGTCCTAAAGAGATGTCAAGAATCCAGCTCCCCCACTGAGTGAACAGCAAGGTAAAGGAAGGCAAAGAAAACCTTCGAGGATTAGACTGGCCAGGTGTTGAGGAACCTGCTAGAAAGCTGATGGAAACACCTTCAGGATGCATCCTCTGCTTAGTAAGTGTCTGAGGTATAGTTTGAATGGAAGCGATTTCTCTGCAGCCTTACTACAGACTTTCCCAATGTTAACTCCCCCACATCGGACACTCACCACTACGTGAATTCTCCAGGTCGCATGGAAGACAGTCCATCAAGAATGCCTGCTACCTCCTTATCAACAAGTACAATTCAACCTGTGGATGTTCTCGGCTTTTGTAAACACTCAGATACTCATGTTTCCCTGCAGATGGCGGCATGTCAATGACGTCAATCCTATTGGCTCTCACTGCTACATATGCCAAGCTACAGCACACGTTCCAACTTTTCATTGCACTTCTTCCTTCTCTTTCCTTTTTCTTCATCTCTTCACAAGCCAGCAGCAATGCTTTGAGGTAGTTCAGAACGCACAAAGTGGAAAATGTGTGTGTGTGTGTGTGTGTGTGTGTGTGTAATGAGTGTTAGATGATGCATGTGCAAATGTATATACATATGTGGGCCACAGGTTCACTTCAGGCATCCTCCCTGTTTCCCTCCACCTTGCTTTTAAGATAGGGTATGACACTGAAGACGTACTTTGCTTCCCTTTCACACCACTTTAATGGTAACAGTGCACCCCACGTAAATTCACATACATAAGTACATAGGTATTTCGGAAGAGAGATGGGATGGAAGTGGCCACAGGGACGAGCATCTAGGGATCTTGCTCATCGTTGACAGTGGAGAGTAAGGGAAGGGATAGGAGCTGAGTCCAATGAGAGCAAGGAAAGCCATAGACTAGCAGAGTTGAATGATAGAACCCTGAGGGATGTTGTTTCCATGGTAACTAAAACCTAGAAAAAAAATCCCCCCCCAAAAAAATCTTTCTATGGGAAATGGGCACTTGGTTCTATGATCTTATCTGTGACGTGACAGACAACCTCTTATTCAGCCCTAAGAGGAATGTTGAAACCAGAGCATTTATAATCAAAATTAAAGTCAATCTAAACTCTTTCTACAAGGTATTTCATTACCATGTTATAATGACTACACGGCGATGTATTTTCTTCTATGTCAACAGGAAATGATCTGAGCTTAGCGGGGGGCAGGGGTGGGAGGAAAACAACATTAAGAAATGAAATATACTTGGGGCACTTCTTAGATAAAGCATGTTACTAAAATACAAAGCAATGTACAATAAATTACAAGCTTCACTATCATACAAAAAATCCATCCCCCTTTTCAGCATATTTTAGGTAGATGAGTGTCCACTTGTTGCAGTGAAAAATGGCACATCAAGGATATGTGAGATTTTGTAATTTTCCCTTCACACTCAAGTGACAATGACAAATGGCTCAAGTCTCCACCCTGTATTCCCATCATGATCATGTGTTTGAAAAATCAATACATCGCTTGTGGCCAGGAATTCCAAATGCAGCCTACTATGTTGGCATTGTTCTCTGCCTTCCCGCTTCACTTCCATTATTCCCACCTGTTCTCTCCCCACCCCAAGCCCCGCCTCTGCTGCCTATTCTCTCTCAACAGCTGGACTCTGTCCCCACCTCAAACTTAGTGAGAAGCAACCTTTTGGGAACTTTTCAAATAGACTTTCTAATAAGTCAAACTCCCAGCCATGAGGTTACAGACTGGCATGCCTCGGGGCTAAGGTACAGCCACTGTGAGACGCTGAGGCTACTGCAGAGAGCAGGAAAATGGAGAAGGCAAATGGGAGAAGATTAGAGCCAGGTCTTCCTAGTCAGTGCTGTCTTGCAGGCTCACACATAAGTGTCCATTACCTGCCTGAGGTCCATCTGCATGCCAGAAATAAAAGAAAGTAGAGGTCAATCATCCTGTTATGTCTGTACCTTCCTTTCAGGATAAATTACAGACCAGCCATTAGCAAGGCATCAAATACTAAGAGTTATAACTTTCTTTCTTTTTTTTTTAGTGAGGCTTGTCTTAATTACACCCAGGTTTGGATATGTTGGAGCCTAGTGAGTAGAACCAAATGAGGTTGACCAAAAATCTGAGGGGTTGAGGGGGTAGGGAAAGGACTCCTTGGAGTTAATTCAGATGTAGCTTTAATTTTGACACCATGGTGAATATAAAATCTATTCAGAGAGTAAAATATTTGTTGAGAAAAGTAGAAAACAACATTAACATTTTAGCATTGCACACCAGATTGAGATTTTATATATTTTTTATTTTGTTGTTATTACTTAATAATGTTTTTAATAATATAGTTACTTGATAGGGTAGTAAGTATAGAAAAAGAGAGAGGAGAGAGACAGAGAGAGAGACAGAGAGATACAGAGAGAGACAGAGAGAGAGACAGAGAGATACAGAGAGAGACAGAGAGAGGGAGAGGGAAGGAGGGATGGAGAGAGAGAAAGAGAGAGAGAGAAAGAGAGAGAGAGAGAGAGAGAGAGAGAGAGAGAGAGAGAGAGAGAGAATATACATACCTTAGCTATAACCCAGTATTCCTGAGCTGGGCAAACCCAAATTGTCAAAAAGGGCTCGATATCTGTCAGTTATTTAATCCTCAAAACAGTATAGTATTGGAATTATTCACCTTTTACAGGTAATAAAACTGGTTCAGAGAAGTTGGCTGTATTACTGGAAAGCGACAAAATGAGCATTAGAGAGCCTCTCACCCTATGGTGACACAAAAAGAACAACCTTGGGATTCAACACACACAGTCCAAAGCCATCACGCATGCAAGGCACACGAGAACAAGCGGGCCGCAGATGAAAGCGCCTCTTAGATATAGAGAACTCCTAATCTAAAAATATGAGCAAAACAAATGGCTTTCAAAAGGAGAGGTAACCACACATGTCAAAAATCCTCTTGGCTATTAAGGGAAATAAAACTGTTTCTGGCTGAGGAAGATTAAGTTACACTTTCAGAAGGAGGCAACGTTTGAGTAGGGCTTATTAACATCTGCAGTTGTGCAGCAGCTTGTGGGTTGCCAACATTTGGAAGAAGTTGCCATCACATAGCCTCTGACTCTACACACCTTCCAATAGGCTTCGGTCTGAGAAAGTAACTGTGCTAGCATATAAAAGGTATCTGTAGAATCATGAAATGCTTTTGGCTTACAGGGTTTAGGACCCAATACTCTGAAGTCCAATCCCAGTTAGGAATGTTCTACTGTGATTTTGTGTGCTATTGTTGACCTTTACTGAGTGTCTGATACATCTGGACACTATGTTAAACATGTAGTGGGTCATGTTTCCCTCCAGGATAAAAGTGCTATCATTATACAAATTTTACAAATGATGAAATTAAGACCTAAAGCTATTGGTCTCTGAGGTTCTACAGCTTATACTGGAGAAAGCTGGGAGTCTGAAGAATGTGCTTTTGTTTCTGGAGATAGTGGAATAAGGTTGAGTGGCTTTTAAAAATAGCAATACAGATATATAGTCTCAAGGGGAACAAAATAATAACAGTAACAATAGTTACTATCTCTTGAGGCCTTACTATGGGCCTGGCCTTATTATGTGTGATTTAAACTCATTCTCTACTTTTCCTATCAACCCTTAGGATAACCATAAAGTCTCTCTTTTGAAGATAAATAAAAAGCAACAGACAGGGCTGAGAGCAATATATGGTTGAGAAAAGGCACATACCTAGTATGTTACAAAGCCAAGGTTTCAAAACTTAGATCTAACTTCTCATTATACAATGTTATTCCCATTTCTTTACAATTTCTGTAGTCCATGACACCAACCACATTTTAAAATGAAAATAGAAACTAGGTGTAGTGAACACCTATAATCCTCACACTCTGGTGTGGGAAGCTATCCTTATCACATCATTGCCATTAACAAGTCTGTGCGCATGCGCTGGAAGGTTTTCCCGCCTTTATTAATCTGACAGTTGGAACACGTCATGTGGCCTGAGGCAACAGGAGCCCATCAGAGACTGCCACGTCCCAGGCGAGCTTAGCTTTCTATATAAGGGAAGGGTTTTAGGCCCTTGGGGTCCCTCCTCGTTTGTGAAGCTTATGCTCTCCCTCTCAAGATGCATTAAAGCTTATACTGCAGAAGGATCCTGAGTGTGCCGCGTCTTTCCTGCTGGCGGGAGGTTGCGCGGGACACTCTGGAAGCTGAGGTAGAAAAATCAAGACTTCAAACCCCGTGCTGGCTACACAGAGAGTGTATATCCTCCAAAATCAAAGGGCACAATAAAGCGGCTGATGTTCAACCAATGGAAATAAAATAGCCACAGTCCAAACCAAGGAACGATTACTACATAAATTAAACAGCACAGAGCTAGAGAGGTGGCTCAAGGCACTGACGCTTTGTGAAGGACAGAGTTCAGTTCCCACCACCTACGATGGCTTACAACCACCTGCAACTCCAACCCCAGGGGATCTGATGTCCTCTTTCATCCTACATAGGCAATGCACACACATGGTATGTGTCTGTACATACACATACATACACCCATGCACACACACACACACACGTGCACACACACACACAGAGACACATACAGACATACATACACATGCACACAAACATGCATCTAAATATTATTACATACATATTTATTCCATTTCAAAAAGGAAACATACAGGAGGTAAAAATAAAGATGATAGCCAAAGTAGCTTTACAGTCCAAGTAGATGAATCCCACTAGGTTCACAACCCAAGGAGAATCCTTTAGAATCCAGTCCCATCCTCTTGTTTCATAAACATCAGCATATGTTTGCACCCGAGAAGCTTTGTAGGCCTGTTTCCTGTCTGTAGAAGTTTGGGAATCCAAATGCTTCTTTTTTCCCCTCTGTCTCTCTCTTTCTTTAGATCCCAGATGTGAAGATTTCCACCATTACAACATTTTCAAAAGCCTTGCAGGTCTACACTGTATACCATACACATTGTTGTGACAGTCTTCCCTCTGGGTTATGTTGAGGTATATGAGAAGACCTACATGTGACATGTCCAACAACTTCATAGATCTATGTGATTTTTTGTTTTGTGTTAGGTATTGTCTTACCTTACTGAAGCTGTAGAAGGAAATTATCTAGGACACCTTTGGCCCTCTCTCCACTATCTCCTTTCTGGACAACAAATCTCTAAATATTAGCATCTTTTCAAATCTGGAGAACTTAAGCATGTCACAGTCATACACGCCAGGTTCCTTCCCAGTTAGAAGTTTTATGCCCAGTTTATCTCATTTTTTGTACTGCTTCAGAATTTTTATTTGTGATATTAAATGTGTTGCTACTGTAAAAAAAAAAAAGAATAACAACTTTCCTACTTGTCTTTTTGCTTTGAAATACAGGGTCCATATTGCTTATCTGTGTAAACAATGAATTTCTTATGTTCATTTCTAGGCGAGTACCCTGAAACTCAGAGAATGCACACGGGCAAGAACATAGCTGATCTAAGGCAGAAGTTGGAAGAGACAATGTCCAGACTTCAAGAGAGGGACCCAGATAAGACACAGGTACTCACAGTTCTGCCTATCATTGGAGGGATTTTTTTAAAAAAATCCATAGTGTAACATGATTCCAAGCATCTTTGCTGATGTCAAAATGCGGGAAGTTCCAGTTACTGAAAGTGGTTGCTTTCAAAAAGAAAGGCCACCTGTACAATTTAGTCTATCTCTTATTTCATAAATTCACTGTGGATAGAAAGAAGAAAGCAGGCCATGCCTTCAACACTATCTAGCATTCTACCCAGCCAATGAGCCAAGTTCATCACTGGCCAGTTACCTGTAAAACACCATCCACCTGTACCTTCTGCTGCTCCATTACAAGTGTCTCTCCTTCTGTTTTTGATGATGTACATTTTATTACTTCCAACAACTTACAAAAGCGCCTTTAACATCTGCATGTCTACCAACATCCTGTCTGTTGTGATTCATGTATTCTACAAGGTACGTTTTCTCTAAAACTTCCCTCAGTTTCTTATGACTGCTAACCTGTAGAGACTTTAGCATTCACATTTCTACAGGCATTTCTACTTAGAATCATTTGGCTCTTCTCTAAGAATACGGATTTTTCGCTGCTATACTAGTTTATGAGTCCTGATCTGCAGAATGTTTGATCCTTAACTATTTCTGTTCTAAACAACCTACATTTGAACACCCTCCTTCAAATTCTTCTAGAACTTTACCCAATGTTCAGACTCAAATTGACTGGTATGTGAGAGTGCGGGACATTTTTATAGCACTATTCCCAGGTTCAGGTACCAAATCTGTAATTGTTTCCAAGAATAGCCATTGCAAATGACCACATACTTAGTAGATTAACAAAATGTTAATGTATTCTCTTAACAGTCCTCAAAATCCAAAATTCAACTGTTCTCACTAGACTAACTTCACAGTTTTAGCCTGGTTGATTCCTTCCAGATCTGCTATAGTCATGGTTCTCAACCTTCCTCATGTCCTGACCTGTTAATACAGTTCCTCATGTTGTGGTGACCCCCAACCATAAAATTATTTTCATTGCTACTTCGTAACTGTAATTTGTTACAGATATTAATCATAATGTAAATAACTCTATTTTCCATTTTCTATTTCTATATTGGTGACCCCTGTGAAAGGCTCATTCTCCCCCCTCCCATGGGGTTGTGACCCACAGGTTAGAACTATAGCTCTACAGGGTACTCCACTTTCTCTTTCTCTAGTATTTGGAAGTTGCCATTACTTAGTCAATGACTACATCACTCTAACTTCTCCCAGCATCACATCTCCTCTGACTTTGGTCCTCCTGCCTTTCTCTATGAAGACCACTGTGACTACGCAGAACCTCAATTCAAGATCCTTAAGTTACCCATCTACGAATACCTTTGTTACATAAGTAACATGATATACATATTGTGAAGGCTGGGAAAGTGACATCTTTGGTAAAAATTGTTCTGCAACATCCATTCTTATTATTGATGGATATATGTTAAAATGTTTAATTCATATAATCAAGTCAAGTTTTAAGGATATGATACCATATCCTACCCAGAAGTAATATCTTATCATGTTTTCCACCTGGTAAACATCAGTTCTATTAAAAAGTTTCAGTAAAAAGAGTTCAGCAACAGAAAAGGATTCCATTATTATATTACTGAACTAGACAGTTTCTAAGGGTATTGCTGGAATAGTCCTTTGACTCATGATTATTATTCAAAGGGTCTCATCGTATTTCAGGTTTATTACACTAGGGATAAAGTTAAACCTCTCTGGCAAAAGTGTAACTATTCTGAGCTGATATCTAAAGGATCATGTCAATTTTAAGGATGTAAAAAATATGAAAGTCAGAGAATTTAAATGATTAACCCAATGACACGAATTCTGATGTAGACGAGAGCATAATTTTGTTAATACCTAATGACTAGCTACGTGGAAATCTGCTCTGAGAAAGAGATACAGAGAAAGAGAGGGAGACAGAGAGAGAGACAGAGAGAGAGAGGGAGACAGAGAGAGAGAGGGAGACAGAGAGAGACAGAGAGACAGAGACCTGGAGACAGATAGGGAGAGGGAGACGGATAGGGAGATGGAGAGAGAGAGGGAGAGGGAGATGGAGAGGGAAAGAGGGAGAGGGAGAGAAGGAAAGGAAGGAGAGGGAGAGGGAAATGAAGAGAGGGAGAGGGAGGAGAGAGAGAGGGAGAGGGAGAGAAAACTCTACCTTTATATGAAATGATTCTTACTCTCAGGCAGGTTCAGGCAGATTTTTACTTAGCCACTTGAGTTTCTTAAACATGAAGGTAAATGCTAATACGGTAATTTCCTAAAAGCTTCAGGAACTTCAGGTAAACTTACTCAGATTCATAAAAATACAGATACATTTGTCAGAGTACTACACATGGTGGTTATCAGGTCCAGTAAAAAGTCCTCTATTGTCTTTGGTCAAATTAGAGGTTTATAAAATCTACAAATCTATAAGGTCTACAAATTATCTGTTTCTGATTTCCCTACAGACAAAATAACTAACTCAGTGTTCTCACAAAACCCTAAGATAAATATACTCATATTTGTTCATGATAGAAGCTATTTTAGGAGGATTAGAATTTCTATAGACAACACTCAATGCTATTATTCAGTTGTTCCTGTAAAGAAAAAAGGAGAAGCACTTTTACGTTTTAAGATGTCAGTTTATTAAATATATATTAGACTTTCTGCTCTTATTCACTATAAAATAAATAACAAAGAATTTAAGTAGAAACTGGGATTCAAAGATCTTGGAAAGCTCAGTAAGAATACTTGTTCATATGTGAATAAGCCCCTCACCAAGTAAAAGAAAAATACTCATATAATCAGAAATACCTATACATTTCAACATGGAAGAAATTGTGTTCACTTGTAGAAACAAAGTTTCAACAATGATGGTTATTGGTATGTATGATGTGCTATCATGAATATTACCATGTCAACATAAATATGACAGCTATTTAATTGATAAGATCTACACTAGCTAGAAAGGTTCCTCCAATTTTTTAAAAAACAACCTGACAGTTGGTGAGTAATGCAGGACAAATATGATATTCAAATATATTTCCACTATATAGTCAGAGCACAGGTATCTAGATAAAATCTTCAAAATATCACCAATCCAGTGGCAAATCAACACAGAAAATATATATTGGCTGTAAGAAAATATATTGCTAATTTTACAGTTTTATTTTTCCCAGTACTATCTTTTTAATAAAAAGAGAAACTATCTAGATGAAAATATAAACCACATCAATGCAAGATAAACACCTCACTGAATATAAGTACATATCCATACAGATGTGGATGATTTATGTAAATTCAATTATATATATATTACTAATTTGAACGCTGTTATTTTAATGAAAAGTTCATCAATATTAAGGAACTGTATAATAATTTATATGGCTGCATATATTCCACAATTGAGTGTCCCAAATTTATTTAGCCAATCTCCTATTGAGGATATGAATCTTGTTTATCATGCTAACCTATGGCTATGCTACAATAAACATTGATGAACCCCTGGTATTCTGTCCACCAAAATCTCCAGTTGTCTCTAAAGTAAATGCCCATGACTAAGAGTGTTGGATAAAAGAATATATAGAATACATATATTTTAAACCAAGAGAATGTTTATATGGAATAGAAAGCTTATGGGGCTCTTCTGAGAGACTTATGCAGTTTGTGTTAAGACCTCCAGATAGATATACTGGGCTGAGTTTGCTAGGCTATGGACAGGTGCTGAGAAAGGGTAGGCCACAGGGAACTGTATGAATGACATAAAAGACAGTGTCTCTGGCCAATGGAGGGGCCCCTTTGTGTCAGAGTCACAGGATGTGTGACAAGTACAGGTCACAGTTGACAGGGGGATAAAAGTTGAACCTGTACAATTGGATGCTAGTGTCAGAGAAGAGAAGCAAAGACTATGACTGGCATTTGAAATTTTTGAATCAGAGTGCAGAACTGTTGGGAAGGCAGTATTTTAGACTCCGATATTGGTTCTCCTACTTGAGCACTTATAGCTGCACATTCTGTTAATGAAGGGGGTTATGATATATGCAATGGCCTGACACTTATGTGCCCCCATGCCTCATATACTGGGCAGAACACTGCCTAGATCCAAGGTGCTGACTGTGTGCATTGTTAAGAGCCTGACTGTGTATAATGAAGAACACTTGATCAACACTTCCCAGAAAGTCCTCAGTCATCCAGGGTCAGAAAAGGTGGCTGCAGAAGTCAACCAACTGCACACTTGCCAGAGAGGCCAAAGAAGTAGACCAAAGATGCCCTGTAAGTATGTTTAGAAAGGTGTAGCACAGGCTCTAAGAGTTGTCTTGATCAAAGATAATCTACTAGCAAATTAAACAGCCCAGAGCAGCCCTGCAATGAGCATGTTTTATATCTCTGGGTAGAACCTGTAACCAGAACAGTAGAAAGAGAAATACAACTGACGTTTGTGAGGGCTTAGCCAGATATGGCCATGCTGTGCTGGAAAGAGATAAACATGCATGCATTTTAGAGCTTAACCAAGCTGTTTCTCTTGAAGTCTGTACAGATAATAATTCATCAAAACAGCTCCAACGATGCTTGCTCCTGGCCACCTTCCTATCTAAAACTGTGTCCTTCTACAGATACAAGATTTCACTGGGAAAACCTTGTTTACTATCCTGAAATCATCAGGGGAACCTTACAGGCACCCTGGCCAGGGTTTGAGGAAGAGATCAAGGGCCCAGCAGAAGTCTTTGAATAGACTAGAAGATGAAACCATCGTACTTTGAGGAGAACAGATGAGGCTCCTGGTGAGCCTTGAATGCTGAAATCCTACCCTTACTTCTGGACAGGCATCATATTTGGAAAGGCTCAAGGCCAAATCACCCATCATTTGCAAGCAATAACATTAGAGAAATTTCTAGTATTTCACAATAGAAATGATGTCTGTGAAATTCCTAGCACATAGTACACACTGCTAAAAGGGTAGCAATCACTCTGGTTAGCTGTGATTCAAAGAGAAACTTTGAAATTGGTCCTATTTTCTAGAAAGAGTTTCCACCGATTCCCTTCTAATTTGTTGCATAGCTTTATCTTGTTTGTTTTACATAAAACTTCTAATGACAGGAAATCTCAGTATTTTCTAAGAACTTTAGTCACTTGATGTTATTCAGCACCCTGAGGCTTCATGGGCTTAAGAGAAAATGGTTTCCAGAGATGTCAGTCCAGTCAAAACAAAAAGATAAAACTCCATACAATTCATTCACAGGCATGAACTCGAAAGTGTCCATCACTTAACCTGTTCATTCTGTTTTTAGTATTGGAGCAAGGAAAAATGAAATCTAAAATCTGAAGGATTAAGTCAGTTCAAGGCCTAGACCAAAACTGGGAATTAGGTCTATGTTTTCATTTTACAAATCAAAATATTACTCAATCTTAAGAATACTTTAGGATTAGATATATGTGTAGCCTGGATACTAGGTGAGCCTGTATTCTTTCTATAATAGTTTTGATTTGTAACCTGAATACTATGCTTTAAACATAAAAGATATTTGATAGATGTTAGTTAGACTCAATTAAATTAAGTGGTAGTAATATGAAGTACAAGAAGCATTATATATGGTGTTTACACATCTGGGCATGTAAAATCTATAAAGCACCATACTAATGACACCAAGCACAATGGAGCCCAAAGCAGACTATAAAGTAATGTGAAAAATAGGTTCTAAGTGTGAAACATGTTTTGCAGGTTGGATGCTTTAATTTTGAAAAATCCTAGGTTATATTACTCAGAAAATATATTTAATCATAGTTTACTTCGGGCAAAGTACCTAAAATGGAAAGAAATTAAACACACTAATATTTTTACAGTAAAAAAAAAATGCTTCAGGTGGTATGCTGGTATGTGATTTAAACACATTCCATTTGATACTGATGACCTCCCTAAAAAGTTGGAAAGCAGCTCTTGAGGGTAGGGACCCAGAGCTCACTGCAGAGTGGGCCCTGGATCCATCACTGAATAGATGGATAAGATACTTGTGTAGTGTCTCTGTTTTTTAAGGCTTCTTTAGAAATGCTGACTTCTTAGCTCAGTGTCTTTCCAGAGTTTATATTCCTTTGGTGATAAGTATTATCTCCTTCTGCTTCAGAACAGAAATCCGGGAGCTGATCACAACCTTAGCATTAGGTCACAAAGTTTCCTTAAGTTCTGAAGTGATTCATGTCCTCTCCCTTCTTTGAAAAAAAAAAAGCTGAGAAATACTGAATAAATTAAAGATGATAATTTTAAAATATTTAAAATACATTTACTTCTGGATGGCTAAATCATGTGCTTGGAAATTTCTCTGTAATGAAATAAAAGCAGCAGGCTTGAAGATGATGGGATTTATAAAATATATAAAATACACACAGGACCCATGGGATGACTTAGCAGTACTGTGCAAGCCCACCAACTTAAGTTCTATCCTGGAATCTATATAAAGAACCAATTCCTCAAAGTTGTCCTTTAACCTTCACACACATACAATGGTACATGCACCTCCACATACTAACCATAATAAGTGAAATTTAAAATAGATATGTGTGTATTAATTGTAAAACTGCAAAATCCCTTCACATACTTTTTGAAATAAAAATTATAAGCATATATATGGCTCATTTATATGTACACATATGCTTATTAAAGGAGAACCCATGAATAATAGTTCCCAGATACACAAAATATACATTTTCAAGAACTTATATGAGGAAAGCATTAGTAAGAGTCTATTTCCAGATTGCTATATTAAATCTGATTTAAAAAATACTATATCATATATAAATTTGTATATTTAATATAACAACAAATAAAATCCAAAAAGAACACCTTTTAAACTTGGCATAGTAATTATAAAATATAAAAGTTCAAAAGCAAACAAACAAGCCAGGGAATAGTTTTAATACAATAACATGGGTTAATAATATCAACACTTAGCCAAGCAGTTTACATATTGGGAAAGCAGAAATAAATGAGATTTTAGATGTAAAATCAAACCATAAGGACTAAGTATAAGAAGAGAAATATGTTATTGTTTATATGACAGTTATAGGAAAACTAGGCATTAACAAGTAAAATCCAATATAGAGTTGTATCTGTAATTAAAGATAAAAGCAATTCTAAAAGCAATAAATTAAAGGAAAAATAGCTCTGAAAAGTTTAATGAATTTTATATTAAAAACTGCACAATATACTTGTGCATGTGAATACAAATTAAGATAACAGAAAAGTTAAAGATTAAGAACACTTTGTGATAAATCTAACTACTGAAATATTAATATCTAGACTATCTAAGAAATTTATTCAAGCAATTCTGGTCTTCTCAGACAAATTATCAAAGAAAACCCAGCACTTAAAAATTGCAATTGGAGCCGGGCAGTGGTGGCACACGCCTTTAATCCCAACACTTGGGAGGCAGAGGCAGGCGGATCTCTGAGTTCCAGAATTCGAGGCTAGCCTGGTCTACAGAGTGAGTTCCAGGACAGCCAGGGCTACACAGAGAAACCCTGTCTCGAAAAAACTAAATAAATAAATAAATAAATAAATAAATAAATATTGCAATTGGAAGAAAGTTACTATCAATACTTTAAAAAAAATACTTAGAGCAATCATGAGTTACGTGTGGCTGGCCAGACAAAGTCATAGTATCAATGATTTGGTTTACAGAGTCTCACAGTAATAGTTCTGATACTTTATTTTGATCTAAGAGTCCTACTTTTTAAGATATATAACACAAATAATTAAAAACCATAGTTTGACAAAGTCTCGAACATTATTAAAATGGGCAAACATGTTCATTATTATATAACTAATAATCAGATTAGGATATCCATAAAACAAAGACTTGTGCTTTTCCCTTCCCTCCACATTCATAGATATATGGGCTTAGATTTGTATACTGTGATGAAATATGGATAGAGATTTGTATATTGTACATGAAGACCTTAAGGGAAGAAATGCTCACTGGTCCACCCACTATTCTGACTACAAGAACTTTGGTGCTATCATCCACAGATATTGAATATCAACAAACTGATCTTCCTTCTTCGCAGAACTCACAGTTCATTGTTTCTTAATAACAAATCATATAAAATTTAGGGCAAATATTACAAAAGTCCTATGAAGAAAAATTTAAATATTATATATCATATATTTAAATACATATATATTTAAATACTATATATCATATAATATATGTGAATATATTACATACTACATATTCATATATATATGAATATACTATGTAGCTTTTCACAAAAATTCTTATTGGAGTTTCGAGGGGTATGATCAAACTTCCTGTGACATATCCATAAGGAAAAGGATGCTCTCTAAACCCAGGTGCAACACAGAGAAATCATATCTTTTCTAGACAATATGGCTTTTATCTGCTATGGATTACTTTCCTACCCATTTTCAGTATAGTTAACCTTATTTCAACATCATCTTCATCCGTATGAAGTTTATCTCATCTTATGTAGAAATATTTTGATTGCAGCTTCAAATTTCCTAACTCTATTGTTTCATTTCTGAACCTTACGACCCACAGTACAAAAAAGCTGGTTTAATACTGAAATGTTAATAAACAATATAGTCAGTATTTTAGAGTTCTGTTCTCAGTTTTGAAACTTCCCAGTGGGACACAGGATATATTCATGTTATTCAATAATGCTTCTGTTTTGCTAAAATAGTTATGTATCACTATTGATGCTTTTAAACAACTTCAATATAGCCTCCTCTAACTATAGCTTTAGGTCACATCTTCATATTCTTTTAAATGACATATTTATGGATCATAAACATTAAATATTTCTAAATAGGAAACCTTTCAGTATCAACACCAAAATTTAGAAATATAACAAATGTGCAAATTCACTGCATGCTGGACTGAGACACATAGGAAGCTAAAGAAGAAAAAAAAAGCTTTACAAAGGGAGCAGAGGATCAAGCACATCTCTGAATGGGAAAGACTTAATCAAATAAATATGCAACCACCATACAGTCGTGTGTTACCTTAATGAAAGCGAAGCTTTACCTGTGCGAGCATGGGAAAGCCAAGGTTCCTACATCCGTTACAAGGAGTTAGCGCTTCCCAGAGTCCTGTGGGGCCACAAGAGTTTGGATCCTCCTCTTCGTCTTCCACTTCTCCTGGTGACAAATTTATTGTAGATGAAGTTCTCTGAAATCAAATTTATATTATACCAATATATTATACCAATGTTATTCATGTATCATAACATCAATCAAAGCATATAACTAACTCGCTGGCATGTCTTAGCAAGCCAGCTGACTTCTAGCCATATGACCAGTCTCTGCCATCTTGCTAGGCCAAAGATAGGCATAATTTCATTTAAGTTGAGAGCAAAGAGAGTGGGTGAGAAATATGCAAACTAATGAAGTTTGCAATAGAGACCAGGGCAGAATAACGATCCAGGAAAATATGTGAACAGCAACGAATGAGGGAAATCTTATGGTTTATCAAGAACGTAAGTTTAGTCATAGAATTAAGGAAAATGTAACAAGGAGACCAATATGAGATACTTGAGTGAAATAGGAATTACTGTAAGAAATGCTTTAAGGGGGTCACCAAAAGTAAACCCCACAAACTCTTTGTGACAGGCATGACAGGAATAAATAATACTTTGAAATTTTCACAAGTAGAACACATGCCAACCATACAAACTTTTCGCTACGTCCCAAATCCCACTAAAGTGACTGTACCAGGTTTGTTAAAAATTCATACACTATGAGACAAAGTCAGCAATGGAAACAGAAGGAAGGGGAGGAACAGCATCAAGAACATGTGGGGACAATGGCGGGTGACTGTGGAGTCGCAGACAGGGAGGTAGTAGCAGACAGATGAGACCCTGAAAGAAAAGTGGTTGTGTGACTGAATAACTGAGAGACAGGCTACTCATGAAGCTATGAGGAGACAGGCATGTGAAGATGACCCCTAACCAGTCCGCTAGCAAAACACTTCTTAATGTTTCAGCTACATACAAATAACAGTCATCATATATTTGAAGAAAGTCTCTAGGAAAACAAACTCTTCTATAAATTATATTTTTCTCAGGTGCCTAGACAATATCTATAAAACAAGAACAGAAGAATACCACCCAATACAACAATTCATACATAAACACATATGTGTACATACATATATATACACACACATAAGTACAAACATGCACTGCAGTGGAAGAACTAGAAAATAGATCAGGCAATATCATAATAGATAGACTACAAAAAAGAAGTTAGTAGTTAAAAAAAACTGAGGGTTTTTTTTAAAGCCTAAAACTTGAACAAGAGTTCTATAATCATTAGAAAGAGAATATAAACGAGAAGTTCAAAGAAATGATGCAAGACACTTTTCAGGAACCAAAGAAAATGTCTATTACCAAAGGTCCTGCTGAATGCTCATATGTATAAATTTTAAAAACAGACAAGAAATGCTGGCATGGATGTAGGGGAAGGAGACCATCCATTCACTGCTAGTGGGAGTCCCAACTGATATAGCCACTATGCAAACCTGTAGGGAAGTTCCTCAAAACGTTAGATACAGATCTACCACGTGACCCAGCTAGTTCACCCTTGGGCATATACCCAAAGGACTCTATATCTTTCTGAAAAAATATTTATCCATGTTCATTGCTGTTTTATTCACAGAAGTCAGGACATAAGAATATCCTAGATGGCTATCATTCATTCATTCATTCATTCATTCATATTATCCACTCATCATTGATAGATGAATGAATATAACTATGATATGTCTACATAATAGAATATTATTTAGATGCAAAAATGAAATTGTTAAATTTTCAAGTAAGTGGATGGAGCCGGACATATTCAGTCTGAGTGAAATAAAATCCTGATCCAGGAAATTGACTAGTATGTGTTTTCTCTCACAGATGCTAGCTTTGAATCTTTAGATATTTGTGTTTCATTTGAGATACCCACAGGGGTCACTTAGGATCCCTGAGGGAACTTTTAAGGGAGAGGAGATAGAACACAGTGATGTAAAGGAGGAAAGATGAATAATGGAACATAAAGAACTATCTGGGGTGTGGAAGGGAGGGCAGGGTGGAGAAGGGAACACTAGAGGCTTCCATCCCGGTGACTGGCTTTTATTGTGCTATGCCTGCTTCCAAAGAAGAAAATTAATCATCACTTTTACCAGCTGTGAATCCTGTGAGGTGAATCTGATATCAGTGGTGCAATATTACCATGAAGGTGATGGAGGTAACCAAGCACTTTCTGAATATCTTTAAGGCCTCCACCCCAAGATGAAACTAATACTTAGCACCATTTTCAGGACTAGGAACCTGTGGCTCGATAGGTCATGGGCCATAGGGAGGAACCTGCCATTCCTCTAAATGGACATCATAGTTAACTAACTCTTGATGATGTAATATTTTACCCCTATAGTGCCTCTCTCAAATCTCTTTAGAAAAGCTTCTTTTGGCCATAGATGGAGATTAACACAGAGACTCACAACTTATTGAGATGAAGGCAACAAGAAACTGCAGAGTACTCAGATCTAAATGGTATTTTTAGAACATATACCATCCTCCCAGGAAATCATTTTCCAGACTCCACAGGGCAGTTGCACATATCATTGGGACAGCATGCAGGGGAGTCGACATATGATTGGGACAGCATACAGAGCAGTTGCACATATCATTGGGACAGCATGCAAAAGCCCTGCAACGGCCTGAATTGAACAAAATCTAAGTATGGAGCAGGGAGGTAGACATTAAGTTCTACCCCTATCTGAAGAGTTATTGGCAACCAACAGCTGCTGGTAGGTCATTTTCTTTAAGCGTGTGGAGCCTGGTAAGGGGACCACACCCCTGTGGATGCCCACATTCAAGCAAATATGGGTAGCAGAAATTGGACTCAATGGTGCTGTTTGTTTTGTTTTGTTTTTCAAGAGGTTGGACGTACAGGGAAGGGAGTGGATCTAGGAGGAGATGGGGGAGGGTAACTATGAACAAAATATGATGTATTTGATTCTCACAGAACTTAGAAAATTATTCTTTCAGAAAATTTGAAGTTAAAAAAAACAAACTTTATAAAGGTCTTCAGAATATACTGTTCCATGTAATACTGACAGATAACAATTATTAGGGTTAGAAAAGTCATTTGATTATAAAAATTAAAGATGTTCTTTCCTTCCCATTATAAATAAAATTTATTTTTTTTCTACACCCACATTTTAGCTTTCCCTTTATCAACTGCCAACAACTAGAAAATAATGCAATTAAGCAGTCTTTTAATTAATTGGTTGTCATCTCACATTGTACTGAAAACTTACTATGTGGTCTGTAACATCATGGGACCACTTTGTGTTAATTATTCATGTTCACAAAACAACTTTTAAGGCAATCATTATTTTCCTTTGCTTTATAAACAAGGAAACCAAGGCACAGAAAATCTGAGTAAAACCCAAGGCCACAAAACTTTCCAGTGGCAGAAGATAAAAGAGTTTAAGGCCAGACTGTCAGATTGAAGACCTTCTGTAGCTGCAAGATTACAAGACCTCTCTTCTTACACATAATCCCATAAACAGCAATAAATTGAGTAAGTAAGCTGTTGTGCTGCACTTTAAACAAAATATGTATATTTTAATGCTTGTATGACATGATGATATCCCTGAGAACATTTTGCCATCTGCAACGGCCAATTAAATTTTCTGTAATTTGGTCCACATCAACCCATAGTTTCGTAAATACATATTTGCTAAAAAAGCAATAAGAAGTGTTTCACACCAACTTTTTTACTCTGAAGACCCTTTATCTTGTGAAATCTAAAACATTAATCTAATGGATGGAACTAAAAAAAAAAAATTATCCTGAGGGAACTGAGAGCCAGAAAGACAAATATGGTATGTATTTGTTTATGCATGGATGTTAGCTGTTAAGTCATTAATAAAGACGCCATGATCCATATAACCACAGAGGTTAGGTAGAGAGTTAAGGGAATATGGGGGAGGGGTGGGCCTCCCTAGGAAGGAGAAAGAAAATTGATAGTTATGAGTGGATGAAGGGATAGACTGGAATGAGAGAATCAAGAGGGGGAGGGCAAGGAAAAGAATACAGGGCAGGACACCTAAAACTAAAGGCCATTTGAGGGGTCATATGGAAATCTAATATACTAGAAGCTTCCCATAATATATACATACATAGAGGTGTTCTAAATGAAATTGTCAAATAACAGAGGAGACAGAGCCCCGACTGGACATCTCTGATCACCAAATGAAGCTTCCAACATTGGGAATGGGTTACATCCAATTGAGTTGTTAGCCAAAGGGGTCCCTTGGGAACCCCCACACAGTCCAATATCTCGCCAAGGCTCTTGGTGGTCACCCACAAGCTGATGGTAAAGCCCTGTAACTGAAGAAAATGCATACACAATTCATTGAACATGAAGAAAGCTGGTGCCTTCCTAAAGCCCTCACCACCAAAAACTAGTTTTCATGGAACTGGAAGGTACTCTGCATTCTAACAAAAGAAAAAAAAAATGTAAACACCAACCCAGTTACAAATCCTTCAACCTACAAGAGTGATCTACCTGAAAGATAGGTCTTGTGGCACTGGTGCCACAAAGCTTGTGAGAACGACCAACTAATAACTGATTTGAATTACGGCCCACTCCATAAGACAGAGCTGATACTCAATGCTGCTTGGATGGACAAGAACTTGAGACTAAATAGGCCAGGGACCTAGGGGAAAGCCAAATTCTACTGTTACACTAAGGGATACAGCAATAACATGATCCTTAATGACATTCTGCTGCAATCACAGATCCATGCCTTGCTCATCTATTATCAGAGAAGTGTCCCCCTTCAGTAGATAGGAACAAATACAGAGACTGACAACCAATGTGCAGAAAGAGAGAGATGTTGGAACACTCAGCCCTAAAAGGGACATCTCCAACAAATCCCTCCCCTCAAGGATAAGGGCACTCTGTGGAGATGATGGATGGAGGACAGACACCAAAGAATCAAGATCTTCTAGACACAACAGAGCTGACACAAATATGAACTCACAGAGAATGTGGCAGAAAGCACACAGTCAGCAAATGTCTGCACCAGACGGTGTCCCAGAGCTGAGAAAAAGTGCGCACATCCATTATAAGATGAATAGAGAAGCAAGTGGCTATCAAATAAATTAATTCAAAAGTCTCACTGGAGAAACAAACTAGTCTTAAGGGTAGACCCCATGCCCAGCAGTAGTTGGCCAACACAAATGGACTCAACAGCATATTGGGCTATTCTCTGTCTCATAATGTTAAGGACATCTTTTTTTCTATCTTACAGGTCCTTTGCATATATATTATGGAGTTCAGTTTGGGGATTTTATGGGATTCTTGAGTGTACAAACATATGTCTCTGTATTTATATGTGTCTCTTGTGGTTTTAATTTGGCTTTTTCTTGTTTGGTTGTCTTGTCATTTCTCAATTACTTTTGTTTTGCTTTATCTTATTTTAACTCATTATTAATCTTTAGATGCCTGTTGGTTTTCTGTCAAGGAAGAGAGGGAGTATGGATCTGGATGGGAGGGTAAGTATAGAAGAACTGGGAGAAGTAGGGGGAGGCAAACCTGTAATCAGAGCACACTACAGGATAAAATGCACTTTAAATAAAAATAACTTTAATCAAATAAGAACTTGTACATGTTAGATCCTTGTTGCTTACAAAAAAAGAATGAAAATTTTCAAAGGCATCTCAGTCACCAGTTCATAACTAGTTTATTGGTTTGGCCATCAACAGGGACCCCACATGGCACTATAAAATGTAGCATACTCAGCTAAAATCCATCAATTTTCATAGTTCAATATTTCACTTCATTAGTTCTGCTAATGATTCTACAGCTAATATAATCAATTATGCAGTTACCGTCTTCCCTATATATCTTCTCTTTTTAAAAATGTCTGTTTGTACCATATCTCTGTTCATAAATCTCCAATTATTTCCCACTAAACGATGAAAAATATGCAAATTATTCAATTTATCTTAAAAGTTCTGGGATCAAATTATTCTTTAGGTTTTTTTTTTACTCAGAGCTAGAATTAAATTTAAAGTTCCTGTTTGCTGAGCAAGTGTTCTTCCATGAAACTACCACTTCCAGACCTCTATTTTCAACTTTAAAAAATTGTATTGCTTATTCCATTTGCTATTTGCTATTTGTTAGTGATTTAGCATTTCTAGATTATTTTTTATTATTTTTATATTTTACAGTCCAGCCTTTGCCCCCCTCCTGGTACTCCCTCTCACAGTTTCTCATCCCATTCTTCCTCCCTCTGTCTCCAAGAGAACATTATCCCCACCACCACAAGACCTCCCTACTCCATGGGGTCTCAAGTCTCTCAAGGGTTAGGCCCGTCTTCTCCCACTGAGGCCAGACCAGGCAGTCCTCTGCTATATATGTGTTGGCGACCTTGGACGAGCTCATGTATGCTGCCTGGTTGGTGGCTCAGTGTCTGAGAGATCTCATGGGTCTGGGTTAGTTGAGACTGCTGGTCTTCCTATGGGATCACCCTCCTCCTCAGCTTCTTCCAGCTTTTCCCTAATACAACCACAGGGGTCCCCAACTTCAGTAGGTTCCTCAGAAAATTGGAAATAGATATACCTGAAGACACAGCTATACCACTCTTGGGCATATACCCAAATGATGCCCCACCATACCATAGGGACACATGCTGCACTGTGTTCATAGTGGCCTTATTTGTAATACCCAGAAGCTAGAAACAACCAAAATGTCCCTCAATGGAAGCATGGATACAGAAAATGTGATTCATTTACATAATGTAATACTCTTAAGCTATTAAGAACGAGGACATCATAAGTTTTGCAGGCAAATGGATGGAACTAAAAAATATCATCCTGAATGAGGTAGCTCAGACCCCAAAGGAAATGCATGCATGGTATGTACTCACTAATAAGTAGATATTAGCCAAAAAAGTACAGAATACCTAGGATACAATCCACAGAACTCAAGAAGGTTAATAAGCAAAAACTTATTTTTTTAATATTCTTTTTGGTTTATATTTCTATGTGGTATGTTTTGATCATGATTACCAAAGTTTTCCCAGATCCTTCCCAACTCTCTACCCATCCAACTTTAGGGCCTTACTAAGTGCCCAGGCTGGCCTTGAACTCATGTCACAAATAGCTGGGATTACAAACCTCTACTATTGACCTTCTACTTTTGTCATTTCATTTATTCTATTATATTCAATACAGATTATAGTCAACTAGAATTATTTAGCTTTATATGATCATGTTCCACACTTTTATCCATCCGTTCTACCTTACTTCTCTATTCAGTATATTGTGGGGTTAAAAATATAGCTTCTGTGAGCAGATAGTCCTGGATTCAAATTAAAACTGTACAATTTTCAGATCTGACCAATCTCAGCCTTGCTTGACTTTACTTACACAATGAAAAAAAATAACACTCAGTTCTTTTTCCTCATAATCGAGTGAGGTGATTGACACATGATAATATTTCAATAAATATTAACTATTATTTTGGCTGGTATTTTCTTAGAACTCTATGGATTCAAGTATAGTTCAGATTTTGCCCTAAAAATTTTCCACATTTATCACAAACATTACATCTCTCTGTTCCACATGTCTACCATGTCAAGCATGCACCATATTATAGCGTGTCACGCCTACCTGGAAGTAAGGAATAGCACAGCGCCAAAAAGCCTTGTCTTCTTTGAAGTCAAACAAGAACACACTAAGTCCTAGCTCAGCACCTTCTAAACTAAGTAGCTTTGAGTAAATACTTAATCTCATTAATCCTCAGTTTCTTTGCTTGCCAAAGTAGGTGCAATAAATAATTCCTACTTTTGTGGGGCTCTATCAGGATAGAATTACTTCCATAACTGACACATAAAATAGTCATTACTGATACTGTTACTATCGCAATCACAAAAGAGTTGTGAATGCACACAGAATGCTTTCAGCACGTCCCTGTTTAGTTTTAATTTATTTGAAAGAAAATATGCCCTTATTTGTTTTTATATCATGTACAATGTGTTGTCTACAATAAACTTACTAAGTGTCTATTAAATAAAGTACTGGATGAATAAATTCTTATTTTAATTTTACTAGATAGAAATCATATTCAAGGCTTACATAATTGTATCACAAATGCCATGATTGAAATTTCAGTTTTATTTTATAGTAACCATTACAAGTGGCTATAACAGAAGTATAGAAAATTGGTGGTTTAGTACTGCCCTCTAAAGTCAGAATAGAAATCTGCAATGTAAAACTTATTTTGAAAACAGAATGTTTTTATTAATTCTTTGAGAATTTGATATAATATTTTGGTCCTATTCACTCCCCTGACTCCTCCCAGATTCACATCCTTCTCCCTATCTGTCCACCTGGAGTCCTCTTTAACACAAACAAAAAAAGAATCTATATAGCAGCAAATGTCCTAATCCTTTGGTTCTTACAGTCTTCCACACGTGTTTTTCTGATATGTTCCCTGAGCCTTAGTATAGGGTTGTTAGTGTACTAATTGGGGATGGGCAGCCCATGCTAATTGACCTATGCACTTTGACCAGTTGCAGCTTTGAGTAACAATCCCCATCTGCTGCGAATGAAGCTTCTTTGATGAAGGATGCGACAGCTACACTTATCTGCACGTAAGGATGGGTATTTAGAATACAGTTATTGATTATTCTGGCTTAGGAATGTAGAAGATATTCCTCTAGATTCCAGGGTCTTACCTGCCTCAAGGAGTTGGCTAAGTTTACAGGGTCAGACATGAATTTCCTCCTATTGAGTAGACAGGGCCATTTCAGTTGTATAAAAGGTATTTGGGAAGCCTTTTATCAAAATAAATATAATCATATACATGCGTATATGTATATGGAAAAGAAACCTCATGAACACACTTAAACACAGAAGGATTTCTTTGTTTCAAATGCCTTTTAAACTTTTTACTGAACACCTGTAGTTTTAAAGGTCCAGAAGGAAGAAGGTAAAAGTTCCACAGAAAATATGTTTATAGAGTCTAAGCTAGTTCTCCTTGTTGTTTATTATGTGATAATTATATGGAAGAAAGATTAAGATAATTCTGCATTACAAGACTGATTAATAATTTATAACATGCTTCAGATATATAATAGCCAGTGAAGTTGGGGAAGAACTTTCCTTATTTTAAAAGTGAATAAACTAATATCAAAGATATTATTCAGTTTGTAAGTTCATCTCATAGATAAAGCTAGTTTACAATTATTAATCCCATGACTTGAGGGCCTGTTACATTTGACCACATTGTAAAAGAAGGGTTCTCATTATTAGAAATCCAAATGAGACTTGGCATCTATTTGATGTTATTGAAGAACACGTTCATGTCAGCCCCTTGTGTTCTATTCAGATGTCTTCAAAAATCAAAGAAGAGAAAGAACACTAAATGACAGCTCGCTCCTTCTCCTCATCCATCAATATCTCTCTTTTATAAAGCAAAAAAAAATCTTAAAAGTTCTGAGGACATTTTAGAAAGATTTGTTTAACTTGGCTTGGTTTTCATCAAGGTTTAGAACATAAGGCAAAATTTATAATTTGAAGAAAAAGATTCTTCTGTTTTACTAAAAAAAAAAAAATTAAATCAGATGATTGGTTAAATGACAGGTGTTTTAATCAACAACAGAATTTCATTTCTTTTTGTAGGCTTTGCTCACTGGTGCTTCAAATTCATGTATAATTATTATGCAAAGCAATATTACCTTAGGGTGTATCTTCTCTCCAAACTTGCATAATCTTATTACGCAGGAGATTTCACATGGAATTGTTATTCATCAATTCAAAGGAGGGCAAGAGTTATATAATAGCATGGCAGGTCAAAACACTGAGTATTTGCTTAGAGTTTTCTTTTTAAAATTATTCTGAATTATATGACAACCTTTAACATGACCATTAGTGTGCATACCCAGGCTAGAGACATTCGCCTACTATAAATATAACTTTTATTTGCCATATGTACATGTAGTCTTGGAGGCTTACTGCTGAATAAGCTCATCCTTTACAGCTCTTTCTGAATTCTGGCTGGCTGGTTCAACTCAGCTATTCTGGTTCAAACTCCTCTTCAAGCTGACTGATTCAATCTGGCTTCTCTCAGCTTCTGACTGAATTGCTCTGCTTAGCCTTAAACTAACTCTGGCAATCTGTTATAATCCTCTGGCTCCTTCTCATCCTATAACTCTTCTGTCTTCACCTGCAACCTGTCTCTACAAAAATGTCCCAGTAAAACTGCCTCGTCTGACCTGCAAGGAACTGCATGGAGTGAACTCACTGAACTGACTCAACTGAATCAAACTGTTCCCTATAGCACTCTTAAGTAGCCTCTTCCCTGTCTTATTCTTGCAAGAGTTGTGTGTATCCTATCTTTGATTCATTGTATCAAATCTTTCTCTGATTCATCACTTTGTCTGCCACCCAATTAAAGGTCACTTTCCAACATGGCTGCTTCTTTCTATAAACTAACCTTACTTTCATTGTTTGGAATTAAAGGTATGTATTAAGGGCATGTCTACATTCCTGCAAGATCCTACTGTAATCCAGAGCATGTCTGCAATCTGGCCAGATCATATAGACCTAGTAGGCCTCTTGCCCTTGCCAGGGCAACCATATTGCTGGATTAAAATTCCTCAACCTACACTACACTTTAACATAACCAATCGTGTACATGCCCAGGTCAGTGACATCCACAAGAGCTATAATAATTGTGTCTTCTGAAAAGCATAATTGCCCCCAGATTTATCTTACATGAGCCATGAATCCTTAACCATAATTAAATATGCAAGAAAAAAAAACAGAAGAAGAAAATCAAGTCCATATGCTAAGAAGTTCACTGAGACTACTTCGTAGCAACCATGAGCCAAATGACATTGCTGTTTTGTTACTCAAACTTGAGGGTTTCAAGTGCCAACTGTATTTCACACTTATTAGCAATTACTTCATCTGGAGTAACTGTAAAAGAGTAAATTAGGAAAGTCCATTCTCTTTATTTAAAATGATCAGTTCCAACATATTTAATCCCTACCTGCTGTTTACATAGTTGAAATCCTTTACATGGCCACTTGGAAAATTTAAAAACCATACTTGCTTTCCTATTTAATTTGAATACAATGAATTTGTATGCTGATATTATCTTTTAAAACTTTATTCATGTGTCTGACTTTGGCTTGATAAGTAATTTACTTATTTCAAATAGGGGGTCAGATTTACATACAACATGCAAAAGCTAATATCAAAATTGCTAAGACTATTTTAGGAACTTAAGTGAAGCTAAGCTTGGTTAGTAAGACAGTACAGAAGGAAAAATATGCTATTTTTGGAAGCACAACTACCTTTCATGACCGACCATTTCATTTGAGTAAATATGATATCATTAAAGATTTATTTTATTCCTAAAATTAACTGTATTATGACAATATTTACATCTATAGATTTGCTGTCAGTTTTAAACATGTACTCTTGTACAGTCTCCACCATCCAGTTATAGAATACCTCAACTGTCTCTGACCATATTCCTCTACAGAAAGCCCCAGAAATCGTTCCTCTGCTACTCCAGTAGGTTTGTCTTTTTTAAAACCTCACAAAAATAAAATCATAAGGTACACATTCTGTGTAAATGTTTGTTCTTCAACATGCTTTTTAGATTAACCCCTACATTTTTATATCAGTAGGAAATTAGTTACTATTAACCATCGTCATCTCATCATCACCATTTTGTGGTGCTAGGACTTGAACCCAAGGACCTCATACAGGCTGGACAATCTGCTACCCACATCTCCAAGCCACCCCTTAATTGCTTTGTAGTACAAAATAGTATTTCAGCAAATGAATGACAGATTTTGTACATAGTCAGCTATCAGGTATCTGTATTGCTTTCAGTTTAGGGCCACCATGAAATACATTGTCATGACAATCATACAGTGTATGTGTGTGCTGGTTTCTCTTGAGTAAAATATCCAAGACACAAGGCGACATGGTAAGTATTTATTAAACTTTCCAGAAAACTACCAAGATATTTTTGAAAACGTATGCTTTTACATTTCTACCAGTTGTGTATGAGATTTTAGTAGCTCTAAATCCTTGGCAATGGTGAATTTTATCCTTTCAGCCATCTTCATGTGCAAGCATTGCATGGTGCTTTTAACTTGAGATTCTGGTGTCAGAGGATGTTAAGGATCTCCTACTATGCTTGGAGACCATTCACTTGCCTGAATCAGTGGAAACTGTTAAGCCATGCTTATGTATCCATTGATCTGTTTGACTTTTTGCTGTAGAGTTATATGAATGAATATCTATTACCCTTGAGTTCTCTGAATAACAGCAAAGAACTCTTTGGTTTGTTCACATCTGCAGATCTCCTCCTATACTTTCTTCTGATGGATTAAGAATTTTACTCTCGTACTGTGATCTCTGACCCACACTGAGCTTGCTGCCATGGTGAGCATACTCAAAGCCTGGGTTTCATTTTACTTTTCTTATATGGGTTCCAGCTCCATTAGTTCAAGATTGTTTGTTTCCCAGTGAAGAGTCCTGAAGATTTTTAATTTTTACTTTTTATTTGTATTTTTGTGTGATGTGTTTTTGTGTGTATGTTTTATTCGTGTGGTTGTGGTGTGCCTGCTGGCACATACATGCTCTTGCATCTGTTCCTGCCTTTTCTATGTTCTTTGCTGTTCACCTTTGCCTCCAAGCTTCCAGGGAGTCTTTTGTCTCTGTCTCCACTGTAGCACCAAGATTTCACATGGGTGACACTTTGCCCAGCGTTTACAGGTTCTCAGGATTCAAACTCTGGTCCTCAGGCTTGCAGAGTGAATGCTTTAACCACTGAGGAATCTCCCCACTCCCTGCAAGTATTGTTTGCTTGTTTGTTTTTAAGTTGACTAACTAGCACTTCTTTTTATAAGCAAGAGGACTGGAGTGTGGATCCCCAGTTATGGTGGTGAATTAACCTAGTCCTTCTGAAATGTACTTACTTGTGATGCATAATAATTTGTTACTGATGCCTGGCTGATTTGTTACTATTTAAGCATTTTTGATAGTGTTTATGAATACTACTGATCCACAGATCTTCATGGAGTAAGGAGACTTTATTATCACAGTAATGGCAACATCATAAATTATGTTGGAAAAAGCCCTCAATTTACATTTTCTAAAAGAATTTTTAAACCACTGAAACATCTAAGCCAGAAGCTTCCTTATCCATTTGTAAACTTGGATAAAAGACAAGACTGTGTACCATAATTGGAAAGAAAGTAGATTCTAATGATAAATCAATCTTTTAAAGTCAATATATATACATATATTCAGATTCTATGTTTATTAAGTTGTTTTTATAATCTGTAGAAGGGGAATGGAGGAATGATGTAATTACATTTTAATTTAAACAATAAATCATTAAATAAAAAATATTAATTTATCTTCTACTCTAGAGCTAGCTTAGACTCATCACTAAGATTTAAGATTCCTGACTGGATCAGCAGGATCTCACCAATGGGCTGGTGGTAATGATAATTCTTGATACTTCTGAGCTCTGGGAATTTTTATATTAATATTCTCCTGGCATTGTTTTTTCCATGAAGTTTTTCTTTTCCTATCTTCATGAATTTTTGCTCTATGTCTGTGGATGTTAATATTCTGTTACAATTTAAAGACTATTTTAGGCTTGCTCTTTCTTTCTCCCTCCCTCCCCCTTCCCACTTGTACGTTCTTCTGTCTGAAAACTGTAGCTGGATTAGCCTGTCCAAAACCCTACTCTGTATTTACAACTTAGTGTGATTATGTAAATCCATCTCTGTTTTCCTCCACCTCTTACATTCTTTTAGAATATTATATCTATCCAGAAAGCAGGAGTATCTGGTGAGTCTGTCAACTTTCCTTTCAATTACTGTACACAGCCTTGTCTTTCAATGCAGTTTGATAACGAATGTTTTCTCTTTTTCAGTGTTCTGGTAGTTTACATAAGGAGTTGTTCTATGCTATTATCAATGTAGCTAAGTCGGACATGAATGGTTTTTAAGTAAGACATATATTATTTATATCTGTTTCTCTAGTGTACACCTGTCTTCATTGCTTGCTTCCTGCTGGCTGGGTCATACAATTTTTTTTTCTATTTTGAACAAATCCTTTAATTATGTTAATATTCACTTTCTTACTGAAACTCCACACTTATCACTTGGAATTAGTCATTTCCTGTCTTACTCATGCTTTTGCCAATTTCCCAATTTCTAGAAAATTAGTCACCTCTCACACAGTATTTGTTCAGTTATTTTTATACCAATGAAGGTACATGCTAGTAAATCCTAAACTTGGGAGCCAGTATGTCTTTGACTCCTCTGCCTGCTCTTGGGACTCTTTTCCTCCTGTTGGGTTGCTGTGTTCAGCTAATATGAGGGTTTTTTACCTTGTCTTATTGTATCTTGTTTTGTCTTGTTTGGCTGTTGTCTCTTGGAGGCCTACTCTTTTCTGAAGGAAAATGAAGGAGGTGTGGAGCTGGGGAAGAAGGAAGGTGGGGAAGCTGGGAGGAATGGAGGAAGGGGAAACTGTGGTCAGGATGTGTTGTGTGAGAGAAGAATTTATTTTCAACAACAACAAAAAAAAACGAGCAAGAGAAAAAGAAAAAGAAACAGTAAGTGAAAACTTCCTTTTGTTTAAACAGCAACAAAAGTATTGAATTAACCTGAACTTACTATGAACAAAATTTAACTACCACTTAGAAGGAATTTACTTAAAATTGTATTGTTTATACCTACCACCTCAAAAATTTCACTTAAATTTCTTAAATATTTGTTGATCAAAAACAGATGGGAACAAATAGCTACATTATAAAAGCACACTTGTATCTCGTTCTATAGGAAGGAATCTATACATACATTGCTCACGGTTTATTTGTAAGGTACTAACACTTAATCTAGATACAATGTAAACCCACAGATAATGGGAGACTCCACCAATGGTACTGTTTATGAATGACTGCCTGCTACTGAGAGGGGAGACAATAAGAAGAAAGTCACCATGAGTCTCAGAGGTAAGACCTTACTAGAACATGACTGAAAATATTTTCCCCTCTCTATAGAATCTGCTGGTTAAAGACAAGCTGTAAGACAAATTTTAGGACATGCATCTACTTTCTGCCCAGATTGCTGCTTCTCTGAAAAAAAGAAGTTCAAAGATTCAGTTCCTGGTTTCGCCTGTGTGTCTGTCCAGTGCCATGGGCCCAAGTACAACACTACTGTTTACAAACTGAGGGTGAAGGTAGAGTAACAAAAATATCCCAGGACCCCTAAACTTGGTGTATAAAAGAACATAGCTAGACAGAAAACCAGACACAATTTGTAAGTAACTAGAGATTCAATAGGTGCTGGAAGAATGAAGAGAGAACAGATATTTCCAATGAGGAAGAATGAAGGAAAGAAGACAACTCTCTTGCATTTGAGCACCAATCCTCAGAGTGTGAGAGTTCTATGCAGAGAAGAGAATGTGAATAGAACCATACAGGCACATAAGCATAGCAGTATGAGGTAATGGCTGTTTGACAAACTCTTCCATAAAGGAAAGCAAGATGGAGAAAGCTAGAAAGACTATATCAGGGCTCTGCTGCAAGAAGAAGATGCTTTAGAAGATGTTCAACACAAGCCAAGACACAATTTCTACCTCTAGTTGTACTGTGATAAGAAACCAGAAAGCAACAGAGTTGAGTACAAAGCACTCATGAGAAATCTTGTCTCTGAATTCCCTATGTAAGGGTGGTCTAGACAACTGGTCTACCCTTTTGAATTATGCTAGATGGTACATGAAGTATATCTCACTTATAGGGGTATAGAAACAATACTATCTATTATTTATATAGGCTGCAGTTCTAGGAAATTATTATATATATATTCTTTAAGGACAACTCTTATTTCTCCTTCTTTTCTGCTTCTATTTAGACAACTATAAAATAAAAATGCTCTTGGTTGGTGTATGTGTAAATACATATGTATGCATGTACATGTGTGTACTGTACTGAAAAACAGCAAAGACTTGATATGTTTAACAAGATACATCAAGATCTTTAATAATCCCATAATAAAAATTAGTATTGCAAAGTACTAATCTATTATATAACTATATACTCTTTGTCATGCCCCTCTTTATTTTTATTCATCTTAGAAAAAATAGCTATTCAGTTATATAAAAGTAAACTTTAGAATAACCAAGTATATAATTGAAATGTATATGTGTTAACTAAACTACAAGAAGTTAACAAAAGCTGAAGAAGCATTTTACACTAAAAAGTACATGAATACAAGTTAGGCATTAAATCTGTTGGGTCAGCAGGAAAGTGGCAACTCCAGGCTATAATAACACTAAAAAGATATAATAAGAAAATAAATTGAAGATTTTGAGCAGTCTGTTTTAATATTAATGTAGCCAAGGGTAGGTTGGGGGCACAGAGCTGTTACAGAGCTGAGAAACAGATGGTTTACACTGACGATTTGATACTTTTGGGTGACTTCCACAATTCACATTATTGGCTAGAGGAAATGGCACATTAAGGATGGCCATCAATTTCTTTCTGAAGTGAGGAAACATATTTTACTGCAAGCATTAACAAAATAAGCCTTAAAGCATATAGATATGACTATCACTTCTCTCAATCCATATGCAAAGAAAAGCCACGCTAATCCAGAATGCAGTGCTCAAGTAAAGATGAAATACATAAACAAAACTAAAGACTGGATGGCAATTTGATTTAATCACTACTCAGGAAATAAATATGAAAAGAGATAGACAATATTTAAAATAAATTTAAAATATTGAAAATATTTAAATATACTATGACTCATTCATGGAAAGAAAATTGGAAGACTCTTTTAGAACAGTTGGGATTGATCATAAGACGCCTTCTCTAAACAGAGAAGGGGGAGATGCCAGAAGCCAGGACCCTCGCCCTTACCCTCACCCCCTACCTTTCCCCACCTGCACAATGTCCCCTGAAGCTTGGCAACTGCAAGATCCTGCTTGGCAACTGCAGATAGACTCAAAGCAGTGTACCATATCTTCTGAAGAATAGCAGGGAGACCATAACTCAAGCAGTGTACCATATCTTCTGAAGAATAGCAGGGAGACCATAACTCAAGCAGTGTGCCATATCTTCTGAAGAATAGCAGGTAGATCATAATTCAAGGCAGTGTACCGTATAGACCATGACATGTTTCAAGGCACAGGCCAAGAAGATTCTGTACTTTTCCACCACCTGGCCCCTCTTACCCCCTCCCCTTGTAAAACATGCTATAAAAAAGCATTTCATGTTCAAAAAAAATTAAATAAAAAAAAAGAAAAAAAATTACATCTCTGCAGAAAGAATTTTGCTGATCTTGTTAATTTCATAAAATATTCTGGTGACTTTGTTTTCCAGTGAAAAAAATCTGAGTTGCTATAAAGTATGTATGAGGCTACTAATGTGAAACACATTAATTTGACTGTTAATATGCAAAGAACTAATACAAAATAAAACAAAGGTTATGTTGTTGTTAAAAAAACTACCCAGTTCAATGGTCTTAGTTTATAATATCTCTGTTCTACATACAACATTTTAGGTAATTTTCCAACCTCAAAGTCTCTTCAACTATGTTGCTCATCATGACCACTGTAGTATGGACACTAGGAAAGAGGAAACGGGTCTGGATATAGGTTTATGATGTAAAACTTCTGAGTCAGTCTTTATATCAAGAACTATCTTTGACCAAACTGATTTTAAGTAAATAGACGGTCATCTGCTCTTGGGGTTAACAACTTGGGAAGTAGAAGGCATCTGTCTTGTGTTTCTATTACCATTATCTAAGCATTGTACAGCACATACAAGGAAAGTACTCAAGTTGTAGATTAAATATGTTTTCTATGTTCAAAAGCATTCAATAAATGCATTTATATTGAAATATTTTACTGATTTACATTATCCAAAGGAAACAATTGATCACATGTATATACCTTCCAAAATCAAATCGTTAATTAGCAGGCAGATTAACAATGCAAGGTAGTTTTAAATTTTCTTGCCTTTCCTGGAACAACAATAACAATGAAAAATAAGTGGCAAAGAGCCTTGAAGATACACCAGGACAAGTTAAAAACCACAGCACTACCCTTCAGCCTGGGTGGCATTTTTGCCATATCCCAGAATTTAATGAAATACTCCTGGTGAAACCCAAACATCTTAATTGCAATACCTGAGCTATATCCTGTCTTCCCAAGACATTCAACACATGCTTGGGAAGCCACCTGTCTGAGATACGCAAGTGAAAGTGCCTGAGACTGAGATAGCAGAAGTTTCTGATTTAATGTGTTTTCTTGTCAGTTCATTTCCTACTCTCAACCTAGACTTTTCTAATAGTCAATGATTTCATCTCATTGAAAAGATCCTTAGCTATGTAGTCCCATTATCTGACAATTGCTTTGAAGTGTATATAGCTCTGGCCAAACAAAAGTGTTTCAAATGGATCTGATCTTCTACTATTAAGCCTGTCACAACATCTGGAACATCATTTTGTTTAAAATCAAAGACTCTTTCTTGATCATCCTGTATCTAATAACTGGTAGGTGATATCTAAGCACCTCCTCAAACAGGTCAAACCTGAGGACCACTGAGCCTGCAGGTTCCCAACAAATGGGTCAGACAGATGGAGCAGCTTGTAGCTTCTCCAATCAAGTCTTAATCCACCACTGTTGGGATTCAGCAAAGCTGTCTCCCAACAGCATCATTCCTAGGGTAATTTCCCTAGTCCCAGGTGTCTTTATAGCTTACTTTATGTCTTTATACTTTCTCTTTATGCATGGCTTATTAACCAATAATTCTAAATTTTTTCTGGAGCATTAAACATAAAATTATAAACAAGAAATGTTAAGAAATGGTTAGAGTCAAAAACAAAGACATAAAGAAACCGGATGAAATAAGATAATAAATATAGATTAAAAATTTTGGAAGCTGCTAAGAGACAGTGATACTACAGAAAATGAAGCTAGCATTTGGGTGAGCGAATTAGAGAAGCTGAGTAATCCCGTTCCATGGCAAGAATAATATATGAAAATCCCCCCCCCCCGCTCTGTGTGTGTGTGTGTGTGTGTATGTGTGTGTGTGTGTGTGTGTGTGTGTGTGTGTGAGAGAGAGAGAGAGAGAGAGGGAAGGAGGGAGGGAGGGAGGGAGACAGAGAGAGAGAGAGAAAGGGAGGGAGGGATGGATGGAGGGAGAGAGAGAGAGAGAGAGAGAGAGAGAGAGAGAGAGAGAGACATGCCTGTCTCATCAGATGTATAAAAGGAAATAAAATAATGATCTCAGAACTGGAAAGTTGCCTCAGATATAGGGTGCTCTGAGTTCAGCCAGGCATTTGTGTTTAACAACACTCAGAATTTCCATGGGGTCTCTAAGTTGTAAGTGAGAACTTAAATCAGGATTTAAAACTATACAGCTGATAATATTCAAATGATAAATTCTTCTAAATTAAAGGCGAAAACAATAAATAAATTCTAGTTGGATACGATGAGAAAGATGGTAAAAATCTATCAGAAACACACTAAAACAATGGTAAGTGAAAATACTTTAGATTTTATGAAAAGGCTTGTAATGTGTGTCTGGTGGTAAGGTACTTCTCTAGCATGTGCAAAGCCTGGCTTCAGTGTCTAGTAGAGGACAACGTGGGCCCTGGATGCACAGCGCTAACAGAGGTGGAGGCAGGAGTCCTCCTCTTCAGCCCCATAGTGAGTGTAAGCCTATAATACATGGGACCCTGTCTCAAAGAATGAGGAAAGTCATGAACGAGAAGATAATTTCTACAGAAAGAAAAACACTAAATAAAAAAGGCATCAATGGAAAAGAGGGCAAAGAGGCAGGGTATCACTGGGCTGTGAGTATGAGCAAAGCATAATGATAAAAACGCGTGAAATATCAGCCAATGTGATAAAGAGAATAAAAAAGAAAAACATCACACTAACTTATAAGAAAAAGAAGAAATAGTAATAGTTCAATAATACTAAGTATTACTTCAATATTACCAAAATCCTAGTTAATAGTCTTTACTACATAAAAACAGTACATGAGAGAAAGCATCAAAGGAAAACAATCTCTGGAGAAAGAGAGATTAGCCAATAAACTATTGCTAGACATAAGTTTAAGGAACTGGGGAAAATTAACATCTTTAAAATTCTATGTACATGCTACAGCACATTTGCAATTAGTCTTTATAATGGGAAAAATAAGCAATTTCATTTAAAGAAGTTTCTAATGAAAATAACAGTAAATGAAATACAAAAAAGTTATTTAGAGACTTTACCACATAAGACTTTAAAATCAAAAGTAGAATGAGTTTAGGGTAATGATACCTATAAAAATATTTTAAGGGATTCTTTAATAATATGTTTCTGAAATATTCAGAAGGGCTTAAAAAGTGAATCTTAGCTTCTTTCTAAGTACATTTTGCTCCACACCCATTTTGCTCTCTTACCTCTTCCATGTCCCAGTCTATGTCTAGCCCCGCCACTGAGGTGTAACCATTGTAGCCAGGCACCATCATAAAACTGACAGGATCATCAGTCACTCTCAAAACTTTTCTCATTATTAAGGCTGCTCTTGCAAGTAACAAACAGCATACCCTAAATAATACATAAACTGGTAAGGACTTAAGGCAGAGGCAGGGGAGAAGAAGAATGTGATTGCTATATTTAAAACTATACCAGTTGGAAATAATTTCTGAATGTTTTCCATACAGTGTTAAATTAGAACCTCTCCTGGAACTGCTAGAACTTTCAACCAAACTCAGATCTGCTACTGGGAAGACTGTTGAATACCAGCTAACTCCCACCAGTGATCAGAGTGACCCAGCCAGAACTCCAGCTGCTTATGTTATTTTTGAATAAAATTTCCACTTTTAAAAAAATAGATATAGCCGATGAAAGTTCATTTAAAAGTATTCCACTCTATCTTGGTAAAAATGGCCAGATTTGAAAAAAAGAAGTAGATGCTATATTGTGTTAAGCTTCCTGTGCCACTCCTTACCAGAAGACAGGACCTTGCGAGAGCTGGGGAGTTACAATTATGACTGTGGAAGAAAAAGCCTGAACTCCACTCTCCACTCTTTCTTCCCAAATGGCTGTGGTCCCTTTGACCTTGAAAAGAACGCCAGTCTAATTGTGAAGGGTAAGGAAGAATCCAACAGTTGAGATCTCAATTCTGAAGCAAGAAGCTAATCTTCTTCCCTGGTAGTCATTGTTCTTAGTCAGTGTTCTATTACTGTGAAGAGACACAGTGACCAAGACAATTCTTATGAAAGAAAGGATTTAATTAGAGCTGGCTTACAGTTTTAGAAGCTTAATCCACTTGCATCCATGGTGGCACACATGGTACCAGGATGTGAGCTACCTCTTGAGCCACAAGACGAGAGAGAGAGAGAGAGAGAGAGAGAGAGAGAGAGAGAGAGAGAGAGATGAGAGGAGATGACTTGAGCTTTTAAAAGCTCAAAACCCACCCCCATTGACATACTCCCTCAACAAGGATGTTACTCTAACATCAGCACACCCTTAATCCTTCTAATCCTTTCAAATAGTGCTACACCCTGGTGACTAAATATTCAATTATATGAAGTCCATTCTTATTCAAACCACACAACTGCTCAGGAGTCTCTTCTAGGCTCCCTTCTCTGTAGAAGTAAATAGAATAAACACCACAGGTTCCTGGATACCCTTAGCAATAATAGAAAAGTCTTTCACCTGGTCATAGGCAAGGACGTGCAGTGTCAGAGGAAGTACAATCCATTCTTGATTGCAAGAAAGAAAGAAAGAAAGAAAGAAAGAAAGAAAGAAAGAAAGAAAGAAAGAAAGAACTCTTGTTTTCTAAGCCTAAATTCCATAAAAAGCAAACCTTGACTTTTAATTTACCTTTCTGTTTTAAATTATGACTTCCCAAGAGGTTCTTAAAACCTAAGCATCAGGATTGAAGGAACTCAAAGCAAAAATAATGAGCAAGAAGGAAACGACCACCAAGCCTCACTAGGTGCTGGGAAAGCTGAAAAAAAGGTGACTTGGTTGACAATCATAGCAGAGGTAAAAATAATGGAGCACACAGGAGAAAAATGAAGGAGAATATATTGTGACATAAAATTAGAATATGTAAATACACTCTCTAGAACTAGAGTATAATTGACTTTTAAAATTTAGCAAAGAAAAAGTCAAAGGGGAACAAGCAATTTAGTTTTTTAGGATATAGGCATAACCTAATTTAAATGAGAGGGAGAGAATGAGAGAGCAGGAGAACAAAAGAGAATACAAACTAGCAACCTTAGTGGGTCTCCAGTGTAGAGGTGGTATTTTTAATCTTATTAAGGCTGCAAGCAAGCAAACGAAGATGTGATAGCCAAAGAAGCAATAAAGAAATACTTTTTCTTAATCTTAATTTATGCTCAAACTAAAAGGGCTTGCTTACTCTTGAAAAGGAGTGAGTTGGAGCAATGCATAGAGAAAGAAAACGTAATAAGATTTTGCTCTGAGGTTAAAGAAAACACTTTACTAGTATCTAGATATGGGCTGTGGAGAGTCAGATATTCATGAGGAACCAACTTAGCAACAAGTTTCTTAATTTTAACATTGAAAGCTAAAAGATAGAGGCCCAACTCTCACAAATAATGGAAGAAAAGAACTGTAAGCAAGAAAATCCGATTATCTATGAAGATATTCCTCAAATGTTGGAAAAAAGAATACTTATAGAAGTGAGGTAGTCATTTATCTTTTAAAAGTATGGATTTTAACCAATTTGCACATAATATGAAAAGCTAACCGGTTTATTTGCACTGGCTTCAGCCATTCTTGTAATGTGACTGTGTATAATTTTACAATATATATAATTTTACTGTAACACTACATAATATGTTATAGACCATACCATATACTATAACCATTTTTGTTTTAAGTAATTAAATAACTTTAAAAGGTACTATAACACAATGAGAGGAGTAGTGCCTTTTACCATACAATAAGGTATATATTGGAATAGGATTTACTCAAAATCAACCCATTTTAAAATTCAGTCTATTTTCCTTCTACAAAGGAATGATTATTTCTTTCAATTCAAGAAATTATGCAGCTAGTCATTATTGGTAATAACTAATAAAATTGTGGTACAGTGGACATTTATTAGACATTATAAGAAGAGCATGACAATAAGGGGCTGGAAATGCTACCAGTGGAAGAACACTTGCAGGACATGTTTGATGCCCTGGATACAGTTCTAACACCAAAAAGAGACCATATCCAGAGGGTAGGCATGGCCCACGGTTGAGGGATGGGGCTACCCACACATCTCAAAAATTTTAACCCAGAATTGCTCCTATCTAAAGGAAATACAGGGACAAAGACTGAAGAAAAGGTCATTCAGAGATAGCCCCATCTGGGGATCTATCCCATATGTAGCCACCAAACCCAGATATTATTGATGCCAAGAAGTGCATGCTGACAGGAGCTTGATACAGCTCTCCTGAGAGGCTCTGCCATAGCCTGATAAACAGATGCAGATGCTTGCAGCCAACCATCGGATTGAACACAGGACCCCAATAGAGGAGTTAGGGGAAGGACTGAAGGAGCTGAAGGGGTTTGCAACCCCATAGGAAGAACAACAATATCAACCAATCTCTCTCTCTCTCTCTCTCTCTCTCTCTCTCACACACACACACACACACACCCGAGCTCCCAGAGACTAAACCACCAACCAAAGAGTACACATGGAGGGCTATATGGCTCCAGCTGTATATGTAGCAGAGGATAGCCTTAACTGGCATCAATGGGAAGGGAGGCCCTTGGTCCTGTGAAGGTTCGATTCTGCAAAGTAGGTGAGAAAATGCTAGGGCAGTGAGGTGGGAGTGGGTGGGTGGGTGAGGGAGCACCCTCATAGAAGTAGGGGGAGGTGGGTGGGACAGGGGGTTTCTGTAAGGGAAACTGGGTAGGAGATAACATTTGAATAAATAAATAAAATAACCAATTAAAAAAATAAAGCCAGAAAAAAAAAGAAAGGAAGGAAGGATAACAGAAAACTGTGATTATTATTGAAATTATTTAAAATATAAATCCAAACAGAACATGTCTCGAGGCACATAAACAAAGTGAGAACACAGAAGACACCAACTCTGGTGATGAATAATGAATATAACTGAAACTAAGTAATAAATTGGGGCCTTTAAAAGAGTCTACCTGAACTCAACAAGAGACAGATTTAAAGGTGATTTTATCAGTTTACAACTCAGGTTTTGCACATGCTAGTCAAGTACTCTGAAGCTAAATCCCATCCCCAACACTACTTTCCATAATTTATTAATGAACATGCATGATAAATTTACCAAGAGGAAAAAATCAAATTTCATTAGGAAGATCGCTATAAAACTGATACCACACCATTTCTAAGAGGTATGTTTAATAAGAAGCAATTCACTTTGCGTCTTTTTAGCTTCAAGATGTGCTAGAAACTGAATTAATCAAGACACTCAGATACTATTAAAAGAAATGACAGATACTTGTGTCACTTAAAAACAAGGTTGTATTGCGAGCACCAGATCACCATCACTGGGCAACTTCATCACTGCTGATATCATGAAAGGTTTTTACACAAACCTAGATGGTATTGTCTATTACACACCTCAGCTCAATGGAGTAGGTAGGCTATTGCTTCTCTGTTACAAACCTATACATCCTGCTACTGTACAAAATACTACAGGCAAGTGTAACATAATAGTAACTATTAATATAGATGAATATACCTAAATGTATAAAAATATAGTATGAAAGATAAAAATGCTACGTGTCCCACTCAAGGGCATTTACCAAAATTGCAGCTTGCAGTACTATAGGCTTTCCTGGGTGATTCAGGGAGTATCATTATTTTACATTTTTGTAGACTTGAAAGCACTGTGAACTTAGGCCACACCAAATGTATGTTTAAATTCCTTAATAACAAATTGACATTTTCTTACTGTAACTTTCATAGTTTAAAAACCTTTTAACGTTTTAATTTCTTCGTATTTTCATAACGCATGCCTTAAAACACATGCTGAACAACCATAGAAAAAATTCTTTATGTCCTAATTCTATATTTTTTGTTTAAACATGTTTATTAATAATCAACATATAAACACATATGACCAGGTTTGTTAATAGTAGCATTGTCACAGATATGTGGGCAATGTGCTGTACTCAAGTGTTACACTGTATGTCTATCTATCAACAGAACAGAATAGAACCCAGAAACAGCCCTGCATCAGCACCATCATGGGTTCTGACAGGGTAGCACAGGCAATGCTGTAGCTCACTTGCAGACTACCCTCTTCTCATGTTTGAGGTCCTGGGTTTCATCCCCAGCACAGTGGTAGGACAAGAAAATCAAAACTCAACTGTCATAATAGGCAAAGGGTCTGAAGAGATATTTCATCAATGATGTACTGGTGGCAAAGCATGTAAAAAGACACTAATATCACATCATTAGAGAAGTTCATGTTGAAACAGCACTGATGTACAAACACATATCAACCAGAGTTGCTAAAATACAAAAGGCTGATCCCACCTCAAGCCAGTGGAAAGCAAAAGGAACTCATTCATATCTGAGGAGTAAAACAGAATAGAAAACTTGGAAGCTCTTGCTTCCCACAAGACTATGTGTGCATTGTCTAACCCTAAACCTCATCAATCACAGTAACCAATATTTATACCAATGAGCTGAAAATGAATCCACAGAAAAAAGCCTTCTGTGACTGTCTATAGCCACTCTACTCACAATTGCCCAAAGCTCAACACAATCAAAATGACTTTCAGTCATGAAAATGACAACTCTGTCTCTAACAATGGAAAAGTATTCAGTGTTAAGATGAAGCGAGCTATCAAACCGTGAACAACATAAAAACAACTATAACTGTATACTACCATGAAAGAGGGTGACCTGAGGGCTACATTCTATACAGCTTTCACTGTTGTGTGTCATTTTGAAAAAGAAAAAATGTCTATCAATTAATAGATTGATAATAAAAATGTGGTGTATTTACACAATGAAATATTACTTAGGTAATAAGAAAAAAATCAAACCATGGGATTCACAAACAAATGGATTGAATTGGAAACAATCATCCTAAGTCAGGAAACCCAGACCCAGAAAGACAAATGCCACATGTTTTAGCTCATCCCTGGATGTTAGCATTGAATCTTCAGATGTGTGTGTGTGTGTGTGTGTGTGTGCGTGTGTGTATGATTTTGAATAGGACATAAATATCAGGAAATTACTAAGAGACTGTGGGGAAGGATGTTCCAGCAAGGGGAGACAGCATAAACTGCTATTAAGGATTGAAAATTAACACTAGAGCAGAAAAGGTTAAACAGGATCGGGGACTGGGAGTTAGGATAAAAAGAAAAATGAATAACAGCAAAGGCTTCTTGAAAATGACACATGGGAAAAAAAAACAATGCCTCTTCTAGACACCGGAGACTAACAAATGAAAACCCAGTGTTGGGTTTGACTTACTTCTGTAGTTGTTGGCCAGTGAGGTCCAATAGACACCCAAATATTACAAGCTACTGCCATTGTACTTGATTAGCCTGTAGAACTTGATAGTAAGAGTCTATCAATGAAGACACCATATTTTTGAGTCCTATAACATGCTAAGAATAAGCTGATATGGAGTTAAAAGCGTTATCCCTGTTGGCTAGCTTTCATAAGTGCTGGAAGGTGCTAGGCACACTACTGGAGGGGAAAAGCAAACATCAATGATGTTTGAGCTACAATAGTGAATGTCCTAGAATGTACAACAGGCACGGACATCATAAATTAAACCAAACCCTTTCTGATTGGACCTAAGTACCACTCCACAGGCTAAAACCCATACCTGGTCCCATTACTGGGCTGAAGGATCTGGGCTATACAGGTAATACACCTCAGGGAAAATTCTTCTACTACTATGCCATTAAGTGGATACAGTATTAAACTGACTCCTAATGACTTCTTGCTATACCCATAGACCATTGCATCTCTCAACACTCATCTGAGAAGCTTCTATTTGCAGTAGATTGTGATTAACACAGTGACCCACAACCAGTCAAGGTGCAGGGATCGTTCTGGGAAAAGGAGCTAACAGAGTGTTAGAGCTGAGAGGGTGGATAACTACAAGAAAACATTACTTTCTAGCCACAGCCAGGCTGCTGCACTTAGAAACTCACAGTGGTTGTGCGAACATGTACAAAACCTGTGCAAGGCAAAGCCAGATCAAACACAAGGAAGGAGATAGGAGTTGGGTATACAATCTAAGCCCCCCAGGTCACGGAGCCATTAGCCATTTTTACCTGCTAGGGAAAGGAGTTTTCTCTAAGAGTGTAGTTCTTGGAAAATCAAAGTCAACCATTCTCCTACAGAAGGCCACACCTTCAGCATTATTTTGGTAGCACAAATTGGCCTTGAAGATTGTTTTTAATGACAGAGTTGGGTAAGCAGGGAGGGTTTGGGTTGGAGAAGAGCTTTGGAATGGGAGGAGGAAAATGACTCAAACACAAAGTAGGAAACTCAAAGAACTAATAAAAATGATTATATCTACACAATAAGAAATATAAAAGAAACTAAAAAGATCAATGATTGCAAAGGTTTCAACGGAAGAAAGAAAAACATTAAAAACATAGAGTACAAGAGACTTTTAAGAAAGCAGAACTATTTTAAGCGATGCATTAATGGTAGTAAAAGGATATTAGGGGCTTGCCAAAAGCCATGGACTGAATCCTTGTGTGAACCATGTACTTTAGTTAACAATGTGCTGATCTTAATGCGAGATATTAGATATAGAAAAGTTGGGATAGATGGAAGATATCTGAATGTGTTCTCTATTTGTATATATGCAGGCAATGTCATCAGGCATGCATGTGGAGAGGCTGGAAATGAGTACTGGGCGTCTTCCTCCATGCCTTTTCACATTGTATTTTTGAATCTGGTGCTTGTCATCTTGGCTATGCTGGCTATCCAGTAATGTCCTGGATCTGCCTTTTCCCTCCTCCCCAAAACTAGGGTAATTGAAATAAGCCAAGGCACCTTGCTTTATCTTTTCTTTCCTTTCTCCTTTTAAATTTTTATTTTTTTACTTAAAAAAAAAAAGTGAGTTCTGAGGTCAGAAGTCAGGTCCACAGGTTTGTAACAGCAAGCACATTATACATCACTCAATGAGCCAGCATTTCAGCCTTCAATATTCTATATTTGTGTCACTCTTTTCTGTTAAGCTAAACTCATTCTGAAAATAGTGCACTTTTTATACCTGTATTTAAATGCAAATATTCACATAGAATACGTTTTATTTAAAAGAGGACAGAAGTAACTGGTAGACCAGAAAAAGTATTGAGTAGACTATTTATAGGGGGTGTACAGAAACAATAGAGAAAATGAGAAAGAAGTAGAATTCTCTCAATGAATCAGTTATAGTTTTGACTTTGAAGCATATTAGTGTTGCATACAGTATAAATCCAAAACTAAATAGTTAAGAATATGGTCAACTATCTCCCAAGTGTATTTTTTTTAAACATGAACAAATTATATATGAAATACATGTTAAACATAAGAAAATGAAAATTGAGAACTCTGTATTGCTTGCACACTCAATGAGGACAAAAATAATTACAAATAAATCTTGAACTTCACTTGGCAGATTTTATGTTGGTAGCATAAGATCTTGAATGAGCATGCGCACACACATGCATACGTACATACACATGAGCATTAGACTTGTCTAGATGGGTAGCTGATATTTTGGAGAATTAGGGTGTTCACTATGGGAGAGAAAAACATAGAATTGTAGATTGATAGATGAAGGTACAGAACATTGTAAGTGTAATGAAGAAACCATAGGAATCCACAAGGATGGATGCAAGGGTTTTGCTTCTCAGTGTGGCTGTTGTTACTGTTCTAATGCCTCCTTGTATCTCTACTGCAAGGCTCTCTTGCAGCACCACGTTGCTCTATTGTATATTGAGGCCCCAGCTTATGAACATACACTCTGCCACACAAAGATGAGATAAACTTTTCTCTTTCAGAAAACATTCTCTTCCCTACTTCTAACCTGAGTGGTACTGACTCATGCATCAGTTTTAACTAAATGTGACGTCTTCTAGAATATAACAAACAACCCCATTCCCTACTTAAAAGGTGCTATGATGGCTCCCTCCTACTTGCTAGATCCCTGGTAGACATGCTCTGCTTGGGGGAGGGGTGGTTTCATCAGACTAGCTAGTCTGTCTTCCAAGTTTGGAGCCCTCCCCATACCCCTGGCCTTTAACTATTCTTTTTACACTGTCAACCAGACTTTCTTATTATTCAGATTTCATTAATTCACTTATTTGTTCCTTTTCAGGATTGGGGTGTAACTTAATGACATTGCATGTTTCACAGGCATAAGACCTTTGGTCCAATCCTAGTAGTGTGCCTCCCCCACTCACCACAAAAAAAAAAAAGGCAGGAAAAGGAAATCAAGTTCATTCAACCTCACAGGCAGTTTTTCCACTACTATAGCTAGAAACACACCAATGGCCTCCCACCTCGTCCTGCCATATACTCACATGAGCTAAGGCAGGCTTACTGTAAACAAGCATGCTCTCCTCACATTCCATTCCCTTCTATGAGTTTTCCACTAATTAATAGAAGACCTTCAGACCTTCTTGTCCTCTCTCTCCCTCCTCCCCTCCCCCTTTCCTTTCCCCTTCCCTCTCTTCTCCTCCTCCTCTTCTCCCTCTTCTTCCTCCTGTTCTTCCTCCTCCTTCCTCTCTACCCTGTTCAAGAGTTGGCTTTTCAGTGACAATCATTCTTTTGGCAAATACGCTCACTATTTCTATAATCCCTATATTCAGGTATCCCCGTGTTCCTTGTTTTGCTCAGCCTTGCCTCTTTAGTTCTACCTTTTTAACTCACAAAGTCCTGCAGGGTGAGAAAATATACTTTTCACTACCTTAGCTGTTAATCTAACAAGCATGCCCTTAAGAAAGACTTGATGACCATGATGATGATCACACTGGTTGCACAATAAATACACAGAGAATGAAGATAATATCCCTGACAAGTGTTAAAGGGCGGAGTCTTCTATTGCTGCTGCTGTTTTAAATATTCAGCAAGTTCTTGCCAAATCCCATTACTTGTTAAAAAATGCAAAAAAAAAATTAAAACTCCTACTTTGGAGGAGAGGGCATGTATTCATCAAGTCAAGCAACTGAAACACAGAGAGAGAAATGAGGTAATTTTGATAAAGTCATTCCATTTTAATTTCAGCACACAGGTGCTGGCGCTGATAAACGTAACCTGAAGGTTTAATTCAGTGAGACCTTTCCCTCCAAGCAAGTTTTAAAAGTAAGCTGTTTGCTTTCCCTGCATATGATTATTCTAACCCCAGAAGCATCCTTTAAATATGGATTATATAGCAGCTGCCTTGAAATGACGCTCAAGACTCTCCTTTTTCTCAGCCCTTTTGTGTAAGTATGGCTAATGTCATCAAACTGGAGTTTAGGGGGTTAAACAGTCTAAAAACTAACTTTATTCTTAAATATATTTATGAGTTTTTAAAGTTTGTACAGAAGATAACATTTAATCTAGGAAGATATTTTAATTTCATGTGCCATGTCTTTTCCTGAGGGAGCATCTTACAAAAGGGGGTATTGACAAGGCAGCTGCTCAATATAGAACTTGGAAGCCACCTGGGGCATTTCTATGATACTCCTATTACCAACACAGGGTCTACCATTTCTAGCCAGAAATTAAGTTCAGAGCCTCCTTGGAGAATTCATCTTCCATGATTGCCATTGAGCAGCCTGGTTCACTGGCTTGAAGCAGAAAGCTGATTTTAATAATTTCAGAGTTCCCCTCCATGTGAAACAACACTTATCTCTTACTTGCAATATCTTGAGAAAAAGGCAAGATACTCACGGATGCTATTATTGTAATGATTTCCTACAACTGGAAACTTGATGGTCACATGGCCTGAGCCCCAAGAAACAACATATTACAGTTTAGTTTTTGTCACCGTATTACCTGGAATAGAGAACCCGACTGGGTTCCTGACCCACTTGTCTATTCCACACTTTCGAACGCCCTGATCATGACTTCACTTGCACATACCAGTGAAAACACTTTGAGGTGGCAAAAATATGTGACTGAAAAAGAGAAAGCCTAACTCGAGTTTAATCATAAGCTAGAACTCTGGGCAGTTTTAAACAACAGGCTATAGGTAATCCTCAGTAAAAAGGAAGTCAAGGCTGTGCTGCTGTCACGACTGATTCTTATTGCACATTTGTAGCTCCACAGGTCACAGAACATAACCAACCCAACATATTTAGCCATTAAAATCACTGTCTTCTCTGGGTTCCCATTTTGAAATATTTCTGACTGATCTGACTTGCAAATAGCCTTAAGGAATTTCTTGGGGCACAAGAGTCTCTCAGTACTTGAACATGGATGACACATGGCAAACCAGGAAGTTGATCATCCTAGGTCAAGTCTATGGTTAATATCTTCATTTACAAGAGACTGGGAAGGAGAGTAGTGAGGAGTACCTGTGACTACACAGACAGGATCATGGATGTCTAACTTGGAAGTGGCAGATAACTAAGGGGACTTTACTTCTTTGGGGATAATCCCATCAATACATAGAGTTTATTTCTCTACCTTTATTATGGCTACTTTTGTGGCAAAAGCAATGCTGTGTCGGTTCCAAATCTATGCTTCTTTGATGCTTTTGCACGTGCATGCCTGCAATATCATAAGAACTGAGGCTACTTTAGGAACCAGTCTAGGTAACCTGCTAGACAGTACAGGCTTTTGTATGAGTAAAGCCATAGACGACTGCAGCTAAGAGGAGACCACGATTAATATGATAGTTCCATGAAGCACCCATTAGTTGCCATCAGATGAACAGACAGTTAAGATTAGCCAGATTAGCCAGCTCATGCCAGAACCAACTCTGCTGGTCCCAACTTAGATAGACAAATGACCAGAGGTAGACTTTAAGACTCTGGTTGTCTTAAGCCACAAAGTTAAGGGTGGTATGTTATAAAATAAAAGATAACTAGAGGAGTTGTTAACCTGTGAGATTACAATAGATTCATTTTGACAAGAAATTAGCATCATCCCCAATATGTTCATGGTGCTGAAATTGTTTTTAAAACAAGCTGAATTAACAACTCAATTTCTACTGCTCTACTGGGTATCAATTATGTGGGCCGTCTCCCTTCTTTATGCTTTGGTATTCAACTTTCAATGTGAAATCTATTCTGTTTCATATATCTAAATCCTCTTCTTCATTTAAATTCAGCTCACTCATCACCTATGTAAATACTTCTGGTCCCCACACTTCTCTCTTGAAGATTCAATCCTTTGCTATTTTGTGCTTTATTCTCAGGATATATTTTCCCATAATTCTGTTTTATAACTATTTCTCTACAAATATATCCTTGCTATATCATAAGATTAATCAGGCATCAGGAACATCCTTTTTTTTTTCCCAGTAGCCATTAGAATCCTGATACTATTTACAATTGATCTTAGCTTAGATGCGAAAAGGCAATACCTGGTATAGTTTAAATGAACATTGCAGTCTTAAAAATTAAAAGAAATCAAAACTTTGATAAATTAAATAATAAATATCACATGGAAATATATAAATTTGGTTTTGAACAAAGGAAATCAGATCCCTGTTGTTTCTATGAACATTCTCAGAATAGCACCTATTACATTTGGAATATTTATATTAGCACTTAAATCACAAAAATAGAATTTTGTAAAAGCAGTAATGTAATTTTGGCCTTTTAAAAAAGTTAATTTCAAGCCTGACTTTTCTGTGGGCCCAGGGTTTATAACATGTTCATAAACCAAAGCCCAATAACATAAAAATAGATGTGCAAGTAGGAACAGAATGTATAAAGAGAATCATCCCAGTTATCTTGACAGGTGGGTTGGGGATTGGGACAAATACAGAAGCAAGGCAAGTTCTCTGTGAGTAACATGGGAAGGCTGACTTGACTTCTCTCTTCACCAACAGATGGAGGTTCCCCTGCACAGTTTCTGAGCATTCAAGGCGGAAAGATGATTGGAACAAGAATGGTATTTTGTTGAGAATGAAAACTAGATGTGCCAGGTGCGATGCCACACACCTGTAATCTCAGCACCTGAGATGGTAATGCAGGAGCATCATGTGTTGGAAGCAAGCCTTGACTACAAAGCAAGACTTTGTCAAAATAAAATAAAATAAAATAAAATTGCTACAGCAAAACTAGAATGACATGGGTATCCCCAGGGGGAATACCTTTCTCAAAACATATCTAGACTTATTTCCTTGATGCATTGGTATGTACATACACACAACAACTAGGGTAGATGACTGATATATAAGTAATAGATAAATGGTAAGTAGATAGATAGATAGATAGATAGATAGATAGATAGATAGATAGATAG
>NW_021605377.1:1665205-1674488 GCF_004785775.1 Grammomys surdaster | reverse complement strand
TAGATAGATAGATAGATAGATAGATAGATAGATAGATAGATAGATAGATGATACATAGATGAAATATAGATAGATGATAGATTATATTAGAGGATAAATAAGGATAGATGATAGATATCTACACCATAGATAAATGAAAAATTAATAGATGATAGGTAGATATCATTAAGTTAAAAATCAAAATTAAATTAGATTCCAGCTTTGCCTCTTCTCACTAGGAGAGGCTCTCCACAAGAGAACTGTCTTGCCCAAATAATAAAAGTAGGATCTAAGACATTATCTTGTAACTCTAGCTAAACCTCTAGACAAGTAGGAATGTCTGATATTTCTTCAAATTATAAAAAACTACCTAGGCTTTATTAAGAAAACTATGGCAGGTAAAATATGTGCATATTTTCTTTCTGCCTCAAATTCCATTAAAATGGTCAAAGTGTAGTTGTGCAACCAGAAGCACTCAGGCAAGCGTAACTCAAGGGAAAGCTAAAGGAACAACACTTCTCAAAGCCACATATGACAAGTGACTAAGCAGCCATCAGAACTGGGTGTACAGCAGGCCATGGAGAAAGCTGATGACACCAGCTTCATGACACTGTAGAAGATTGCACTTCACAGTAGGTAGACGCAGTCCAAGATGAAGACATGGACAATCTTAGAGTGTTTAGTCAAGTAAGGAAATGTGGATTGATTCATCCAAAGGGTGAATTAGTCCCCAGTAATTTAAAGTAGAGAGATGTACTGAAAACAGAGTGTCATGAAAGCAAGATCATACTGACAACCATCAGCAGTGTTAGGGTCTCCTTCTGGAATTAGTCTTAGGGGTTTCTCATTAGAAGCTTGAAAGAAAGATTTCTAAGACATAGCAAGGCCAAAAAATAAAATTCTAAATAAATTTGTATTAAGCTCACAACGATAGAGATATCTAGAAGATATTATGCAGACTGCTTTACATTCCTTGAATTATTTCCAAACCTATAACTTCACATTCAGCCTGTCAATCAAGGACAGAAATAGAGGACATCTTTTAGAATTTACTGGTATAGGCCCAGCAAAAAACAAGAGGTGTGGGATAAAGGAAGCAGGATGGCCAACATCAAAGAGAGGTGATAAAGAGGGTTTCCAGGTACAGGAATAGAAAGCAAGCAGTCAAACTCTGGAAAAATAGAAAGTCTCAGACGAGATCCCTCAGGTATGAAACTCACAGTACAACACATAGATGCGACACATTGACGAAGGGACTTGTATTCACAAGAAATATCAGTCATGATGGAAAAAAAAAGACAATTTAAACTCTAGAGAAAACAAACAAAACACATGGTGGTGATACAGAAAAGAAACCAGAAGTTAGTATATGTAATATTATATGGGTCAACAAACACTTAACAAATAGAAAGCATAGCTCTCAACAAACTAGGAAATGGATGTATTAGAGGGATAGGAACCTGTGCATGTTTACCTATGGTGTGAGGGGGTAAATCTCCTCTTCTCTTCTGCATGGAATTTCCACAGATAGTATCTAAAGTTGAAAAGCTAAGAAGGAAGAGAACTGTTTGAAAGCGAAAAGAAATACCCAGAGATAGGAAAAGGAGATGAAAAACTATTAGCAGATGACAGAAGGATGAGCAAGGGATGGAACATCGAAATACTAGTACTCCAGAAACATGTAATGATTCTAATAAGATCTTCTAAAACTTAATGGTTTTAGCCAAACCAAGAGACAAAAATGCATTCTAATAATAGTAGGCATTGTGGAAATGGTTTTAAGAAATCCCACGTGGCTTGGGCTAATGAACCCACTACCTCAAAACAAAACAAAACCAAAAAAAAAAAAAAACAAAAAAAACAAGAGAATTAATCATGGCAGGAAGGGAGCAGCTGTGAATTCCAGGTTTCACAGTGACCTGTTTTGATACTCATCTTCTGTTTCTCTAACATGAGGATACCTGCCTTCACCCTGTCACAGAGCTACTATGAGGAAAAAAAGTAATTTCAGTGAAAGGTCTTTATGCATAAAGGAATCTCAAAATACAGCAGAGATTTTACCCTATAAACAATTATTGAGTCCACCTGCTAGGCATAGATCAAATTATTATTATATTTTGAATGGTGTTATATAATTTACCTAAATTTGAAGTATTAATTCTTACCGTAACTATTCTTCAGTTGGGCTCTAAAATTGGCAGTGGGAGAGGGATGGGGAGGGGATAGTAATTCCTTTTCGCTTGCTTCTGTGTTAGGAATCTATGACACACTCTAAAATAACCCCTTCTCTAATTATTCTTACCATTTGGTATTTATGCCCTGTGTAATCGTTCCTCTGAGTATAATCAGGGCTTGTGACTTACTTGTAAGTAACCCAGTTTGACAAACATGATGGATGGCAAATCCAAGAGCACTATGGGTAAGATTGGTACTTATATCATATTAATAGTCTTTGTTGATTCTCACCTTTTCTGGCTGCCATAGGAAGAGATTTGCCCAGCTGAGACTATGATTCAAAGAATGAGGACTGTCAGCAAGGAGTGGAGACTCCCAGATAACAGAAATAACCCCACAAGTAACAGAACCCTGTCTACAGGAGCTTGGGGATGGATGCATGTCAAGACACATCTGTAGCTGACAAGACTCAAGTCTAGATTTGTGATAAGCAAGACAGTGAGGAAGAGAATTTGGTGTTCATGTTACCGAATTTGTGAACCAAGAGGAACTGTTAGTTAAGTCTCTCGAGGACTCTTGAGTGTCGTCAAAGAATGTCACTCTCTGCTTGTCAGAGAGGCACAAATCTTAACTATAAAAGCTCAACCCTCTGCCTGTTGTCATCAAGCCTCCTGAGTTGAACCCAGTGTACTTCACTATTAGCACCTAAACCTCAGATGGCCTCACTCAGGCTACGTCACCCAGAAATCATCAAAGTCTCTCTTCAATACTAAAGAATTGAAACAATTTATTATTGTTGGCAGTGTCAATCACGAGTCACCCACAAGATTAAGTAACATGCACTTCATATTTTATAAGATCATGAGGGATAAGGCAGAATGGAACTTTTCTATTTGGTAGCACATTAAAGTAAGAAGAATGGAGATTTTTTTAACCTTTCTGAAAGTATACATTATAATTCTAACACATTAAATGCTTAACAAACTCTGGTTTCTGAGTAAATGGAAAGGAAAAAAATTTTTTTTTTTTGCTTTTAATCCAGAATTTAAAAAAAAATGGCCTGTGGGCAGTGAAGCATACAGATCACACAGGATTGTACAGGAGGAAAAGGCAGAGGTAATGAGAATCATAGAAGAGGGAAAAGTGACTCCACAACCAGGTATCACTAGCCACTTGACTCTCCTCCTCAGCTCCACAGACCTCCTTGCTTTACCACCACTGTATCAGATAAAAATACAAAAGTGGAAAAGAGCCTGAGGGAAAGGAGGTCCAGTCACAGGCCCAAATTGGGATCCAGCTCAAGGGGAGGCCCCAAGGCCTGACACTATTACTGAAGCTATGGTGTACTTAAAGACAGGAGCTTAGCATGGCTGCCTTCTGAGAGACCCAACAAGCAGCTGAAAGAGTCAGATGCAGATACTTACACCCAACCAATGGACAGAAGCCAGGACCCCTGTGCTAGAATTACGGAAAAGCTGGAAGAAGTTGAAGAGGAGGGCAACCGCATAGAAAGACCAGCAGTCTCAACTAACCTGGCCCCCAAGATCTCTCAGATACTGAGCCACCAACCAGACAACATACACCAACTGATATGAGGCCCTTGACACATGTACAATAGAGGACTGCTTGGTCTGGCTCCAGTGAGAGAAAATGCACCTAACCCTCTAAAGACTTGAGGTCCCAGGGAGTAGGGAGGTCTGGTGGGATTGGGTGGAGGGGTGGGGACATCCTCTCAGAGATGGGGGGCAAGATATGGGATGAGGAACAGTCAGAGGGCAAACTGGAAGGGAGATAATGACTGGACTGTAAAAAAATTTTTTTAAAAAATAAAAGAATGACAAGACTATTCAAGAATCAGAAATAATCATAAAAAGCATATTAATTTGTTAGCTTTAGCCACTCAATGCTATTCTATTACTAATAAAGAAAACATATATCTTATGTTCATATATTCAGTAAACATAGAAAGTATTCAACAAAAAAACACAGCTATTGTTTGTTTAGATGTCTTACCACACTGACTGGGAGCGGTATGCATGGGTGGGAAAGCCTTCAAAAGAGGCTCCACATACAGCTGTGACTCATTTACCTGAAGAACAAGTGAGCAGAACAGGCAGTCGCTGAGGCAGACTGTCACTTATAAAACTCCTGTAAGTGATGCGGAGGTTAACGTGGGGGTCTGAACCTGTCAGCGCCAAGAGTCTGCAGCTGTCACAGTTGGAAAGGCCATCTCCCTCACACAAAAACTGGTGTTCTCCAGCCAGACTGGACTGATTGGGACTCGGAGGAGAGATCTGAAACGTGACATCAGCAGCCGTGCTGTCTCAACGGTTTTGTAATAAAGCTAGTTGATGAGTGATTGGACATGACAGGGCACAGATGTGTAGAGGTGACACTGGAGGTCACGAAAAGAGCTTGACAAATCACCAAACAAGTGTGGGTTCTGGTTTTGGTGGGGTTTTTTGTCTGAGCACCCCATTAAGAGCTAAGACGTACGTGATTTTTCAACAGATGTCCTCTGGGTTTTGTGTTGGCTTGATTGCACTCATAATTATTAGCGACTTGCCAACATAACTTCATTATTTTACAGATCTGGAGGCCAGAATTAATACACTTGTTTCAGGAAGCCGACATCAAGGTATCAGAAAGACTGCTTCTTCCAGAGCAGTGGTTCTCAACCTTCCTAATGCTGTGACCCTTTAATACAGTTCCTCATGTTGTGGTGACCCCCAACCATAAAGTTGTTTTCATTTCTACTTCATAACTGTAATTGTGCTACTGTTATGAATTGTAATGTAAATATCTGATATGTGACCCTGAAAGGGGATGCAACCCACAGGTTGAGGGCTGCTGCTCTATAGGTTCCCATGGAAATCCATCCCTTCTTTCTTCCAGGTCTAGAGTCCATCAGAATTCACTGCTACGTCTGGCTGTGGCTCCTTCCTCAATCTCTAAAGCCAACAGTTCAGCACAGTGCAGCTTCTGCTATTGATTACAACTGTAGCCAACCCATTCAATCTAAAAATCTCTGCATCTCAAAATCCTTAACAAATAGTATTTACAGATTCTTTTTGATACATAAAGCAAGTTTCAATTTCCAAGAATTGGACCTAGATATCTTTAGTTGTCATTATTCATCCTATCATAGTGATCATCTCATATATATTTCAATAGGAAACTAATTGTGGCAAAGGGCTTATTATACATGTAAGACCCCCTAAAACACAATAATAATGAGTTATCTCGGGAACTTTCAAAATCATTCTTCTTGGTAAATGCAGCGTGAAGAAAGTAAAGAGGAAGGTCAGTCAATGCTACATGTGAGTGTTGCATATACTCGTATGTAATACTGTACATAGAAGAGGATGGAGGTGTATGATGCTCACATGTACAAGCTTATCAAGGGATTGGGTCAAAATCAACCAAACCCAACTGACAGATTCCAATGATACCGGGAAGTAGCACACACAGAACGGTTCATATTGTACTGACAATGGGTACTAAAGAGTACCGCAGCAAGCATCAGGAAACTTTAATCCACAACACTCTGAGCCGAATCTGCAGCAAACACTGCAGGTGTATGGGATGTGTGGGGGACAATGCTAATTTTTGTTAAGTGGTCTGTATGCAGCAGGCACAAAGTAATGGCCTTGCAAGTTTTAGTACTAACTCAGTAAAGTGTCACAGTAACGGATGGTAGAAGCATTAAGCGAAGAGGAAAATAAGGCCCAAGGACAATTAGGTAACTGTCTCCCTATTTTCCAGCTAACAAAGGATATATATATGTTACAATCTGAAGAGTAGTAATGGTTTCTTCAGCATACTGTAACATACAGGGGCATACTCTAACATACAGAAGAGTCAAGAAAACAATGATTTTCTTTTCCAGAAGAGCTTTGGGGGAAGAAAAGAATGAGATAAAGGAAAAGTAATATTAGTACCTATCCTGTCAGCTGAAAACAGCAACAGTTTGTAATGACTGTGCAATCATGTGCAGGGGCATATGCTGACGACATCACAGCACACAGCTGTAAGTAAGCAAGCAATGTTTCACACCTCCATGTTCCCATTTTACTGTTCGAACTCCTTCCTGCTTACCTACCAAAGAAATCCATGGTCTCACCTTTCCCATAAAGTGGGCTCTTTGTGGGCTCAAGAGATGTCTCAGCCGGTAAGTGCACTTGCTGCTCATGCAGAGGGCCTGAGTTCAATTCCCAGCACCCACATGAAGGCTCACAACAAATTATAATTCCAATTCTAGGGGATCTGACATCTTCTTAGGTACCAGGCTTGTACATGGTACACATAGAGAATACATCCAGAGAAAACACTCATACACATAAAATAAATATACAAAATCATCTTAATGAATTCTATATGCAAACTCAGCTTCTAATATCACTTCATATAAAGCTATATCTTTAGTTGAACTAAGATCAAGTATATGGATCTTCCAGAATATAGTACATGTATCTTCCTTCCCATGGTAAAACTGGTCAATGTAGGCCAAGCCTTTACTGAGAAATTCTTTAAGATCTATAATGAAAAGAACTAAAAGGTGAGTTTTTGTTTCTTTTTTTTTTTAATGATCCAGCAACATAAGCAATACTCGTTATCAGGAAGGGTCCTTCCAGATCACGCATAAACCACAAGGAACAATACATCTCTAGCACTTCTAGGCGACATCAGATGAGAAGAGCTGAAACATAAATACAAACTTCTTTTAAAGCATCTTTTTGATTCTGCATATATATATATATATATACATATATATGTGTGTGTGTGTGTGTGTACAAGAATATCTACATTCATCAGGTTTGCACATAAGCAATAGAAGCCCACAAACTTGAAACTAGCTGATTAATCCACATCTTTTACTCATATCCTTCCATTGTAATTCAGATTTCTTTGGTTTTCTCATTTTTCATAGCCTCCAGACTCCTGAAACTTTCTCCCTTGAAAAATAAAACAATAAAAAATAAAAAAGGAGCCTAGAGCAGGTCGCAGGCAGCAGCTCCGTACCCAACCGCAGAAAACCAAGAAAAACAGGGACTCCCAGGAGCTTGAACTCACACAGCATCCCAGGTAAAATTGAATCACCCGTCATGCCTGCTATTAGAAGTTCTAACCCAGATGAACCAGAAGCCAGGAGCCTCGCCCTTACCCTCACCCCCTACCTTTTCCCACCTGCACAAGGTCCCCTGAAGCTGGGCAACTGCAAGATCCTGCTTGGCAACTGCAGATAGACTCAAAGCAGTGTACCATATCATCTGAAGAATAGCAGGGAGACCATAACTCAAGCAGTGTACCATATCTTCTGAAGAATAGCAGGTTCCAGTCCTCCTCGCCCCCACGAATAACCAGGACCCGCCGGTCGGGCCAAGTGGCACCCAGACGTGGGGCTCGAGGCACGGACCCATCCGGACGGACCCTCATTGAGAGGATGTGCGCACGACATCAAGATTGAGCAAGACAGAGATCATCGCCCGTGACCTGTCGTCCACGGAACCAGGTTGATGCTGCCATCAAGAAGGCAGTTGAAGTTCATTACCATCAGCTGAAAATTGCAGAGGATCCAGAAGTGACTCCGCAGGAGACTGACTCAACTGTCAGCTCCCCTGCCTCCCCCTACGGTCGACCCCTAGACTTCCACGCCCTCCAGAAGGGTTCCTGGTATGCCTGGCTTTGCCCTCATTTCTCTCGCTAGAGAGCTTGGCCTCTTGATCACCACAACAAAAATTGGCTTTTTCCTAAACCAAGGCCACCCTTGATATGGCCGCTAACATTGGGGAGCCTTCCTTTATGACAATATTACACCCCAAACTGACAAATGGTTGGTAACTTGAACATTTACAAGAGACTAGGATGGCTGTGAGTTAGCCCAATGACGGGATTATTGTAGGTCCACTTCCCAGGGGCCCACCCAATGCAGCCGAAAAGGAGTGCGTGGTGCTGGGAGTGGGTGCAGCCTACATGGCCTAAGACAGGGCTCTCACCCTCCTTTCACCCACATCAGAGTCCCTTGACGTTGCCCATCGTCGACAGCCTAAAGCCTTCGACCATCGATGTGACTTGTCTCACATCAGTGTTTTGGGGTTGTGAACTTGTCTAAGACCCCCCATAATTAGACATCCAAATTCAAAACTCACATAGTTGGGATTGAACATAAGACGCCTTCTCTAACTAAACAGAGAAGGGGGAGATGCCAGAAGCCAGGACCCTCGCCCTTACCCTCACCCCCTACCTTTCCCCACCTGCACAATGTCCTCTGAAGCTTGGCAGCTGCAAGATCCTGCTTAGCAACTGCAGATAGACTCAAAGCAGAGTACCATGTCTTCTTAAGAATAGCAGGGAGACCATAACTCAAGCAGTGTACCATATCTTCTGAAGAACTGCAGGTAGATCATAATTCAAGGCAGTATACCGTATAGACCATGACATGTTTCAAGGCACAGGCCAAGAAGATTTTGTACTTTTCCACCACCTGGACCCTCTTACCCCCTCCCCTTGTAAAACACGCTATAAAAAAGCATTTCATGTTCAAAAAAAAAAAAAAGAAATTAAAAAAAAAAGAAAAAAAAACACAGAAAAAAAAAATACAAACCCCACTGAAAATCAATAAACAAGGCCCTTCTCCCTCAGCTTTTATACCCAACGATTCATTCTGTGGAATCCATATACAACTACCTCAGTCTGTTCGTCCAATTCTGGTTATATTTGCATGAATGAGCTAAAGGGTATCAGCTAAGAAAAGAATCAACATCATTACAATGAAATCACTTTATCAATGGAAATGTACTGTGTGTCAGTGTTATTTTTATCTGTACTTGTACTTTAAGGTACATATTGATTTATTTATTATAAAGTACAGGCGTTAGGAACTGGGAGACAGTTCCACGGGTCAAAGGGCTTGCAGGAAAGTATGAGGGCCTGAGTTTGAATCCCTAGAACCCATGTAAAAGCTAGATGCATAGCACTCAAGTATCCTTAACCTCAGTACTGCTGCCAATGTATAGAAGCAACAGGAGAATCCTGGGCTCATCCTGAGCCAGCTGGCCTGGCTTATGCAGTTGCCAAAAAACAAAATAAAATAAAATAAAATAAAATAAAATAAAATAAAATAAAATAA
>NW_021605377.1:1655089-1665195 GCF_004785775.1 Grammomys surdaster | reverse complement strand
AAAATAAAATAAAATAAAATAAAATAAAATAAAATAAAATAAAATAAAATAAAATAAAACAAAATAAAGGTAATCCTAACAGAAACAAGATGGAAGGCAAGGACTGACATGTGAGGTTGTAGAGACTGTCCCCTGACCTAAACACATACACTCACACATACACATACACATACACCCACACACTGTGGCATATGCATGTTCACATTTACACACACACACACACACACACACACACACACATTTAGTGGCAGAGACAACAATTAACAATCACTTCTAGCTACATCTATTAAAAGACTTTACATAAACAAACCTCTTGTTTAAATAGCCATCTTTAAAAATGGGGTAATTAAATGAATCTATAACATAACTGTGAAAACTGGCCACGATATGTATATATTTGATTATGTCTAGCTTGAGAAGATGCCAAATTCTCTAAAAACAGTCAATAGGTTCATAAATTGTTTTTTATCCTGTCCCTGTTGTTAAAAGGTTTTCTGAGGCACACTTCATATGTTGTGACATCACATGGAGACAGAAGGAGCAAGATTTGGAAGCATTCTCCTGTAATCTCAGTATTTGATAAACTGAGGCATGAGGATATCTGGTCTAAGGCCAGCCTGGGCTTCCCAGATGGACCCTGTCTCAAAAACACAGACTATAAAACTGTATGTGCAAAGTAATCAATTAGACAAACACAATCACATATAAACATAATACAATATATCACTACAACCAACATATCAAATATAGCAACTGAAACAACATCATGCCATGGTTGTAATATCCTGTTTCCTTCTCTTCCAGCCCCTGTCCTATCACTCGAGACAGACAACCATTGACACATTGTCGCTGTAGGGTGATTTCTATTTTATAGAATTTCAGGTTGGTGAAATTGTGCAGTATATGCTCAACTTTGAATATTTTTCTCTCAAAAAAATATTCTGAGCTCGTCTATAACTCATTCCTTTTTTGCTGCCTAAAAGAACACTGCAGCTTACTTATCCAATTCAGGGCTTGTGACTGAGCGTTCACCTTCTGCAGATGTACACCATCACAATCTGTGAATGTTTACCTTGCGAGGCAAAAAAAAAACCACATAGGCATACATGATTAAGTTAAAGAACCTGAGACTGAAAGATCATTCTGATCTTCTGTGACACTCAATGTGTTCACAGGGTCCTTCTAAGTGGACATTAGAAAGGTAAGAATTCGACATGTTAAGAAGAAAAGGGCCCCAGGCATCTCAGTCTGACCTAACGCCAATTCAATACAAAACGTCGTCTATAGCTAATCCCCTCCAACAGCCCAAATGTTATTATCTAAACTATCCAAAGATGTTTCTCTGGGTAAAATGTGTTTTAAAATAAATTTTCTTTCTATCTGTGGATGGGTAAAGCTAGAAAACAAGATAATAGTCCCCAAAAAGTACAATAGTGGCAAAGGCATAGGAGGGTAAATACAGAATTTCTCATTGGAAAGGGGAAAGAACAGAAGGAAAGGGGAGTCACTAGTCCTAAGAACTTATGAAATCAAACTGTACGAATTCCGTTAGAACTTGAGACATAAGAACAATCCTTTGTGGCTCTGCCCTATTAGATGTGATCTCTGACCCTGGTTTCCTTTTTTCATAAAGGATAGTATGTATTTGTAGCTGAGTGGTTTAATTAGCCCATCTCTTGCCTGTAGGAGACATCTGATATACATTAGTGCTTGCTTTTTGTTTCTTCTTTCTGTATCTCAGTCCAAGCTTGAGCTGTATCTACTGAGAGAACATTTCAAAGAACTCAGTAGGCCTCCCGTGTATGGCACAGGAATTGTTCCATTGAACAAGTAACTCTTCAAACATATGCAGGACGATCCCATGTACTCCTGGCTTCTGTCGCCATGCATGGTGGCTCCCAAGATACACACACTTCAACTCTTCACATAGCTCTCCGTGGCTGAAGTATCGACCCTTATCAAAAGGCTGCCTATTGTCCTAGCCAAGGCTATACACCCACACGGGTGGCTTTCTCCCCAAAGCACATCTTTCCTGTACTTTTCAAAAAAATCTTTTGAATCCTGGAGAGAAATAAGTTCTCTGATCATGTGGTCCCAGTTCCTCGTTGCTTAATGATGTTTTCCTAGAACTATTTCTTTCTCCTCTCATCTGAAAATAAAAATACCAAGTCATAGCTTTATTCTTTTGTTTCAGAAAGCTCAACTATTCAGCCACGTTCATAGATTATAGGTTCTGATCATATGCACTACACATTTTCCCACTACAAAACAAAACACCAAAACAAAATAAAACAAAAAACAAAACAAACAAAAACCTCAAAAACCCTTCACTTCCCTATGGCACTTCCTTTGACATTCATAGCCAATAGTCCTTGACTCTCTAAGACAACACAAGTCTTCTTTAGCATGGCTGTCATTTTCCCCTTAACCTCTGCAGCTAGGGCCTTTACTGGACACGTTTCCATTAACAATCTATTTCTAGAAACCTAGTCTTATAAAACTAAACATTGTGCCTCTCAAAATTAGTCTCTATGGCCATAGTTCAGTGCTACCTTCCATAATTTTTGATATTTGTTAGATTCAAAGCTCATTTCCAGATATCAGAGCTCTGATCAGTTTCTCATTTCTGCATTATTAGATAAATAGTGAGTGACTTAAAATGTTATAAATGTATGATATCATTGTACAGGTTATAAAACTGAAAATGAATTTGAAATGCAGCTATGAAAACCATGAGTCTGACAAGTCTAACTAGGCTAAAATTAAGGTGTCAGAGTTTTCTTTCCTCCGGGTTGCTTTTGAAAAGGAGTCATTCCTTGACATTTCTAGCTTCAAAGGGCTGCCCACATTCTATGGCTCATGACAACACCACTCAGGTACCCACTTCTGCCAAGCCTTCACTTTCTATCCCTCTGCTCAGTCATTTCATTGTCCTTCATGTAAGTACTACCAGAAACCAACTGTACCACTAGAGTTCCTACATGACTCTTTATAACTTTGATTCCCCTATCCCTTTTCATGAGGGCGTGTGTGAGTACACTGGGCCCATGGAGGTAACTGACAGGAACTTTCCCTTCTCCAAAGGTTTAATCACACGTGTGACAACACTCCTGATCTACCTGCTATAGTATAATCTCAAATTCTAGGAATCAAAACAGAGATATCTTTAAGGGGAAAATATAAGCAAATTTCAAATTTTTTATTCGTCTTTGTGTTTAATAGGTTGTTTTCTAAATATAAAAGTCTAGACTGGGCTAATGATATAACATGGTGGTTGAAGACCAGCCTAGCATGAGCAATGCTGGATCCTAGCATTAGAAGAAAAAGAAAGGTTTAGATCAATGGCTAAGGGTGTTTTTAGAGTTTATAGACATCCATTGTCTTGAACAGATAATGAGAAGAATAAGTATGTAGTCTGTGACCCACCTCTGCTTTTGTAGAAACCCTAGGTATTTTTCTCACATTGTTTGCATGCTTTTCATGCTTTCAAACTTTTTGAATTTTGACTATGATATAGTTTGTGGTGTTTTACATTTTTTTTCTGATTAAGGTTTATTCATGGTCATGAATTTTTGGTTTAACTGTCATCAGATTTAGAGAAATTCTGGCTATTACTTCCCCAATTATTATTTATTCTCTGCCTTACCATAATATCAATTATGCCTTATACCATTTCTTCAGAATTCTATTCAGAAATTAAAGAAGACATATTATACTCAAATGTACAGCTAATATCTATCAAAACAGTCATGTAGCAGCTTTATAAGATAAATTTCCTTCCCAACTTTGGTTTTCGGCAATTTTATAACTTCTGCTTGGAAAACATATGGGGCCTATTATATGAGGAGTTTTTTGTACTTCCTAGATGTACAGTATACTGTGTTTTGATTCATTTGAGGAATTCTCAGGCAGCATATCTTCAATTATTTTTCTGCTCCTTTCATTTGGTATTCGCATCCCGACTGTGCCTTGTGCATATAACAACAGCCTGCATTTCTCTGCTCATCTATTTATTTCTCTGTGTTTCTTTTCTCTCTGATATTCAAACTAATTAATTTATATCCTATCTTCAAATAATCTGGTTCTTTTCTTTGGACAAATCAAACTGGCCATTGAGACTCCAGAAGTGACATTTCCATTTTAGTAATATTATACTTCCCAAAGCCAGGCATTTCTATGTATATATATTTTTTTGTCTTTCCTCAGGCTTTATTGACAGTCCTCCTTATTGAAACCTGCCATCTTTAAGCCTTTCCTTCTTTTGTTATACTTAGTAGGTTTTTGAACATGTCTGTAATAACTGCTTTGAAGTATTGGCTAATCTGAAAGAAATATGACCATTCTCAGTTTATTTTGCTATGCTGTGTAAATTAGCCTATCCTGTGTCTTTGCATATCCTGTAATTTTTTTCCCCTTTGGAACTGGATGTTTTAGATAATTCATTGGAGTAACTCCAAGTGAATAAGCCCTGACCTGTTACTGCTTACAGGCCAGCTGGATGATTTTAGTGAAGTCTGTTTCCCTCCTGGTGCTGAGCCTCTGGTGCTGAGCCTCTGGTGTTGAGCCTCTGGTGCTGTTGCTCAATGGGTTGCTACTTTACATGTGCATCCGATGCCACTCTCTTAGGAAAGTAGTTAGGGCAAGACTTTGTCACTGTCTTTGAACAGACACGGTTTGTAAACTACACGAATTGCTGGCTGCTTGTTGTATCATTTTCAGCAACAGCTGGGTTCCTGAACTCTTCTGCAGACTAATCCAACAAATTTCAGTTCCCTTGAAGGAGCAATTTCCAATGACGATGTCTAAAATTTGTTCTGACCTCAGGTGGCTTTTCTAATTCCTCAGACTAAATCTCTGAGTCATGATGCTATGGCTATGACTAAAGACAATGGCTTATACTCACTTTGGTAGCTGAATGCCCACTGAGAGGTAGAGAGGGTGAATAGATGAATCCTATCCTCTGGATTGGGAGTGTTAATACCCACATAACAACAGGCCAAGGAAGAGCAGATAGAGGCTTTCAGGATTCTCAGCAGTGTGATACCCAAGGCAGACCTTGCAAAGTATGAACAGGGACTCGATGGACACTCACTTGGAGCACTGTCTCATCATCAGGTCCCTGTGATATGAGGAATGAAAGTTTATGCTGAGACTCTACCAGAGGACAGCCCTCTACTGGAAGCTGACGGGAGTTGTAGAGTGGCGTCAGTGTTCTTGCTGAGCTGGGCTGGAATGGAGTTCCCATCTTGACCAGTTGGGTATGGGTATAGGAAGAGAAAATATCACTCGATGGTTTCACTGGTCTGACAGAAATGAAGGTTTTCTTGATCAAATGTCTCTTCATTTAATTATTGCTTAAAAATCTCAGACACAGTAAATGGTGTTGGGCTCTGCCCAGCACTGGTTCTATTGGGAACCAGACCTGCCAAGGTTCTCATGGGTTCTCATGACAGAAGCCCCTCTAGTCAATTGATTAACAAAGGTGGGAAGGCAATTCAATAAATAAACTGAGTTTTTCTTAGGACTGAAAAATGAGTATGGAAAGAAATTAAACTCTACCTTTCCTTATACCACATACAGATCAAATTGAAATGAATCATAGCCTAAAATATAAAGCTATGTAAGTTCTAGAATAAAATACAGGAGAACTCTTTGCAACTCCAACTTTGGAATAAACAAATATTTTAGGACACAAAATCAGTCTCTCTCTCCCTCTCTCTCTCTCTCTCTCTCTCTCTCTCTCTCTCTCTCTCTCTCTCCCCCCTCCCCCATACCTCTCCTTCCCTCTCTTAAATGTATGCATGGTATACATACAGAATCACCTATGAATATATTAGATTGGACTTCAAAACTTTTTGTTAAAATGTATTGTTATCAAAATTAAAAAGCAAGCTATATAGAGTATGAAAATAACTTTACACACCATAAATCTGATAAGGAGCTCATTTTTAAGATATATATTCTTTTAATTGAGTAAATACATACAATCTAATTAAAAACAAAAGAAGTTGGAACAGGTGTTTCACCAAAAATGATATACAAAAAATAGCAACAAATAAAATTATATTCAATAGATATTTTTCAGAAAAACACAAATTAAAATCACAATGAGAGCACCCACTGGAGTGGCTAAACTTTAAAAGACCTATGATAAGGCACGGAACAATTGAAATACTTGTAGATTTCTTACTAAAAAGAAATATGGTCACTTTGGAAATTAGTTTTGCAATTCTCAAAAAGTTAAATGTAAAATTAATATACCATGTATCAATTCCAGTCCTACACACTTACCCAAGATAAATAAAAACACAAAGACTTGCATGCAAATATTCATAGCTTTATTAATTTAGCCCAAACCTAAAAACAACCCAAATATTCATCAACAGATGAATGAGTAAACGTGTTGTGGTATGTCCATACAATGGAACACTACTTAAATAAAAAAAGGATAAATACCATCAACAAGAGAATCCAGAACAAAAATAACTATACAATTCTATTTATATAAAATTCTTGAAGGCAAAACTATAGTCATAGTAAATGAATCTGTGATTTGGTGGATATGACAAAGCAATAGAGTATTAGCAGAAACTGCTAAGTGGAACCTTCTGGAAAATGATAGAAATAGTCTTTAATTATATATATATAATTATATATATATATGTGTGTGTGTGTGTGTGTGTGTACATATATATAACTATATATGTATATATATAACTATATATGTATATATATAACTATTTATATGTCACTATATAATATATATTTCCATATTACTACACATTAATATATGTCAGTGCACAACTCATAACTATTATATTATATAAAATATTCTGCAGTAGAACTTTTTAAAAGACAACAAAAGAGGGAATATTCAATAGGTGTATAATAGAAGAATATTTTTGGATGCATTCAGCCAGAATATACTAAGTCAACAAACTAGATAGCAAAGAGTCTAAAATTAGGTTGCATATCAATTCAAAATGTCCTTTGTCACTATTTTCATTAAATTATAAAATACATATCTCTGACACCAGATTTTTGAAAATGATATTTTAAAATTATCATATGGGCTGGAAAGATGGCTCAGTGGTTAAGAATACTGGCTACTCTTCCAGAGAACTGGGTTTCAAATCGTAGAACCCACATGACAGCTCACAACTGTCTGTAACTCCAATTCCAGGATCTGGGACTCTCATGTAGACATACATGCAGGAAAACACAAAACTCATGAAATGAAAATAAATTATTTAAAAAGAAATAATTATGCTTTTAAACCATGATATCAATTGAGGGAGAAAATTTGAGGTTGTATGTGTATTGACATGTCATACCTAACAAAACTCTGGTGACCTGAGGTGGATCTCAGCCATGTGCATTCTTTGCACATGAATTTATGCCCCATCTCCACTGCCTTCACACTGGACCATCTAGCTTGCTTTGACCAATGAAATAGCATCATGCACGAGGTTTGCATAGTTGTGGGTATGCCGGCACCAGAACACCCACAGCCTGTGTATAGTTCTTCAGACTGGACCAGAGAATGAAGCATGAGGAACGAACCTGAACCTGCCTCAAAGACTGAGTTGCAGATAAGTAAGTCACTTTTAAGTGAGAAATATAAAAGTTTGCCGTGATACACAACGGAACTAATAGATGTCTGTTGTCTACAGCATCCCTTTGGGAAGGGTTGGTGAACATACAGCTACACATTTATAGAGAAAATATTCATAAGTACTGAGCTAAAAGCTTTACATGGGCCAATTCCTTAATAGTCACAGTGACTCTTCAGGGGAGACTACAGAAACACACTTCAAAAATCGACAATGACAGAGTTGAAGATAGGGTAACTGGATTTCCCCAACTCTCTCAGTTATTAAGTTACCAAGAGAACTTAATCCCATGATGTTTTACTATATAGAGTACCCACCGTCTCCTTCACTTGATCAGTGCCCCTAAACCAATGCTTTTGAAAGGAACTCTACCTTACTCACTGATTTTCCAAAGGATAGTAACAATCAGACCCAGGGACAGCAATGGTGAACAAGACACCCTGAAGCTGTAAGATCTTGCAGCTGGGTTCCTAGATATTGATGAATATGTGTCAATTCTAAATACTCCTTCTCTTTCCTGCACCTCATCTACCAATCTTTGTAACTGTTTCTAAACAATCACCAATGCACTCCAACTCCTGGGCCCACGGTGGCTGACATACCATGCTGTCATGACTCACAAGTCTGTGGCTGAAATGCCGAGGACCCTCGATGAGGCTCTGCAATATTGTTTTTATCCGTGTTGACTCCATTTTGAATTCCTTAACTGTTCCAAACTCTAGTCACTAACTTAGGTGCTAACTTTAGTATCAGTCCTCCCGGGGGAACTGCCTCCAACTTCACAGAAAATGAATATTCCGTAGAGTATGAAATTCTCAGCTTTTCTCTTCCTCCTTACACCTATCTTTACCTCTCATTACCCTGCAGCTCTCCTGTCTTGGTGACTAATCCCACCTCCATATTCTGGCTTCCCTTCCTTCCTTCCTGTACCCTACCTCTATCCATTTAACATTGTCCCCTTTTCTCTCTATCAGAAAACCTACATACTCACTCCTCCCACGTCTTAAACCACTTTCCTCCAATCCTGATGGCTGCACAAACAACCAACCTCTCTCCTTGATTCCACTACAAAACTTCTTGACAAAGTAGCCTATTTGAGCTATTTTCAAATTCTCGCCTCCAATCCGTTCTTCAATGCACTATCATGACGTTTTGCTTTCTGCAATCTTTTTCAAAGTTTTTCTCTCAAGTGACAGTTTCCAGAATGCTCAAGAGTCTCCTCTCAGCTACATTCTGACCAAGTCTCTCCGTAGTTTTGGGTGTCATACATATTCCAGCTCGACAGTCCACCCCACACCTCACTGCTCCTCAGTATTATCTGCTATAGTTATTGGTACCGCATTTAGCCACTCCATGCAAAATCCTCTTCTCTCTCCTCCACCACACAGGGCTTCTTAGTCTTTTCAATATTTTACCCTACCCCTTGCTTCGACTCACTTTAATCCCTCCCAGTTGGTCTATTCCAAAAGTCTGCCAACTTATTTTCTGGCAAACAGTCTAGCACACATTCAATCCACCCTTGACACTCCCCATAATAATAATTAAAATGCAAATTCCATCAACTGCCTCCTCTCCTCTTCCTCCTACATCTTTCCCTGATGCTTAAAATTCCTCAGCGGGGATTCAAATGGTTATTCACTGTATAGAAAATGAGGTACACTGTGTTACTAGGGAATACAGAGAGTTTCTGGGACCCTCCAATGCCTCATCTTACCACCAGCCTACATCAGTCCCTCTACATCATCTTCATACTAACACAAACTTGTATCTTTTCCCAGAATAAGTTATCATTTGATGCATTGTTGCTTGGAGTTATATTGCTTTCCCAGTGTGAAATTCTCAGCCATCCCCTCTGTTCAACCCTGTTGGTGGAAACCTCACACCCTCCAGTACTCCTCCTAAGCACCATCCACCTAGGGTATAGCTTTTGCTCTCTCTTCCCTGCCTGTTTCAACTTTCTTTTACTTGAATCTATTTGCTTATCTCTGGATGGAAACATTTGTTCTGTGTGCTTGACTCACTCTGTCAAACTTTAAGCTTCTAGAGAACTAGGTTTCTATAACCTGTACACCTCCTTTGATCAGTATCCCATCTATAATGTAACTTGTATCTTTCTTGAGTCCTCTTCTTGTTTTTTTCAAAACCATCTTTACTGTCTGTTGCCTACCTACAGGATTCTTTTTAGCTTCCTTCAAGTTCTTTTCCGTGCCTCAGATCTTTGTTTCTTCTTCTCAGTCACCCTGGGCAATAGTTGCCATTCAAACACACTTGGTCATATCCAGTTTCCAGCTTTGATTGACAATGTGTAAGTTTCAACCAGCAATGTACTGCTTCTATACTAACTAAATACATAACTAGTCATGGCATAGAAAAGTATAACTAGCCCTTCCGCCCCTGCCTGGTCCTCTGGGCTGGAGCAGACACAGAGTCGGTCTGCTCCTGTCCTGTTGAGAAACTGAATCCTGAGTCATCCAGGAGCCACTGCACTCAGAG
>NW_021605377.1:1624944-1655079 GCF_004785775.1 Grammomys surdaster | reverse complement strand
GTTGAGAAACTGAATCCTGAGTCATCCAGGAGCCACTGCACTCAGAGCAGCTGGAGCCACTGCACTCAGAGCAGCTGAAACTGAATCCTGAGTCATCGAGGACCCACTGCACTCAGAGAAGAAGGATTTCCAGATCCAAGAGGTGGCCTGAGTCCCAGGAGTTCTTCCACCCAGGAGATTAGGAGCATAAGACCACAGAGACCTCTGGACCCTGAGGAGCTCTGCAATAAGCAAGATAACTGGAAATACAGACTCCAGTTTTACACAGTGAGGGCAGGTACCACTAGAGTTAACCAGATGGCGAAAGGCAAGCGCAAGAACATAAGCAACGGAAACCAAAGTTTCTTGGCATCATCAGTGCCCAGTTCTCCCAATATAGCAAGCCCTGAACACCCCATCACACCTGAAAAGCAGGATTCAGAATTAAAATCACTTCTCATGATGATGATAGAGGATTATAAGAAGGAATTAAGTAACTCCCTTAAAGAAATACAGGAGAGTACAAGTAAACAGATAGAAGCCCTTAAAGAGGAATCACAGAAATCACTTAAAGAAATGGAAGAAAACACAAAGAAGGAATTAAACAAAAACATTCAGGATCTGAAACTAGAAATAGAAACAATAAAGAAAGTTCAAAGGGAGACAACCATGGAGATAGAAAACCTAAGAAAGAGATCAGGAGTCACAGACGCAAGCATCACCAACCGAATACAAGAGATAGAAGAGAGAATCTCAAATGCAGAAGATACGGTGGAAAATATTGACACAGTTGTCAAAGAAAATGCAAAATGCAAAAAACTCCTAACTCAAAACATCCAGGAAATCCAGGACACAATGAGAAGACCAAACCTAAGGATAATAGGTATAGATGAGAATGAAGATTCCCAACTTAAAGGGCCAGTAAATATCTTCAACAAAATTATTGAGGAAAACTTCCCTAACCTAAAGAACAAGATGCCCATAAACATACAAGAAGCCTACAGAACACCAAATAGACTAGACCAGAAAAGAAATACCTCCCGTCACATAATAATCAAAACATCAGATGCACAAAACAAAGAAAAAATACTAAAAGCAGTAAGGGAAAAAGGTCAAGTAACATATAAAGGCAGACCTATAAGAATTACACCAGACTTCTCACCAGAGACTATAAAAGCCAGAAGAGCCTGGACTGACATCATACAGACACTAAGAGAACACAATTGCCAGCCCAGATTACTATACCCAGCAAAACTCTCAATCACTATAGATGGTGAAACCAAGATATTCCATGACAAAACCAAATTTGCACAATATCTTCCCACAAACCCAGCACTTCAAAGGATAATTGATGGAAAATGCCAACACAAGGAGGGAAACTACAACCTAGAAAAAGCAAGTAAGTAATCTGCCAACAACCCCAAAAGAAGATACAAACATAACTTTACCTCTAATAACAAAAATAACAGGAAGCAACAATCATTTTTCCTTAATATCTCTTAACATCAATGGTCTCAATTCCCCAATAAAAAGACGCAGACTATCAGACTGGATACACAAAAAAGACCCAGAATTATGCTGCATACAAGAAACGCACCTCAGTGACAAAGACAGACACTACCTCAGAATAAAAGGGTGGAAAACAATTTTTCAAGCCAATGGTCCCAAGAAACAAGCTGGAGTAGCCATTCTAATATCAAATAAAATCGACTTTCATCCAAAATTAATCAAAAAAGATAAGGAAGGACACTTCATACTCATCAAAGGAAAAATCTACCAAGGTGAACTCTCAATTCTGAACATCTATGCTCCAAATGCAAGGGCACCTACATACATAAAAGAAACTCTACTAAAGCTCAAAACACACATTACACCTCACACAATAATAGTGGGGGATTTCAACACCCCACTGTCAGCAATGGACAGATCATGGAAACAGAAACTAAACAGAGACACTTTGAAATTAACAGAAGTTATGAACCAAATGGACTTAACAGACATCTATAGAACATTTCATCCTAAAACAAAAGAATATACCTTTTCCTCAGCACCTCATGGTACCTTCTCCAAAATAGACCATATAATTGGTCACAAAACAAGCCTCTACAGATACAAAAAGATTGAAATAATCCCTTGCATCTTATCAGATCACCACGGACTAAGACTGGTCTTTAATAATGACAAAACCAATTGAAAACCCATGTGCACATGGAAACTGAACAACTCTCTACTCAATGATGACTTGGTCAAGGACGAAATAAAGAAAGAAATAAAAGACTTTTTAGAATTCAATGAAAATGAGGACACATCATACCAAAACTTGTGGGACTCCATGAAGGCAGTGCTAAGAGGAAAGCTCATAGCTCTAAGTGCCTACAAAAAGAAACTGGAAAGAGCACACACTAACAAGTTGACTGCACAACTAAAAGCTCTAGAACAAAAAGAAGCAAATACACCCAGGAGGAGTAGAAGGCAGGAAATAATCAAACTCAGGGCTGAAATCAACCAAATAGAAACAGAAAGAACAATACAAAATATCAAGAAAACCAGGAGCTGGTTCTTTGAGAAATTCAACAAGATAGATAAACCGTTAGCCAGATTAACCAGAGGGCACAGAGACAGTATCCAAATTAATAAAATCAGAACTGAAAAGGGAGACATAACAACAGAAACTGAAGAAATTCAAAAAATCATCAGATCTTACTACAAAGGCCTATACTCAACAAAACTGGAAAACCTGGATGAAATGGACAACTTCCTAGACAGATACCAGGTACCGAAGTTAAACCAGGAGCAGATAAACCATCTAAATAGTCCCATAACCCCTCAGGAAATAGCAGCAGTCATCAAAAGCCTCCCCACTAAAAAAAGCCCAGGACCAGATGGTTTTAGTGCTGAATTCTATCAGACCTTCAAGGAAGACCTAATACCAATTCTCTTCAAACTATTCCACAAAATAGAGACAGAAGGAACACTACCCAATTCGTTCTATGAAGCTACAATTACACTCATACCCAAACCCCACAAGGACCCGACAAAGAAAGAGAACTTCAGACCAATCTCCCTTATGAACATCGATGCAAAAATACTCAATAAAATTCTAGCAAACCGAATCCAAGACCACATCAAAACAATCATCCATCATGATCAAGTAGGTTTTATCCCAGGAATGCAGGGATGGTTCAATATTCGGAAATCCATCAATGTAATCCACTATATAAACAAACTTAAAGAAAAAAACCACATGATCATCTCACTAGATGCTGAGAAAGCATTTGACAAAATTCAACATCCCTTCATGATAAAAGTCTTGGAAAGATCAGGAATTCAAGGCCCCTACCTAAACATAGTAAAAGCAATTTACAGCAAACCAGTAGCCAACATCAAGCTAAATGGAGAGAAACTTGAAGCAATCCCACTAAGATCAGGGACTAGACAAGGTTGCCCACTCTCCCCCTACCTATTCAATATAGTACTGGAAGTCTTAGCCAGAGCAATTAGACAGCAAAAAGAAGTCAAAGGGATACAAATAGGAAAGGAAGAAGTCAAAATATCGCTATTTGCAGATGATATGATAGTATACTTAAGTGACCCCCAAACTTCCACCAGAGAACTCCTAAACCTGATAAACAACTTCAGCAAAGTGGCTGGTTATAAAATCAACTCAAACAAATCAGTAGCCTTCCTCTACATGAAAGATAAACAGACTGAAAAAGAAATTAGGGAAATGACACCCTTCACAATAGTTGCAAATAATATAAAATACCTTGGTGTGAATCTAACCAAGCAAGTGAAAGACCTCTATGACAAGAACTTCAAGTCTCTGAAGAAAGAAATTGAAGAAGATCTCAGAAGATGGAAAGATCTCCCATGCTCATGGATTGGCAGGATTAATATAATAAAAATGGCCATCTTGCCAAAAGCAATGTACAGATTCAATGCAATCCCCATTAAAATCCCAACTCAATTCTTCACAGAGTTAGAAAAGGAAATTCTCAAATTCATATGGAATAACAAAAAACCCAGGATAGCGAAAACTATTCTCAACAATAAAAGAACTTCTGGAGGAATCACCATCCCTGACCTCAAGCTGTACTACAGAGCAATAGTGATAAAAACTACCTGGTATTGGTACAGAGACAGGCAGGAAGATCAATGGAATAGAATTGAAGACCCAGAAATGAACCCACACACTTATGGTCACTTGATCTTTGACAAAGGAGCTAAAACTGTCCAGTGGAAAAAGGACAGCATTTTCAACAAATGGTGCTGGTTCAACTGGAAGACAACATGTAGAAGAATGAAAATTGATCCATTCTTATCCCCTTGTACAAAGCTCAAGTCTAAGTGGATAAAGGACCTCCACATAAAACCAGATACACTGAAACTAATAGAAGAGAAGGTGGGGAAAAGCCTCGAATACTTGGGCACAGGGGAAAAGTTCCTGAACAGAACTCCAATGGCATATGCTCTAAGATCGAGAATCGACAAATGGGACTTCATAAAATTGCAAAGTTTCTGTAAGGCAAAGGACACTGTCAATAGGACAAAACGACAACCAACAAATTGGGAAAAGATCTTTACCAATCCTTCATCTGATAGAGGGCTAATATCCAATATATACAAAGAACTCAAGAAATTAGACTCCAGACAACCAAATTACCCTATTAAAAAATGGGGTATAGAGCTTAACAAAGAATTTTCAACGGAAGAAACTCGAATGGCCGAGAAGCATCTAAAGAAATGTTCAGCATCCTTAGTCGTCAGGGAAATGCAAATCAAAACAACCCTGAGATTCCATCTCACACCAGTCAGAATGGCTAAGATTAAAAACTCAGGTGATAGTAGATGCTGGCGAGGGTGTGGAGAAAGAGGAACACTCCTCCATTGTTGGTGGGACTGCAAGATGGTGCAACCACTTTGGAAATCAGTCTGGCGGTTCCTCAGAAAATTGGACATAGCATTACCCGAGGATCCAGCTATACCACTCCTAGGCATATACCCAGAAGATGCTCGAACATATAATAAGGACATATGCTCAACTATGTTCATAGCAGCCTTATTTATAATAGCCAGGAGCTGGAAAGAACACAGATGTCCTTCAACTGAGGAATGGATTAAAAAAATGTGGTATATTTACACAATGGAGTATTACTCAGCTATTAAAAACAATGAATTCGAGAGGTTCCTAGGTAAATGGATGGAACTAGAAATTATCATCCTGAGTGAGGTAAGCCAATCACAAAAGAACACACATGGTATTCACTCACTGATTATTGGATATTAGCCTAGAACCTTGAAATGCCCAAGATGCAACTCATAGGCCACATGAAGCCCATAAAGAAGGAAGACCAAGTGAGGGTGATTCGGTCCTTCTTAGAAGGAGCAACAAAATACTCAAGGGAGCAAATATGGAGACAAAGTGAGGGACAGAAACTGAAGGAGGGGCCGTCTCAAGACCACTCCACCTGAGTATCCATCCCATGTGCAATCACCAAAGGTAGATGCTGATGTGGAAGACAGGAAGTGCATGCTGATAAGAGCCTGATATGGATATCTCCTCAGAGGCCTTCAAGAGTCAGACATATTCAGAGGCAGATGCTCACAACTAGCCATTGAACTGATCATGGGGTTCTCAATAGAGGAGTTAGAGTGAAGACTGAAGGAGCTGAAAGGATTTATGGCACCATGAGGAGAGCAACAATACCAACCAACCACAGCTCCCAGGGTCTAAACCACCAGCCTGGGAGCACTTAGGGGGGGATCCAGGGCTTCAGCTGAATATGTAAAAGTGGAAGGCCCTGCTGGGCATAGGTGGAAGAAGAGAACCTTGACCTCATGAAGGCTGGACGCCCCAGGGGGTGGGAATTTTGAGGGTGGGGAGGTGGGAGTGGGGGGGGTAGATAGAGGTTACATCCACAGAGAAGAAGGAGGAGGGGCAAGGGGATTGGGGGTTCTGAGGGGGTGGTGGGGGATGGGGTAAGGGGACAACATAGGAAATGTAAATAAATCATCCAATAAAAAAAAAAAAAGAAAAGTATAACTAGTAATATAAATAGATTTCATTTACTACAAGCTGCTACACACCAACAACTGAAGTTAATACATGTTACAATATAATCAATCATGTCAACAGCTCTAAACTAGGTACAATTATTCTATCCTTGGGATGTACAAAGGCATGAAATGTAAGTGATTCCCTGGTATTACACAGGTAGGAGATGCAGGGGCTGAGACTATGCCAGTATTGGTGAAAAATCCACTGCACAAAATGTTCACTATTGCTTGCCAGACTCCTTAATCCAACATGCTCAATGTTTATGTTGTTAATTTCAATCTCAAATAATGCCAGCTTCTATTATTCTCATTCTATGATGTCACTATTACCAGCAATGCTAAGAAGCTTCTGAGTGATATTTAATTCCATCACCCAGCTTCCCCATGGTCACTTGATCACTTAGCCCCACTCTATGTCTGGAAGTATGCTGGATTTCTGCCTCTCTAGCATAGTATATCCATAAATGTCTTGCTGTTGTCCAGTGTTACTGTTCGATATGACCCATGATCGCCTTTACTGACTGTTTTCTTTATAAATAAAGCCCTAATAGATAAGACAGCCGAATGCTTACAATTACCATTGTTATCTTCAGAGATTTCAATTAAAATGATTATTAAAACAATGTGACATTCTCACATGAAAAAAAATCAAAGAACTTTTTGCCAAAGAACTCAACTTTAGAATAAACTGTAGCAGGGCTGTGATGGCACACACCTTTAATCCCAGCACTTGGGAGGCAGAGGCAGGAGGATTTCTGAGCTTGAGGCCAGTTTGATCTACAGAATAAGTTTCAGGACAACCAGGGCTATACAGAGAAACCCTGTCTTGAAAAACTCAAAAAAAAACAAAACAAAAAAACAAAAAAAAGACCTGTAAACAGGACTTAACAAAAGGAAGGACTGTCCCAGAGCAAGATTTACTAGTTCAGAAGTAACTTGTTGAGAAAGCAAGCAGAGACCCACAAACTCAGATTTTTGGGTTGAGGCTGCAGGTGAAGGCCAACTCTGAGGAAATAGTCATAGCATAGTACTAAGGCTGAAAGCCAGGCAGCACAAGATGTCAGCTCCCTGGTCTTCTGAGCTGCTCATATGAATTTCTCTGCATGAGCTAAGGCTACCTTCTGCTAGAATTCAAACAAAGGTTGGGCACTACATTCTCATATAGTTTGGAATGGATATTTATTTATTCTAGCATCTGTCTCTAAAATTTCTTTCCAGACTTCCACACTTTTCTATTTCTTTATTAAACTTCAAATACTTTTAAGGCTAAAGACGCTCAATAGTTTTATAAATTCCGGATCACTGTGACCTTTTGTATGACTTTTGAAGACACTATCAAATTTTCCTGGGCCTTCACTTGAAACTTCAATTTTGATATTTGTTTATATTAATGCTCTAGGTCAAATTTTTGTGTTTGGTCAGAGAACTGGGAGGGCATTACTCAAAGGTAAGACCAACGTTTTCCAAAACCTATTTAAAACCTTCTCAAGTAGATTGGTAATTCAAATCCTGACCCCAATTTAGAAGCAGTTTAAGCATCATAAGCCTCAATTTTCTGTTAATAAAAGGTAAGTAGGTACTGGTAGGACTCTTAAATTTTAAACAAAATTGCTTCTTTCCCTCTCCTATAAGACAAGTGATGTCTCACTGCCCTGCCTGCTTTCTTCTGTTAGACCTCAGAGCAGCCTATGAGTTTCTCCCTCCTTCTGCCCCCACCAGGCCTCTAGCCTCACATGGCCTACTTTTTCTCTACGATATTTATCACCTTCTACCATATTTTTTTTTTTACATTTTAATTCTATCTTCTTCCTCTTTTCCACTCTAATCCAAGTTCCACAAAGAACACTACTGATACATAAGTACTTGATTATTAGTTAATAATTAAGGGCTATTATTTAGATAATTATGTTATCAATATATACTATCACACTAATTATGTTATATGTAAATATATACTACATATAAATAAAGTAGCACTTTGTAAAACTAGGACTCAGAGTTAGCAGCAGGATTATCCCCAGCTTGCAGACAGCATGCCAGCTAATACAGTAGCTGGACAGAAAAAACCCTTCCACAGCCCAAGATCTCAAGTTAAAGATCAATGCAAAAATAAGAGAAACAATATTCTACAAGATCAAGTTAACTTAAGAAAAAGGAGAATAGAGTGAAGTCATAAATATGTGCCCCAAGGCAGGTTACAGAGGACACTGTTTCAGTGAAACGGAGACAAGCCCGGGAAATAGAAATGAGCAGAACTAAATGTGACCTAAAGAGACAATTACAAGGAAAATATGAAGGAAAATTGTAAAGCAGGGTTTGGGTGAAACAAGCAAATCACTGAGGTAAAATATATTAGAGGAGTAAATGATGGGAAAATATAAGTATGTGCTTTTATATTACATGCTATCAGATTTTCAGCTTATATAGTTAATACATGTGATAAGAATTAAGTGAAGAACAGAACACATGGGACTAGAAGATAATGGTTAAAAAGTAGGAAAGTCTGCCCACTGTGAGCAGGGAGCTACCAACACGATGCTCAGGTGAGGCTGTGGCTGATGATGGACCTGGGGATCTTTGACAGATAGAGGCTGTTGGAATCGCAAAAGCCGAGGGATGGACAAGGCATGGTAAAAGTTTACAAGACAAGTCAGAGGAGAATTTGACAAGAAGGAAGGGTGTGTGCAATGAGAAATAAGGGGGAGAAGAGTTTCCTGAAGAAAGTGACTTGAAAAATTAGCAATGGAAAACTTAAACCCAGTTAAACAAGAACCAGGGAGAGGGCACAGTACTCACATTCCCACAGGTTCAGTATCTGCATAGGCGAGCTCCTCCCTCTTTCTAGGGATATCTGGCTTTTGCATTACTCAATCGCTGTAAGTAATCCATTCTGGCCACCTCCCTAGTACATGCTGGTCATTCATTTTTCAATCATCAAGACTCAATTCAAAATGTTTTCTCCAACATCCCACCATATTATTTCACTTTATTTTTACAGGATAACATTTTGTCACCAGTACAAAAGACAAAGAAAACTAAAGAAAACCACAGCCAATCAAAATGCAGAGTTGTGGAATCCAGTCCCAATGGATACATCTACAAAACGCTCCCACGCCCATGGCCCGCACAACACTGAGGAAAAGTGAACAGAAGATTGTAAGAGCCACAGGATCAGCGCATTAGCTGTGAAACAGTGTCTCCTGCTAACATCAGAAGCTATACCATAAGTTCTTACCAACATGCCGACCCAAGTGTGAGCTGAATGGGTTGAACGAATGACATCAATGGACATGCCAAAGGAGACAAGGGAAAGCTCCTGAGGCTTCAACCCTACACTACAGACAACTAAGTAAAGGGGGGAACAGGAGAGGTGATCTACCCAGGAAGAGCAACAAATTTGTTATCCAGTGTCAAATGTTCAGTCCTAAGAACATGTATAAGTAACATTATATGATCCCAATACATATATATTCATCCCATTCCAATTAGTGAAGAAGGGCCTGAAATTAAAGGACAACATGAAGAGGTATGTGGGAGCTATTGGAGGAAGGAAAGGGAATGATGAAATATTGTAAGTATATTATAATCTCAAAAATAAAATAAGAGAAAAAACATTTCACAGACCATGGATCTTTTACTCATAAGACTTCAATCTCAGTAGATGCCTACATGGAGAGAAAGACTAAATGTAAAGAGAACACTGTGTCAATATTTTCTTTGAAGTTTATGGTGAATCTGAAAAACATCCATAATATGTAAACACCAATATTACAGTACAGATACCCTTTATTATCACACCGTAGGAAATAGAGCAGCAAGCATTGGAGCTGCTGAGTTAGTGTCAATGCGGTGCGGGGTACGGAAGAGCTGGAAAACTGTGCACAGAGGACACATTACTGGCACGTCCTTTTTACTAAGCTGATTCAGGTGGCAGGTAACTATGCCTAAGTATAACTTCCTACTCACTTAAACAGAAGCTTTCTTTGAATTTTTTCCCGAAATATTTACACAGTACAAAAGAACCATGTTCCATTGTCAGATGTTCCCTTGTCAGACAGACATTATTTTAAAAAAAAATCATTTATAAATTGCTACAGAAATAGCCAATCACCTGTTAAATACTTTGATCTTCCTTCTAGCTTAGTATCCCCCCAAAAGACTATAACAACATGGTATCAGGCTGTCATAAGTTAACAATGGAACCACATGAATTCAATGTGAATATATGCTTATATGTCATTACAGTGGAATTTCATTTCTTTGGGGCTAAGGTTGCGTCTTATATATCGTGGCATGCTCAATGGCTCTAACAAATAATGGTTAAAGACAAAAGTGGTTTATTAAGCAACAAAATTATGAGAGTGGTAAAATAACCTTGAGTTTTCATTACAAAATTAAGGAAGTAAGCATTCAGTGGTGAGCATAAGAAGAAGTAAAATGCTTAGCCCTCAACCAAAGATTTATATCATCCCTCCAGAGTCAGGGAACGTACGTAGCAGAGGAGGAAGCAGATAGGGTGAAATATTGGGAAGATAGGGAGATGACTCAAGCATGGCTTTTTCTAGTGAATCAACAGCCACTGCAGTCAGAAACATTTTAACAACTATACAGTCATATACATTTTAACGACTGCAATGGATCGGCACAAGAATAAGCCGTCAACAGCCGGGCACGGATGGAGGAGGGATTCAGGGAATCCTACCACTTACTAAACTGCTTCATATGAATAGATTCAGAAAAGGGAGGAGTCATTGTCTTTTGCCATGTGCCTACTGGTGACTGACGGATAACCTTAATCCAATCCAACGGTCACACGGATGTCTCTGCCTAAACTATATGGGTCACATCAAAAGTCATGAATCTGGGACAAGGACACGTAGGAAGGAGGGGGATTGACAGGAGTAGGAAGAGAAAGAAAGTAACGAGAACACATTATATGCATATAAAAAACTGTCAAAAAGCTAAGTTAGTGATTTTTTTTTAAGTTAGGGAAGCCAGAAGTTATGTGACAAAGATGAAAAAGTTACATTTTGAAAGCCATATACTCATAAAAACAACCCCAATTCATATGCATTTCAAGTTGCAAAAGGCAATTAATCAAATTAAAAGTTTGATTTTACTAGACTAAGAAAAGTATGTATTTGCTAATAATAAAGATACTTCAATTATTACAATAAAGTCATGCATCATAAAGCAAGGTTCTTCAAACAACATCCAGTACTTACATGCACTTGGCTACAATATTCAGTAATTTACGGGATGAACCATAGACGTGGTGCTGGTTTTATGGGGGGAAGTTCCAACACAGTCTGAATGAATCAAAAACCTGACATCGTAACTAATCCCAGGTAACAACATAACAAGGCCTGTGGCAAAGATGGCAGATGCTAAGTTCTTAATCTATTATGCTGCTTACTAAATTAGTTAGAACAAAAAAATAAAGTCAAAGCAGCTGACACGTAGCACTCCCAGTTCCTGGTTGCTTTTCCAGTCATGACATTAGAACCTACTTTCCAGCATGTCTGTACTCAGAACCAAGCAGTGGTTATCAATGCCTTCCTGTATTGTCAAGAAGTCTTGGTGACAAATCCTCATGACCTCATAATACTCTATCAGCTTCCACTAAGTGCTTTCCTTAACTTACGGCCTGTCAGGCAGAAACTGCCTTAATTATTCAGATAATGTCTGACTTAAGTAGCCTCTTCTTGAAAAGCACTCAATTCTAGCAAGTGATGGTGATAGGAGTCTCTCTAAAAAGCAGGTTTTTATTATTATTGAAAAACCTATGTATATTATAAGAGAGAGTCTGTCTCCTGTTCAACAAACTTACAGGCTTAGTCCACCATCAGGAGGAGAGGAAAAGATTAAGACAGTAAACCTTCCTCTCACACAAATTTTCCTCTAATATAGAATTCACATGTATCTAGGAAGTACATTTGGGATGAATAACTTCAGTTTTCTATAAATTTATTCTTCAGTTTCTATTCCCATGTGTCTCTCATAGTAGGCAAGCCATTTGTCACCAACATAAAGAATTACTAACTGAAGTAATAACAGCAGAAAGGAAGCTTATATTGAACAAATGCCTTTTTAAAACATATAATTAACATGCTAAGACAAATAGTTAACATTTACTCCTTAAGGAAAGGGAAATGAAGGCGGCACACGCCATGTTGCCGAGCTTGGACAACTAGGCTTAGCTTGTCCATCTAGTGAGAAAGACTGCTTTCTCACTGGAACACAGCAGCACTGTGACAGGAGTCATTGACAGAAAGTATTAAGTGTGTCTAATATTCAGAACTATTAGTTAACTCATGCTATAAGGAGCCATCTGCTCAAAAACAGAGACAGTGCTGATGTGACAGAGCACTTGGTAGTAAAATACAACCAACCCGCTAATAAGCCTTGCATGAATTTATCTTGGGTTCTTGTTCATCTGATCTGAGGTTACATTATTTTTCTCAGACATCATTAACAAGACACAGAATGCCACTAAGCTGCCCGTAAATGATGTTAATTAGTGGCAATACGATGAGCATTCTATCCATGTGGCTTTTCATCTATCAAATAAATCAGGGCTCACCAGGCTTGCAATTTACAGTCAAGTATAAACGGTAGATTCGATTTGCTATTCTATATGGCAAAAAGGGCTACAACCACTTTAAATGGTTAATTATAAGTAGGAAGTCTAAGCATCAAATTTTGAAGATAACAAAACCATTTACATTTTTATTAGTAAAATTCATAAAACATCTGTCACTTTTGTCTCTTGAAAATCTAATTTAAAGTGTCAAGAATAATGTCTCATTTAAAATAAAAATTCATCATTAGTAATTATACAAGCTTTATGATACAAAATTTAACTACTGATCTAAAATATACAATTACTAATTGATGTTAAAAAATAGACAAAAATGGACATATTTGTTACATATTTGTGGTATTTTTTTCTTTATTCTCCTCTCAAATAATACTGCCTAATTGCAGCCTCCACCCTCATCCCGGTCTCCTCCACTACCCTTCTCTCTGAGACACACTGCTCCTCCGTATATTTTGATACACTATATAATATTTGAAACAGAGTAAGCATGTTTTTCCCGAAACATTTATCTTTTTTTTTAAGATCCCACACATGAGCAACATTAGTGGATATCAATCTTTCTGTACCCGGTTTAAATTTAAAGTGCATTCCAAAAACAGTAATGTGACTTTTCTGATGGTGCTGAAGAAACCACTCAGAACCATATTTATGAACTATGAAAGGTTAAAAAAAAATGCTCTCTAACACACCTGATAGTTCCCTCTCTGCCAGTAATTTAAAGGGCTTGGGAGTCTGCCCAGAAGCATACAGAGCTCATGTGTAACACTAGGTTTCAAAGCAGGGTCTTAGCAGAGGGTGGTGGTGTTCCCATTTAATCCCAGCACTCAGAAGATACTGTGGCTTCAAGGCCAGCACAGTCAACATAACAAATTATGGGCCAGTCAGGAATACACAGTGGGACACTTTGCCAAAGAAAAAGAGAGGGGGAGGGGGAGATATCAGGGTTGTAAGACTAGCTTATTCTGTGAAAATCACAATATCAGTGAATGAATTAATGGAATTTATTTTCCCTAGATTTCTGAATAAGCAGACATTTCTATATACTGATAGATGCCTGTGTTCTGTCAACATCAAATCATGACATTGATCAAATTAAATGAATAATTCCAACTAACACATATTTTCTTTAGTTTCTTTCCATTCATATATTTAGTACTTTAAAAGAGACCACTATATCAACAATCATATCACTAACAAGTTCAGGCAAAAATTAATTTCCCCAATATCATCAATAACATCCCAGTATTAACTCCAAATAGTTTTCATTTATTTTGCTAACAACAGTAATTCATTTCTTTCCCCAACATATTTTTAATTGGCTTTTATTTTATTAATAAGAATTTTCTACTTCTTCTTACTTTTGACTCTAGCAAGCTATATCCTAAGTATAAACATTTCAGTAGGATCTTAACACATAAAAAATGTAAATAGACAGAAGAGAAGCCATAATCGAGATATATAATATAAGAAATAGATATATAGATAGGTGATAGATGGATAGATAGATAGATAGATAGATAGATAAAAGGTATAAGTTCTACTAATTAAAAACTAATCTTGCAGACTAGCAGAAGATAGTACTTATTGTGGGAAAAGCATTCAAACATTGCCTACCATTATTTCAATAATTAAAATAAGGACAAAATTGAAAAACTATTCAGACAATAAGTACAAAAATTATAATACTAAGGATGAGGAAGTTTAGAGTATTATATAATATGCTTCTCCATCCATGTTATAATTTAAAATATGCATATTTGAGTTTCAGTTGATTATTGGCTTCATGTATTTTGTCTTACTGCTTTAAAATCATATATTTATTCTGAAACAATTGTTTGCACTCTTTCTATACACACATGTCATAGATATTATACATAATGCTACCCTTAATAAAGACAAAAAACCAATTTGCATACACCTGAAAAGGAATAAACTTCTATACCACCAAATTCTCACCAAGTTACATGACTCTACATCCCAGTCTATCTTGCAAGAGAGTGACATATGGATCTAGGGTCATGACATGTCAAAAATAGAATTGTAGATTTAAAAATAAGTAAGATTGACATGTGACCTGATATAAGGAGCAGTTCTCTCCAAAGAAAACGATGCTCTGGAAAGACTAAATTCCAAAGACTTGAGAAGGGGAAGGGTTACCCAAGGAAGCACAAGCAGTCACATGGGTGGGCTGAAGGAGAAACAAGTATGGATTTGGAAAATCTCAAACGATCACCCAGATAAAGTTGAGTCTATGACAGATGACACAGACTGTCAGCCTTACTGAACCCTGTGTCACCAGTTACAGCCTCTATGCATGCCTGCAAGAGATCATCGCCAGGAGGCTAGCTGAGGTGGGAAGACCCACCCCAAATGTGGGCAGCACAGTTCCGGGTACCGGAATCTGAGACTGAGTGAAAATGCAAAATGGAACTGAGTCCAAGTGGACATCACTCTCTGCTTGCAACCACGGCTGTAATAAAGAAGGTGCCTCCAGCTCTAGCTGACACGCTCTGATGATGATAGACTGCGCGCCATGATGATGACTGCGCGGCATGATGGATTGCACCCTCAAACTGTGAGCCAACATAAGCCCTTTCTCTCTTAAGTTGCTTTTGTCAAGTATGTTATCACAGCAGTGGGGAAAGTAGCTAATAAAGGCCCTTCCCCATGTGTGTAACAATACCTGCATACTATTTCATAACTGCTTATGCTCTTGCCTAGACTTACTGATAAGCTACAGTGTCAGTGACAGTTAGGACATGAAACTTGTTAACTGTTGTTGCTTGGATCTTGAGACCTGGTGTCAAACTTGACACTTGTATATGTAAGAAAAAAGCTGCGGAGGGATATTACTAAGTATTGTGCGGACATTAAATTATAAAGTATAGTTGGCAGCGACCCTGAGGAGGAACAAACATTTCAACATTGTTCTCATACATCAAATCATACTGCCTCCCTGATTAAAATCCTTTAGTTGGAAGAAGAAAACATCAGTAGAGCCTGGGAGCTCAAGTCTGTCACGGCAGCTGGTCAGAATGCTGAAGCAGAAGAAACTCAGTGGAGAAGGCAGATAGAGGGAGGTAACAGTGAAAGGGGAGGGAAGAAGGCAAAGAAAGAATCAACAGGTGGAAGGGAAATGGAAGGTGGATGAAAAACCACATCAATAGGACCTCCAAGCCTCCACAGAATAATCTTCTTTGTCTCTGTATCTGTGTGGGAGGGCAGAGGTCAGCATCTGCTATCTTCCTCAATGCCTCCTCACCATGCCTTTTGAGACTGGATCTCTAATGTTACCCTATTTTATTCTCTGCCTATGTCCCTAAGCCTTAGCCTATCCAGTGGTCAGTAGGACTTAGTGAGAGAAAAATCAAGCTATGGGGTGGGAACTAGGCCCTTGGGGTGGATACTGCATCCTAGGTCCTTTACCTCTCTTTCTTGCTCTGCCACACATTCTGACCATGCCCTAGTGCCTCACCACAGACCCAAATACAATAGTCAGTTCACCACAAGAAACAAAACAAACCTTCCTTCCTTCTTTAAAAAACAATTCCTGTGTGTACATATATAGTCCTCATGATGGAAAGCGGCCCAGTACACCTCTCTTTACATTGTAGCGCATGCAGAGGGGCTTTCTCTAGCTATGGCATAGATGCAATCACACCATACAGCCTTTACCCTATCTCATTATCTACGGTTAGACCCTCAATGTTAAGTCAATATGCTTCCAGTCCTATGAATAAAACACATTAAAAAGCTGGTTTAAAGACAAGGAAACATTTTTTTAAATATTCTTTCTCAGAGTTGATCGATGAATGCAGAATATTGCTAATGCTTTGGGTTGGACCATTGTTGTATCCACAAAAAATCTAACTCTTCTATGTTTATGATCAGAGTCAAAACTAAAAGATGGCGGCTTCTTGCAAAAGCTGAGAAAATTCGGGATCCTTCAGCTTAAGGGCAAAGATAGAGAGTAGTGTTCACTGACAAGGTTGTTCATTGTCTTTCCCTCTCCTCCAGTCTCCTTTCCTCTCTATACACACCACACACCATACATCACACACACACAACACACACATAAACACACAACACCACACAAAACACATACAACATACAAACACACATACAAACATACACACACACCACACAAACACTCACAAACACACACAACACACCCACAAGTACAAACACATACACAGATAGACAGACATATCACACAAAACATACACATATAACAAAATCATACATACACAAAACATACACACACAAAACACACACAAGCACACATAAACACACACAAACACACATACATACATACTCAAACACATATGTAAACATACACAAACACACACACACACAGACACACAGTCACACACACACACACACACACACACATGTATATAATGTACTGGTCATATAGACTGTTTGGAGAGAGTAACACCAGTGGAAAGATACTTAAACCAATATAAACACAGTACACACCTCATTTCTGTGAACACCTTTCTTCCTGAGTCCTCATTTGGCATTCTGCTTATCTCTCATAAAAAGTGTGAAGGAGCCAATGAAAACGTTTAAGGTTCTGCTAAAGCTGAGAACGAAGCCTGAGTCCATTCCACAGCTTTAGCTTTACGTTGTTGGCACCTTAAGGGCCATAACTGTGAGAGGACAGAGACGATCTTATGAAATAGAGCAGAACACAGGAGAAGGAAGACAGAAGATCAAAAAAGTTTGACTGAGTGAGTCATTCATTAATCTAAAATATAATTACTGAAACCTTACCAAATGATAGAAGGGTGACAGGAACTTAGAAAAGAAAAGAACATTACAATGCTGTTTGTGGATTCCTTCTACAATCTTTATAGAGTTTTATTTGAAAGTGGATGGAACAGGAAGGAAGAAGAGACAGAAAGGATTAAGAAAGAGCTAGAACTCTACATGGTGACTAAGACTGTACATTGACACGGAAGAAGTATGAGGTGAGTTCTCATACCTGACGACCTATGAAATTGACACTCAAAAATATTCTACCATGGGATGCACAGAATCCTGTGGCAGAAAAATTACCTAAGGAACTTATTAAAAATAATCCACCCCCAGGCACAGATTCAGAAGGCTGAAGTGAAAAAGACTTTCTAAAATCACTGTTCCCCATGAGAGGTGAGCAGATAATATGGAAGAAAAGTTTATTTTAATAGGAAGCAATGAGAAGCCAAGAGGTGGAAAAGACGGCTAAAATCTGGGAGAGCATTTTGATGACACATTGAAAAATACACATAAATGACTGTATAGATAAAACATAAATAGTGAGTTATCATTTGATCCTCTGTGGTGGGAACCTCTCTGAGGTGCCTTTAATGATTGACTTTATTTTCAGAAGAAACCTGAAAACTGTTGTTACAATTGCTATTTTCAGATTTAAAAAATAAATAAATCTGAAGACAAGGGAAATCTTTATGTAAAGAATTTAGAATCAAACGGTTGCCTCTGAACTCAAGTGCTGGTTTGGTTTTCTGTGTTATGAATGCAATGCCAAGTCATAAACACATTTTAGTAGAGAATTCAGCATGATTCTTAATGTGGGGGCTCAGGAGCCTGTGGCGGCAGCATCATGCTTGACCGTGAAGATATGGAAGTAGCATTAGGTCTGTGAGAGTGAGCTACAGAATCAAGGCTGAAGGGGGCATCCTTACGTAGGCCAAGATGCACTAAGTTACAACAAAGTAAGGACTACAGGCGCAGGTACAGCCTTACACATTTCTTCTGAAAGCACGTGGTGTCCACTCCCCTGACACATACTGCTTCCTGGTTCACGCTCTTCGCTCCTTCCAGAACCTTTCGTTTCCTGACACTGTTATCTACTTGACTCCTCATCTCCTGAAGAGATTAAGAATTTGATTCTCATCATTAATTAGTTGACAGTATGAACTGGAAGCTAGCAACTAAATGGAACTGTTCTGAAAGCAGAAACCAGTGGTTCCTGATCCTATCAGGCATCTATGGACCTTCTCACGGGGTGGGGGGCACCTAAGACTCTCAAACAAACACAGATATTTCCATTACAATTCATAACAGTATCAAATTACAGTTACGAGGTAACAACAAAAATAGTCTTATAATTGGAGGTCACCACAACATAAGGAACTGTGTTAAAGGGTCACAGCATTAGAAAGGTTGAGAACCACTTGTGTAGACAATCAAAACTTTTGAGATTCTAAAAAATACATGCAGTATATGTTATAGTTGTGTAGCTTGGTCTTCATGTGGAATTCCTCACAGTGGGAACAGGGGTTGTCTCTGACTCTGCCGTCTGCCTTTGGGACCCTTTCTTCCTACTGGGTTGCCTTGCCTAACCTTAATAGAAGAGGATGGGGCTAGTCATACTACAACTTAATATGCCAGGGCTGGTTGGTATCCATGGGAAGCCTGTCCTTTTCTAAAGAGGAGGCAAAGCAGAGTGGAGAAGAGGAAGAGAAACGGTAGTCGAAATTTAATATTAATTAATTAAAAAATACATATGGTAGAAAGAACTCCACTAAGGTAGTAATGATATAACAGTTACCTTCTTTGGGTTTTGGTTTTGTTTTTTTGTTTTTTTTTTTTTTTTGGATTTCCAAGACAGGGTTTTTCTATGGAGCCTTGGCTATCCTGGAACTTATTCTGTAGACCAGGCTGGCCTTGAACTCAGAGTTCCACCAGCATCTGCCTCCTGAGTGCTAGAATTAAAGGCATGCACCATGACTACCACCAAACCGAAAGGAGTTACGTTTTAAAATCCAAGCGTGAGATTGAACCATACCACACAATTACATTTTCCCGTTTGCTATTACTTCAGTTCTATCATAGCTAATCCCAAGTCTTCAGTTGTTATTTGCTGAGTGAATTCCAACACTCTTTAGTCATGGATTAAATGGTCTTATGATAATATGTGTTAAAAGCATGAGCAGTTTTGTCAATTTCTCTGGGCTGCTAGTCTACTATTACATTGAAATTAATTTACTCTTCAGGGTGAAAATCATTTCCCTGGACAGAGCAGTAAGTGATTCTTAGAGTGAGCTTGGGCTCAGTGTGGATTTCCTTCCGTGTCAGGCAGTAAAATGAGATCTTTTCATAATGGCAAGCTGTCTGCGACCTTCATTCCAAAAGTGCACTAAGATGTCCCCAGTGTGTGCCTTGAAATCAAATTACAAATAGGATGAGTTAGAGCAAATGAACAAAGTGGCTGTGAAAAGTAGCTTAAAGTGGTCAAAAATTAATATAGTCATTACCTAAAAGGTGCAGTTAGAAAAAGGTCCAATTACTACTAAACTTTCAAGAAAACATTATTATCATAATGACTGCAGAAAATACTGGGTTTTTTTTTTTTAGGAACATAATAGCAGAGTTATTCTATGGGGAAGCTTAAAACCAAGTCAGAGATAAAAAAGAAGAAAAACTGTAAACAAAAATTGGCAGCAAGCTATACAAGTTAAATTTGAAAGCCTCATAAGATTTAAAATACAAAAATTTAAAGTATTTTGGGGAGTTCTAGCACCTTTGGATACCTTTAATAGAGTGTCCATGTTATTTAGAGATAGGTAACTATCATATGTTTTGGACAAGCAAGACTGGGCATGGTGCCTCCTTCCTGTAGTCCCAGCACATGGGAGGGTGGGGTTGGAGGATTGCTGTGAGTTTTGGAGTAGCCTAGGCTACAGAATGAGAAAGAACATATACACAAGGATACAATGAGATGCATTAAAATGTGAAAAAAATCACTCAAATTAGGGAGAAAAAGCAGGATGCTGACTAGCTAAAAAGCACTTCAAAAATAGCACAGTATGGCAGAGAAATAGTTTATAATATATCAAGGAGTTTGAAAATAGCAATATAAATAATGAACATATTTTCATATTCTTATAACAATTTACATGTTATTGAGAATTGAATAAATATTTATAATATAAGGTTCATTGAGTTATATATAATTACATAAAATATGACTGGGCCTAAGATACTGATGATTTTATACTATGAAGAAGTCAATGATATAATTCAACTTAGTATTAAATTTTACTTTGAAAACAAATGTTATTCAAAAAAATGAAACAACAAATTAGATTCTACTCCTAAGTTTATATCAAAATCAGATATCAAACATATTCTTCATGCCTATAGCAAGTTCAATTCAACAAATATTTATGAAGCATGTGTCTATGCTAAAAACACACATACAGATTAATAATTTCTCAGTGTTCAAGCAGCTTACAAAGCAAAGCCAAAACAGAAGGCTCATGTACTAATGATATAAAGACAATTATAGAATTTACATAAGGTATCTATAAATAACGCATAATAATATTTGATCCAAGTGTTAGAAGTAAACACAGAAGGCTCACAAAAGGTATTACGGAGAATGGTTTCAGTAAGTGAGATAGTATGTAAAATAATCATACATAGATAAAGCTGCATGAACAAGAAGACAAGCATGATTCAATGTTGCACTTTACTGAAACATTGAACTTACGTTATACTACATGTTACATTAATTATATTACTATATTATATTTTACAGGAGATCAGATGGAAATGTTTACAGTAGCTGAAACTGCCAGACCGTAAAAGGTTGGTGTCATGGTTTTGCAGTAAGGGATCAGAACTGAGTTTGAGGCAAATGCTTGACGGCAGCGCTCCTTACGTATATCATATTCATTGCCATCAGCATCCAGCAAAAGTGGGAGACAGTGGGGACTGGACAGGATGAGAAGCTGTTATGATAACTGAAGTAGGAGGTGAATAAAGCCTCATGCTGTCCTGTTCCCCAGTTTGTTCTTGATCTGTCAGTAAAGAAGCCATGGGTCAATTGTTGGGCGAAAGGAATAGGACCTCCTCAGGTCCCTGGAGGAAAAGAGAGAGATGCAAGGGAGAGATAGAGTTTGCCAGGCTTCTGCAAAGAAAAGTTGACCAGCCATGTGAGATCTTGAATGGAGTGGCCACATAGGCCCCTTCTACAGCGGGCAGTTGGGGATACAACTGAGCAACTAAAGTTTAGGGCAGGTGGGAAGTACAGAGATAAGAATAGTGATAAGTGCACGCTTTTCCAGGCATGAGATAGTAGCACCCAGCAATTGTGTCAGAAGGCAGGTTGAAAATGAGTAACGTGTGTGTGTGTGTGTGTGTGTGCGCGCGCGCGTGTGTCTGTGGGTGTGTGGGTGTGTGGGTGTCTTTTACCCATGGATTCAAGGGAAGCATGGTGGGGGCTGATAACGTGACCCGTTTCTGGACCTCAGCATCACAGAGTCTATCAGAAGCAACGTGTCAATGTAGACAATACAAAAGGGAAAGCGATAACCCTTGTGAGAGATGAGAACCACGTGGCAGCTCCGAAGAGCACCTGTTTTTCTCAAATAGCTTCCTAGAAATGCTACAGATAAAGTTCTCCCTAGGGTAAAAGAAGGGTCAGAAATGTATCATTCTGAGTTTTTTCTCTGCATGCATTATGTATCTAATACATATATGTCCTTAAAGGTAGCACCCAGGAGCTATTAATATAGGACAACAATATGTAGCTTCTATGCATTTTAATTCCTAGAAAATCTGCTAAGAAAACACAAAGCTGACCGAATATATGGCAACTCTGAATCATATTTCTCAAACTTTTGTTCAAGCATAAAGATACAAATTGTACTTAGAAATTTTCTTCGTCTAGGTAACCAGCTAGGTTACCACCACTTAAGACTTAACATCACTATCAAAAAGTGAATATATGCTGAAAAATTAGTAATAGCCCTGTAAGAAGAGCCCTCTATTTACACGTCAGAAACATACAATACAAAGTCCCCTGATGGCCACTGGAGTCTCTCTCTCCTAAAACGCATTAGAACATGTTTGAAAGTAAGCTTCATTCCAGAAACAGAACATACACTGTATATGCTTGTATGTGCATGTACAGGTGTCTGTGTCCGTTTATTTGTGTGTAGATACACCTATGTGGGGAGGGGAGTGTGACTGCACATATGTATGTTCATATGGATGCCAGAGGTCAAGTTATGGCATTACTCCTCAGTAGCTGTACATCTTTGCGGGGGGGAAAGAGTCTTTCACTGAGACCTGAGGTTTGCTAAGTGGCTAAACAAGATGACCAGTGAGATCCAGCACCCTGCAGCCTCTGCCTCCCCAGCCCTGGGAATAGAAATATACCATTGCCCCTGGCTTTTTGTTTTCCTCACAAGGGTTCTGAGATCTGAGCTCAGGTCCTCACATTTATATCACAACCACTTTCCCTACTGAGCGCTCTCCCCAGGACCAGCATTTGGCTTCGAGACAATCTAATAAAATAGCTCACATGTCAGAATCTGACATGCAATTGAAGAGTCTGCAATAGAAATGTAACTGAAATAAGAGAAATGATATACACTGGCTGAGTAACATTATAACCACCATGCTAGCACATCCCTGGACAGATACAGAGCATTGGATACAACTGTATCCGGATCTTCCCTCAGGGGGGAAAAAGAAGAAAACATTTCTTCAAGCAACAGTCTTATCTATTTCTTTGAAACACAGGCTAATGAATAATGATATCTTCCTGATCCAATCTGCCATAATCTTCATAGTATATCAGAACTCCTACAGCCTGGTATGCTCACCTTTAAGAATAATGTATACTGCTTATGTAAATGAAGAATATAAATGAAGGGGGGGCTCAGGAAAAGAAATGAAAACAATAGAACGATTTTTAGATCATTTAATATCCTTTCAAAGACATAAACTTCGTGAGTTGGTAATGAATATGATGATATTTCTTTAAAATTCATATCCTAGATTATATAATGTTCTGATTCAACTTGGAAAATGGTTTCCTTTGCACATTATAAGACCATTCAGAAGAGATTAACTTTTGAATTAAAATGCAGGTAAGGTAAAATATGATTCTAACTTGAGCTGGTCTTTAAATTAAATATAAACCCCCTAACATTAATAATAATAATAAGGAACTACTTTTTAATTTATTTATAATGGTAAAAATTGTTCATATAAAATCAAACATCTCTGATTCAAAAACTAAATGTTCTTACATAAGATAGCTGATTTTGTCTTAAAATCCTGCATCAGAGTGCCCTCTGTTGGAATAAAAGAGGAAAGGAAAGTTGCATTGAACTCAGAAAGGTAAACAGCTAAAAATACTGAGTTTAAGCTCTATCACTAATGTGTAAAATACATGTATGAATGATGTGAGATTCGGAACATATTTTCCTTTTATTCTGTAATTCCCTAATTACTTTTGCAATGATGCATAGCACCAAAATGAGCCAGCCAAACATTTCAGGGCATCTAAAACTAAATCACATTCATCTGGCTGCTCATCATATTGCTAGAAATATAAACAACAAACAAAAATGGTTTTCTACATTTAAAGCTTTGATATGGCACAAAAATAATTTTGTAAGTTCGAACTGTTGTCAGAGCATGTTTGAATTTTCTTTCGTTATCAAGGAAAAACCTTCCTGGTAAGAAGGGAGTTTCTACCCCTTCCTGATACACATACTGATGGACCAATTCCCAGTGAGAGTAAAGCAAAGGACCCTGGGAGGTATCCAGGTGATGAGCACATAGCTCTCAGTGGTGGAATAATGCCTACAAGCAAAGCCAACTGAGAGCTGGCTTTTTCCCTGTCCCCAGTCATGTAAGGAAACAGTATGACTACAAAAGGCGGTCACACCCATACCAGGAGGCGGGCTCTTAGTGGATGCCAGCTTTGCCTGCAGCCTCCAGGAATATGGGAAATGTTTGTCTTCAAGCTACATAATGTACAGTAACTTGTTTAAGAGTCAAACCTAGGATATTCCCTAGTTCCAGAACTTAAACAAGAACTATTATGCTCGAGAGTTGAAGAAGTTAGCAGCTGCTGTAAGATGTACAAGATCTGTGCTGGCTCAAAAAACGGTTACAATCGTGTGATGTTATTAGGAGCTAAAGGTCTACTCTCATTGTAGACCTGAATTGGCTTATAAAGGTCCTGGCAGAATTTCTGTCACCAGGTCAACTGTGTGCCTGGTTAGACTGTGTACACGGAGGGGGTTCTTTATAGATAAAAAATGGTGCTTAGAACAACTTTTTTTCCAAACAGGGTCTTGGTTTCTGGCCATGGCTGGCTTCAAGTTTGTTGTATATCCCAGGAAGGCTTGAATGTATGATACTCCAGTTCAGCATCCTAAATCCTGGTACTAACAGATATGCACCATCAGATCCAGCTCCCATGACATATCCATATCCAACCCATATCCATATCCAATGACTGTTGACTAAGGGAGTCTGGTACCTGACATATCTATGCTTGGATTTTAAAGCCTTTCCTGGTTATTCTAAGACAACGCCATTGATGAGAACCATTGTTCATTCTGAGAATATGAAACAACCTGCATCTTTACCTTCCAAAATATCACATTCTAGGAAATTCCCCTGTACATTATTTTCCTGATTGGCCTTTGTTCTCTGGTGACATGGGGAGTGATATATGATATGACTCTGGTTTCAGAGCCAGGATCTGAACTGAGGATTCTCCCTCTTTGAGTCTTCCCTCTCTCACTGTAATGTCCACTTTGAAGGATTGCTGTGTATCAGGTTTTATCACTATTCGTGTAACTTTTATCTCCATTGTGGTAAAACATTCTTTGCAAGCTGTACATGGATTGTGACTTCTGCTTTTGCACATACCATTTCTTCAGGCTGTATGCCTTATCCATTCACTTCAAAATATGTGAAAGGCACATCTCCCCTTTTTCCGGGACCTATTTTAATCTTAACCTACACCCATAGCAAGCTTTCAGTGGATACCTGTAGATCTCTGATCTCTCATCTTTTAAAGCTCCGTTGGCCACAGGGTAAGTTACTATAAAAGATCCTATAAGAAATACAGTTGAGAAATTAAAATACCATCTCTTAGTTTTAAATCAGTGGTTCTCAACTTTCCTAATGCTACGACCCTTTAATAGGGTTCTTCATGCTGTGGTGTCCCCTAACCACACAATTATTTGGTTACTTCATAACTGCAATTTTGCTAACATTATGAATCATAAATATTTTTTGAGACAGATGTTTCCACAGGGGTCATAGCCCACATGTTGAGAACCACTGATTTAAATCCTCACTGTGGTATGCGCTAGCTGACTCACTTCCTGCATCTATCTTTTCCTTGTTAGGCTTGCTCAGTGGTTTAAATTATACAAAGCCTGAGAACAGGGTACAGCGTGGACCTATTAAGCATCGAATATATGCATTTGTTTTATATGTTAGCTTTGTCTACAAACAGCAATTGAAGGCTACTTGGGATTGTGGTTTAGAACTCTCTGAAGTCACCTACAGTCTTGCTTACTGTACCTATATAATTTTAAACATGGCAAGAGCTGCCTATATTAGGCAGCCAAAAAGTACTTTATTAACCTGGTTGTATAACAAGGGAAAGATTTATAGTTATACTCAAGAAAAACACTTCAACGAATGGAGACAAACACTAGACAGACAGAATGAATAACAAATAAAATGTAGACCATAGAGAAGGTCAATGAAATCTGATTACTTTTTTAAAGTGCAATGACCAGTTTCTATCAGATTCATTCTCTGAAAGGCCAGTTCCAATGATGTCCTTTACCTGCCCAAAATTTTTCATGCTTTTCTCATTTCCTAAAGAATAAATACCAAAATTCTTAGCCTGGCATTCAGACCACCCCACAGCTAGCTTCATTCATGCTTCTAATTTTATTTTGCATCCTTCCCCCTTGGTGGAGTCCATTACAAATAAATAGAATTACTTGATCCTATGTACACTGTCTGCTGTTCTGCCTCATATAGCCTTCGGTATTTTTGTATGACAGTAGCTTATTGTTATGTATATTATTATACTATCAATATTATCAATATTGTTATAATGATTTGTCACTAGAACAAGGAGTGTAGGGATACCTGGGCTAAACTTTAAAAGACTTAAGTTCAACATATGAGCATTAATTTCTCCCTTGCCGCCACCACAGTGAAACCTCCAGGTAAGAAAACAAAGCTGCCACCCTTTCCAAAGTGTACACCATCCAGCCACCAGTCTGTCATCACTCCCTACAACCTATTATCCCACTCTCAGAGCGGAATACAGGCCCCCGGGGAACACAGGATACAGAGTAAAAGAAAAACAACTATGGCTTCTGCTTTACATTGTCGCTTTTTTCATAGTTCTAAATTTCTTGATTTCTTGTACAGTAAATCTCTCATGGTTTACAAATGTAGCACTAGGTGTGTGTGTGTGTGTGTGTGTGTGTGTGTGTGTACCCATATCTATACCAATGTATTAGGATGCTGGTTCCAGTTTGTTTACAAATACATTTTTTTTATTGTGTCATGGATTTTATTTATTTTTTTTAATTTCTTTTTTTTTTGAACATGAAATGCTTTTTTATAGCATGTTTTACAAGGGGAGTGGGTAAGAGGGGCCAGGTGGTGGAAAAGTACAAAATCTTCTTGGCCTGTGCCTTGAAACATGTCATGGTCTATACGGTACACTGCCTTAAATTATGATCTACCTGCTGTTCTTCAGAAGATATGGTACACTGCTTGAGTTATGGTCTCCCTCCTATTCTTAAGAAGATATGGTACTCTGCTTAATATTCTCTGAAGCTAGGCAACTGCAAGATCCTGCTTAGCAATTACAAATACATTTAACAAAAAAATTCTTTAGATGTCAGCCATGTATAAAATGAGGGCTTTGTGTAAAGCTATAGGTTTAAAAGGAGGAAGCTTGAATTTACCATTCAATAGGGATATTTAAGGATGGGTGTCATAGCATCATATATTAGTTAGATATCACATCATATGGTATCAGGTATCATATATTAGTTGTGCGGCACAACTCCGTTTAAATTTCTAAGCAGCCTTCTAGAAGGTGTTGAGATGTAATAAGCTTTACTTTTCATACAGCGCATGTGTGTTTTGGATATTTAAAAGGAAATTTTACGCTGGCTTACTCTGAACATCTCATTAGTAGATTTTCATTTTGTAAAACCTATAAGCTTTTTGGTGTGATGCATATGCAGTTATTCAAGCTCTGAACTGGAGGAAGGGGGATGATGTGACAGCCCAGAAAAGCAAATTGGAACAACAACAAAAAAGTAGGCCTAGGAGGTAAGTTTAGCCATTGAACTAGATCAGCAGGTGCTTTGTGGAGAATCGGTGTCACGCCTCACTTTAAGGAACTAGATGAAGTGCACATTTCCAAAATGGTTCCCAGGTACCATACTTAGATGCTTTTTTAATTTTCAGAATACTATGACATACTTATGGCACTCTGCTCTATTAGTCACTGGCAAGTGAAGCACAACACTGCTCTAACAAACTAGGTCCTGAAAGGGAATAAATGGTTAATATCAAAATATCTGTTCCCTTGAATACTTCTACATACTATAAATCATTCCTTCATAAGGCCAAAGGTATGTTTACAACTCAAAATTTAAAACTGACTGACTACAATCTTTCTTGCTATTGTTGGTATGAAAATCCATAATGAACAAGAACATCCAGCTCATACTTTAGATTCTGAGGTCATAAGTGAGAATCTCTGGACAGCTAATATCATTGAACCACGTAAGCTGAGCTATTTCACCATGACTGTCACAATAACTGAAGAATTATATACATGGTTTGACACTATCTTTGTTTTGAAAAGGACTTGGGAGAATGCGGGGAGGACAAACAAGAGAAATGTTTTCTTTTTCAGGAGTTGAGATAATTATGCCCGGTTAAATATCCTCCATGTTCAAAGAAATGGCAGCTTCCATGTCACAAAATGAACTGTAATAGTAGAAATACCATCACAGACTATTAGTATTGTTTTTGAAGTATTGCACATCAAACAAGTGTTCTACCACTGAGCTACACCCTTAGTTTCTACCCGGCCTTTCTTACCCTGTATAATCTGCAGAGTAAGCAACCCAATGAACAGCAGAGAAAGACTATTAGGGACAGCGACATTTGGTCGTCACTGAATTCAATCATCTAATCAATCAACAAATCCTATGCCACAGGGACAGGCACTGAACTGGAAAGATAGACATGGTGTCTTTGTCTGCTCCCCTCCCCCTTACTTACTACGCTCTGGCTTCCATTTTTTCCAAGCTCTTCCTCTGAAATCTTGCTCAGATTATCTAAGTAGTGGTCTGAGATCGTATGGCACAAATCTTCAAAGGAATAATCCTTCTCTTGACAGAGTTTTATTTCATCCAGGAGTTTTGAAAGTTCTCCAGTGACCGTTTCACCTACAAGAAAACAAAAGTTTTTTTTTCAGACATTACAAGAAATACTATTACTGAGGTGTAAGGTTGAATCATGTAAATGAGACTGTTGTGCTGACAGAAGACAAAACACAACAAGTAAGTGGTTAGAAACATCTGGCAGAAGCAAGGCACTAAGCATGATTAATATGAACATACTAACAGACAAAGGAGGCTCTGATTTTGACTGTAGCTATTCTTTCCCAAAATAGGAATCAGTATTGAAAGTTTAATTATAGATAGTAACTAGTTTCTGTAGCTTTATTTTTTACAGTAATTGACTTTTTTCTTTTGTGGTAGCATGGGGTTCAAACTCAGGGCCTCACACATACAAGGCCAGAGCTTGATCTCTAACAGTCCCTTGGACTTATTTCTATTTTATTGGCATTTTACTTGACTGACAGAATCCAATGGTTCATTAATCAGCCTGAAATAATGCAGAAAACTTATCTCCTATTTCAACAAACATAAATACTGTTAACTTCTTTAAACAAAGAATCATACGTACAGGTAATCAGAATTGTGATATATAAGAAAAAGGGAAAAATAGAAGGAATTGATCATTTTATCACGTGTCAAAACATATAGTATGAATTTTTCTTGACAGCTTCAGAAAAGTATTTTGTACTTCTGAAAATTAATTGCACCAATTACAATAAAAATTTTAGTGCTTTTATTGTGAATTAAAATGTTATTTAATATGAGGTAAAATGAGCATAGATTTTAGGTTTATTTCTAATTTTTTCTTTTATACTGATCTACATATTTGGTTTTTATGATAGCATAATATCTTTTTTCATTATTTCCACTTCCCAGCAACAATGCCAGGAACCTCCAACATAGAGAGGACATCCTCTTGAACAGAGGATCCTGGAGTCTGCATATATGTGCAGAGAGGAATCACAGTGAATTGTGTCTCGTGCCATATGCATTCATCAGCTGAAAATTCATTAAGACTTTAATGAAGGAAATCATAAAATCCTCTGGAAAAAGTGTAAAGCTTCCTGACCATGGTCTTAAAAAAAATGCTTTTCTAGATGTCAGGCAAAGGGTAATAAATCAAAGTTGGTAAGTGAACTCAATCATGGGAGAAATCCTTCTGTGAGACAAGGAAATAATCCATAAGATAAATGCAGTTTATCAAATGAAAGAAAATGTTTACAAATCACAGATCTGACAAGGGATCAATATTTGACTATATATATATATATA
>NW_021605377.1:1624450-1624844 GCF_004785775.1 Grammomys surdaster | reverse complement strand
AAGTCTAGAGGGCTTTGTATGCCATCTCAAAGAACGTAAATTTGACCTTGTAGCTAATGAAGAAACTTCTAACATACTGAGAGAGTAGTATGGTAAGTTCTCTTTGTTAACCTTGATGATAATATCAAAGATTGATTTCTAGGCCAAGCATTGTAGCATACATGTTTGATCCCAGCATGTGGGAGGCAGAAGCAGGGAGAGCTTGTGAATTAGGTCATGGCTAGCCTGGTCTACACAGTGAGTTCGAGGACAGCCAGAAATACATAGTAAGACTCTGTTTAGAAAGAAGGAAGGAAAGAAGGAAAGAAGGAAAGAAGGAAAGAAAGAAGGGAGGGAGAGAGAGAGGGAGGGAAGGAAGGAAGGAAGGAAGGAAGGAAGGAAGGAAGGAAGGAAG
>NW_021605377.1:1615522-1624440 GCF_004785775.1 Grammomys surdaster | reverse complement strand
GGAAGGAAGGAAGGAAGGAAGGAAGGAAGGAAGGAAGGAAGGAAGACAGACACAGTTGGCCAACAGATACATTAAAATGATATGCAGGATCACTGCCAATCAGGGAACCAACAATTAAAACCACAAAAAAATCTTGTCTTCCAGTTATTATCAAATGATGAAAGAAAGCAAGTGTTGGCGAGGCCTTGGTGAATGGATATTGTATATACTGTTGTGGGAATGTATAAGCCATTGTAGAAAAACATGAGAGCTCTTCAGTACCAGCCACCTACTTCTTCAGTCTAACACTCTTCCAGCTGAACTATTTCAGCCTTGAGCAACTTACTTCTAATGTCTATCTTTAGCAAATAAAATCAACATCCTGAATAGAAACATGCGTACCTCCATTTTAACTGAAACCCTATTTAGGATGGCTACAATATGAAGAAAAAATTAAGAGTCCATTGTTGGATGGATGGGTGCATGGATGGATGGATGGATGGATGGATGGATGGATGGATGGTTGAGTAGGTGGGTGGGTGGATGGATGGATGGATGGATGGATGGTGGGGTGGGTAGATGGATGGATTGGATGGGTGAGTGGATGCAGAAAAATACAAATGGATAATAGACCATTATGAACACTTGAAAGAAGGGTGCCTATCTTTTGAGTAAGCACTGGTGACACTGGAGGCTGAGTAAACTGAAGCTGAAATAAACAAATACTGCATGATCTACTAACATGAGCAATATGAGATTAACATATAAAGGCAGACAAGACATTGCCTCAGAGGCTACAGCAGGAAGAAAATAGTGGAGACAGTGATTTAAAGGTCTCTCAACTTCAGTCAGAAGAGAATGAATAAACTCAGGAAATTCCCCAAGACATTTGAAACGTTTTCACCAACAAAGAGTGAGGATTATACAAAATGACACATTTGTTAGTTTGTTTGAATGTGACAATAAACTCACCGTGTGTGTGTGTGTGTGTGTGTGTGTGTGTGTGTGTGTGTGTGTAAGACTTCACATTATATGCTCCAAATATAAAGTTGTCAAATACACCTTATACAGCTACATAAAATATATTTCAACTCCATATAAACTTTATTCCAGCAGGGATTGCTAACTACTTTGCTCATTGTCCTATGTCAGTGGCATGTGCAATCCCTGACCGTGACATGTGCAACCCTTATGTCAGTGGCATGTGCAATCTAATCCCTATGTCAGAGCCATGATAATTCACAAGCAGCAGAATCTCTATAAATGTTGACTACATAAATACAAAAATATGAAGTATAAACCACAAAAAAAAAAAAAACTTGGTTTGACATTTCCACTGGTGTCAGCCTTTCCTATGCACTTTGACAAATTTGACCAGAGACTCTGGCATGGTTTCAGAGGTTTATCCAGCTACGCACTTTTAGTCTTTTGAGGGGACTCAGCAGGAGACGAAAGGTGTGTCTCTTGTGCTGTATCTTCCTGGGCATGCTCTTCCAGGACCGCTGACCTTCCTGCGCCTTCCAAATAGTCTGTCAACAGACATTTCTGAGGTTATGCCATTGAATTCATGTGTGTTCAAATTCAAGAGCTACCACAAATACATCCCAAGTTCTTAAAGAAATAAAGTAAACAGAAACTGAAACAAGCCCAAAAAATTCATGATAAGCTATTAGCTTAATAAAACATTTAAATAGAAACATTGTTTCCTTAAAGATAAACATGTCTGTTGAAGACAAAAGCATCCCTTAATACTTGTTAAATACTTTGTTTGACGATTTAAAATTCCCCTAAAAGATGTTCTAAACAGATGTGATCAATAAAACTGAGACATTCAATTCGAATGCAACCAACCTCTTGGACAGCAGGAGTGAATGAATTGAACAGTGGTGTTGCGAGCTCAAAAGATAAGCACAATACTCACACTAAATTTCATTTATACACAGAAGGAGTACTCGTTCCTGTCACTCTTGAAATAATGTCCTACATGCAACCTATCCTTTACTTTTTTCTTTTTTCTTTTTGTTTTTGGCAGAGCTATAAAAAGAGCAGCATGGTTCTAAATGCTATAAGCTATTTAAACCTCACAAAGCTGATTTGTTCACTGTTACCAGCTCAGTTTGTTTGGGTCTGTGTATTTGGGGGGGGGGTCGCTGTTATATTTGAAATTTGAGACAGGAACTCTTTACATAGCCCAGGCTGACCTTGAACTTGTGAACTTCCTGGCTTAGCATCATGAGTTCTGAGATCACAGGCACGCACCACCATTCCCAGCTCTGTCTCAATTTTAAAGGTGACAACTAAAAAGAGGAGTGTGACTAGCTTGTTCCACTACTACCTGGTGGAGCCAGACAGAAAGGGGACATGAAAACATGCCGCTTTTGTCTTAATCATAAGGGACAGTGATAAATGTCAAAGAACATTCAGCCTGGATGGCACAGGAAGAACAGGCCGGGCACAGAACATGTTTAATAAGACAGCAGCTGCACCATCTAAATGTTCAGCACTTATGTAAGATGGAAGCCTGTATCTCCACAGATGCCAAAATTCCAAGATTCAGCTACAATTGTGGATTTTGAAAGAAAAAAAACTGTTGACAGCTAATTTGGATCTTATGGAAGCAGTGCTGGTAAAATATGTATGGTCTAAGTAAAAATACAGCTGTACTATACCAAAAGTATCGAGTCCATGGAGGGCTAGTTTATAGCTTTCTTCTAAAGGATGAAATCAGATCTCCCACTGAGTTTCATTGCTTGTATTTTTTATTCAGAAAGAATCTGCTTCATAAGAATCTGTGTTGTAACATCACCCAGTTGTCACCCTTAGAATAGGTCAGACCAAAGGACAATTTTCCAAGGCAAATTTTCTACTAGAAAATTCTCAAATTTTTCTAAAGAAAGCAACCTGAAGAACTGTATCCTAAAAACTTTCTGAAGCATGAAGTGACTATGTAAATTGAACCACGACTTTATGAAAGCTTGTGAGTTGCAATTATGGGTATGATAAATTGGCTTTCCTTCAATACCAACCTTTTCATTTAATTTAAAAGTCACAGCGACTTGACATCCAAGAAAAGAAAAGAACATAAGGTATTTTCCAATGTGATGAAATAGTCAAAGATGTCCTAATATGCCCCAATGCAAATTGGCACACATAATCAACCTTGGCCTTTAAGAGAGTAGACAGTTTGCTCCTACAGAATAGTTTTAACATTGAGCTGGCGTAATATGTTTAAAAATTCTAAAATTACATCTTGCCCCATTTTAGTAAGAAAGTTTTATTTTACTTTCTCTGAAAGATATACACAAACTTCAAGGTTTTTTTAAAGTTCAGTTAAAGGCAAAAGTCTAACCTCAAATAAAAGTCCCTTGAGGGTAGAAGATAGATAATCACCAGGTACACTACCTTTTAGCTTTTATTCAACTTGATTCAATTAGGATTTATAAGAAAAGTCATAGTTGGATTCTCCAATTCATCCAGAGGTATTCTGACCTGTGTTTAGCTTCTTGATTGACAACAAACCTCTAGGGGCCTAAACTCCTTATGAAGGTTTTAGAAACCAGTTGGAGAAAAGCACAATGACCATTTTGATCTATTTATCTTATTTTGTTTTTGTTGACATATATGTTTCCACAGCTCCATCTGGTTTTAATTCACACATTTTCTTAGAAAATGATGTTGTAAGAAAAGTCTCAACTGTCTCCATGCCCCCCGAATACTGCACTTGTGGCCCATCTACATACATAAGAAGAAGCAATCAACATTCTTTCAGCCAATAAACTGTGGCTGTTGTCATTTAAACATTCATGTACTATGTCTGCAATTCATCACAGGATAGAAACATGAGTGTTAGCAAATACCATCTACCAGGACTTCAGTGTCTCTCATGTGCTTGTTGATACATGACTTAGCTACTCTGTGAGCTACTCTGTGGTCATAGGAATCAGACAAAATTATAGAAAATCTCTGAAAAATCTTAAGGTATTACTCAAAGAAAAAAATAATATTTAGACATTACCAATTCATATAGCCTTTTCACTTTAAGCTACCACTATCCATATTTACTACACGGGTTTCTTAAAACATTTGTTATTATCAAGCAGTAAATAAAAACATTTTTATACTGAGCAAACAGAACTAAAACATTTTAATGAATTTTTATGTAGCTTAAGATATGCTGGAAAAAAAAATGTAACTGATTATCTAATTCAACATTAAGCACTAAATCAAAGCCCCAAATAAAAACTCTGACAGCTTCCATTTAATCTTGGCTGTAAGGCAAAGTCACCCATCACTCAGTATTGTTTACCTTGCAAGAGCGTTGCAATCTGGAGAGACTTCTGAGACGGGTGCTCTTTCAGAATGTCTAAGACAGTTCTACCTAAACTGTCCTTTATGTTGGCATCAATTCCTGCAGGAAAAAGAAAAAACTAGATGTACTACTGGAGTGTCCTCAGATGATACTGACGATATGTAACTGTTCTAATTTCAAACACATATAGGCCAAGCACTGAAGGTGATTTAAAAACTAAGTTACCCACATAAGATTTTAACAAGAGAGGAGGCAGGGCGGGTCAGTAGTGGCCCATGCCTTTAATCCCAGCACTTGGGAGGCAGAGGCAAGTGGATTTCTGAGTTCGAGGCCAGCCTGGTCTACAGAGTGAGTCCCAGAACAGCCCAGAGACACACAAAGAAACCCTGTCTCGAAAAACCAAAAGAGAGGAGGTGGGGAGAGAGAGAAGGCAGGGGCCTAATGTTACTAAAAAACTGGAAAATTCTGGATAATAAATCAACTCTTAAAGTTCTCTGACACAATCGTAAAGATTTCTTTTCATGACCCCTGGGTACCTTCTGGGTTGTAGCTCATAAACTAAATAAAGAGTCTACTATCAAAGTAAAAAATATGTTTTACTTATCATCTGAAACCCCAACGTGGGATGGCCAGGTGATCTGTATGTTGTGCATAGTACAATTTTAAATTTTTAATAAATGAAAATCATATGGAACACAATATAAGGATACTCTTAGAATATTTGAAATTAACAAATCTGAAAAGGTATAATTATTTCAAGGGTCTACACACTATGACTTCAGATATTCCTGTTTATCTGAAGTGAACATTTCAGATGAACAGGGATATCGTCACTGCCAGCCAGCCACATTGGCTATTTAAACAAACCTGCTGAACTGTGCAGCTGAAACACCTCTGCTATGTTTTAGTTCTAAAGTTATGTGCCGTAATAGAGAACTTATTTTAATGAGAGGATGACTTTCCATAATTCTAATTCAACTCACAAGACTTCCTGATTGCAAACAAAGCCAATGCATAGGATTTTATCCCAGATGTTAGTTAACCATACGATTATTAAATACTTGCTTAAGCTTATGTGAGAATGTATAGTATATATTTAATAATTTATATATTTAACTGGTTTTCTTGTGTCATCTGTTCTATCATTGGGCTGCATGTCAAAATTAAGTAATATGAAATTTTAACATACGGTAAGCAGGACAACAGCATGATGGTATGCCCATGTTTTTCTTTCACAGAGCAAATTAAACATACTACACTACAGAACATGACTTATGTCAGCTGTATACAGTAATAATTTGTACTCCTAGCTTCTGATTCTTAAAAAAATCTGTCCACAGTTTTGACTTTATCTCATTTTGATCAAAATATGCATAAAAGATAAATAGGCCTACTTTGCTTTTCCTTAAAAATATTCTCTCTAAAATATTCCTTTTAAAAATGAGCCCCTGTAGCCAATGAGCAATCAGAAGGAGACGAACATGTCCTAAGAAAAGGGGCTGCAAATCTCTGTTGGCTATAGGTCACAATGTAAAAGACCAACAAACCACATGGCTACCATAACTCTTTGGGGGCTGATTCCTCTGTTTTGCTGAAATAGGAGGTTTTCCCTTTCCTCTTGGTAGTTTTCCCCCAGCTCACTCAAATATTTCTATCAGCTGTATCAAGGCCCACTTCCACATGGTATGAATACCTATCTCAGTTGGAGAAAAGGGTCACTTGTGAAGAAAGCCACCATTTTCCTCCCTCTAACCCTGAGACAGACAGCCGTAGTACCTGGCAGGGCCGCTCCATGGAGACCCATGATAACTACCTGTTTCCAACAGAACTCGCACCACGTCCACCTTCCCGAACAAAGCCGCTTCGTGAAGAGCACTCCCCTTTTCTGTCTGAAAAGAAAAGAGAAAGAAAAGGCCTAGCTGCATTCGGAATTCATGCAGATTTGCAAGCATTTAGGTGCTCATACAGATTTTCTACAATCCTGGAGCTCTGTGTCAGAGAAGCTGTGAACGCGTGTGTGTGTGCGTGTGCGTGCCTGTGGTGTGTCAGAGGTGGATGTCCAGGAACAACATCTGGAGACCTGTGTTTGGAAAGCATCTCTGCTTCTGGATAGTTACGTTATATTAAGGAAGCGACTCACCTTCTCTTTGCTTCAATCTTGCTCAAGTATCAACTAAGAGTGCGAATGCCTATTACACAGGGCTTTGTGAGTGTCTATTATACACATTATTAAACCCATAGAGTAAACGCAGTTATAAACACAGAACTATCATCTGGGACCTTGCATATTCCCAGTACACTTAAGAAGACAAATGTGTAAGTAGGCATTTATGCTGAAGGAATTCTAAATGGTTTAAAGTGGCATCTGCTTTCTTCTGCATACCCCTAAACCTCTGGCTGACCCATATTCTATGCTCCACTGGCCTGGGTCATTTGGCACACTGACCTTATTCTTTATCAACACTACTGCTGTTCTCTGCACTTCTCTCCATGGATCTCAAAGGCCCATTCCTTTACTGGCAGGTCCAGCTCCCAGCCCTCTAGATCTGGATACACGCAACTGCTTGTTTTCAATGGTCAGCATGAATCTTAATCACTAGGAAACACAATTGTGAACCACAATTCTACCCATGCATAGTATAGTGACACATTCCTGTAATCCTAGCATTTGGGAAACTGAAGGAAAAGGTTAGCCCAAGTTCAAAGGCAGCCTGGATTACACAGTGAGCTCAAGGCTAGTTTGGGACACACAGTATGACCCGTGACCTTATCTTATATAAAATAAAGGACAATGGGACTGGAAAGAACAATGGCCACTCTTCCGGATAACCTCGGTGGGATTCCTAGTATGCTCATGGAAGCTTGCAACCCTTGTAAGTCTAATTCCAGAGCATCTGATATCCTCTTCTGTCCTTCTCAGACACAGCACACACATGGCACACAGATACGCATAAGCAAAAGACTCACACACATAAAATAATTTTTTAAAAAATGGGGAAAGGAAGGAAGGAAGGAAGGGAGGGAGGGAGGGAGGGAGGGAGGGAGGGAGAGATACAGGCTGGTGGAGGGAGAGGGCGAGGAAAGGAAGAGAGAAGGAGGGAGGGAGGGAGGGAGAAAAAACGGAGGTACTAGGTACAGACTGATGGAGGGAGGAGGTGAGGGAAGGAGGGAAGGCAGAAGAGAGGAATGGGGAAGAGTAAAGGTGGAAGGAAGGAGGGATAAATGGGGAGGGAAGGGGAAAGGGATGGACTGATATTGGAAGGGAACCAGAGAAGGCGAGAGGGAGGGTGGGTTGGAGAGAATCGAAGAGACAAAAGGGAAGACTCACTCATTAGTTGTCTGGATCCCACTTCCTGTTTTTACTTCTGTGGCCAGAAAGGACAGGTTCAAAAATTCCAATTTCTTCCATGTCCCTATGATGCTCAGTGTCTTAAGGGTCTTTATTTTGAGATCCACTAACTATATTACACAAAGAACCTTAGCTTAGTGTAACTTCTTTAAGGAAGCTGCTCTTTGCCCTGAAAGCTACTGCTTTCCCCATGTATTTCATACTTGTACGTATTTTCTTCCCATAGAAATTATAAATACACATTACAATCTTGCTTCCTGAATCAACCATAAACCATATGCTCAGTGGAAAGGTAAACAATATCTTTTTTAAAAATCATCTTCTTCCTTAAGGAAAATTGGAAAAGCTTTCAAAGAGGAGGGCTTTCTTGAGCTAAACAAATATCCTCTGTTTTGACTTCTCTTTAGAAGCTAACAAATGCCTAGTAGTTCCTCAATGCTTGGTATGAATAATGTTAATTTGGCAATTCTGTTTTCCTGTAGCACAAGTAACTGCTAGTTTGATATTAAAATCTCAATTTGAAACAATATCACTATAATAACACAAAATGTAAATGTTTCTTTAATTAATAAACAGGTACTTTAGTAAACATATAGTTAAAACAACCTAAAATAAACATATTGGGAAGAAGGCTTGAGTAACACTCAACATCAACAAGATCTGTACATATCTTCAAGGCAATGTAATTCAAGTTCTCTGAATCATAATGTGATTGGTATTAAAGGTGATAATAAAAACAGAAATAAACGAGTTTATACATATACAGTTACATACTGAAGGAAAAGGAAACTGTAGAACCAGTTTCGACTCTTTTAAAAAGTATTTCTGTGTGGACAAAGACATCTTCTCATTCCTTGAGAGGAGATAATAAGCTTACATTTTAATCTGTGTGTTATGGTTTGGGTATTAAGTGTGTCTCAACGGTCGTGTTGAAGGTTTGGTCACCTCATGGTGATTTTTAAGAAGTGGGACCTAAGAAGAATGTCTTTGAAGGGTATTGTAAGACCTGGCTTCTTTTTTTTTTATGATTCATTTATTTATTTTATGTATGTGAGTACACTGTCACTGTCTTCAAACACACCAAAAGAGGGCATTGGATTCCATTATAGATGGTTGCGAGTGCAGTCAGTGCTCTTAACTTCTGAGCCATCACTTCAGCTCTGGTACCTAGCTTCTTCCCATATGTATATGTATATGTACATGTACATTTACATGTATATTGTAGATAGATAAGTAGATAGATAGATAGATAGATAGATAGATAGATAGATAGATAGATAG
>NW_021605377.1:1552316-1615512 GCF_004785775.1 Grammomys surdaster | reverse complement strand
TAGATAGATAGATAGATAGATAGATAGATAGATAGATAGATAGATAGATATTTCTTGTGTGTGCACAAACCAGAAACTGGATGAGTGCTAGGATTCCTCTCTTAATCACTTTCCCATCTTATTTTTTGAGATGGGTTCTCTCACAGAACCCTGAGCTCACTGTTTCAGCTAAATTAGCAGGTCATAAGACCCCTCAGATCTGCCTGCTTTTGCCTACCAGCTCTGAGGTTATAGCCGTGTGCAGCCATGGTTGTTTTTTAAGTAGGTGGTATGCATCCAAACTCATATCCTCATGGTTAAAGAAGGAACACCTCACACTGTGTGCTATCACTCCAACCATTTCTCTTTTTCTGATGAACTAGTCATCATGAAGTAAACATGATCCATGCAGGATTCTCAGTATGATGTGCAGCCTTACCACAGACCTAAAGACAACAGTTAAAGAGGCAAGATCTGAGCCCTTTGCAGCCATGAACAAAAATAAATGATTCTCCTAATAGCTCATTATCTCTGATATGTTGCCACAGCAGCAGAATACAACACAACTTAAACTGGATCAACTGCTCCAAATCTAAGGCTGATGCAATAAATAATCTTATTTGATAAGATACGGTAAGAACTATTAAGATAGAGTTGTCCTAACAATACAAGAAACTATCCACTACAGTGATATCACAAATTCCAGAGTTTATACATGCCAACTATGGGCTCTGTCCTTCGAAAATGTGATTAATTCTAAAATAATTACACACTTTCACCATAAGTTACAAAAATTTAAGAATTATTTACACCACTCCTTGGCATCTGACCAAAGGACTCACCACCCTACTCCATAGATACTTGGTAAGCCATATTCATTGCTACTGTATCCACAACAGCTAGGAAATAGAAATAACTTAAATGTCCTCCAAATGATGAAGGTTTAATGAAAAAGTAGTACATAAATATAATAAAATTCTATTCTACTGCAAAAAAAATGAAACCAAGAAATTTTCAGGTAAATGATGAAATATTATATTGAGAGAGGTAATCTAGATCCTGAAAAGCAAATGCCAGATGCATCCTAACTCTGAAACTTCAGATGTTTGTGTATAACCTAGAGTAACTACAGAAACAAAGAAAGTAAAAAGGAGCCATGGGTGGGAGAAGGAATAAAGAGAAGGGACAGTAGGAGTCAGATCCTATAAAAGGGGTTACAGGGAAGTAGCACACAGAAAAGGTGTGTGTGCATGCAAAGCAGATCTGAGCTAACTGGTCTACCTCCAAATTTAACACTTCAACCACAACCTCCTGAGGCCTCCATAGGAGACCAAATAAAGACTAGGTCTTGATTTTAGGCAGAAATAAAAAAACAAAGATGATAGGATAATAACAGTAGTGGTTGTGATCAGGACGAAAAATCTGCACGTTAGAAAAATTATAAAAGTAAGACTCACAGCAACTGTAAGAAGTAATAACTAGTGGATAAGTAGGACCCTGATGGAGATTCGAAGAGGAAAACACTACTAGAACAGTATTTAACTCAGGAATAAAAGTGACTGGCACCTTGGTTATTACCATCACACATTATTGTATTATCTCTGGATAAAAGAAAAGTTCCAAAGGTCAGAACATCCCAGTCTTCATGAGCAAGAGTAACATCTGTATGAGCTACAGGGCAGTAGCTTTTCCTTTCTACAGATGTGTCTAACCTTTTGACATCACAAAATGACATTATCATCCATGACATTTCACACCAGAAATTCAAGATCAAATTTTCAAAATAAAATTCATTATTTTTTTTAAGACTCATAACATCTTAATACAGTTTAGGATTTTCTGTTGAGCTGCACTCATACCTGTCCTTACCTGAATTCAGGTTAGAATACAGGCTGGACATACGTACCTCTTACCTCAAGTATGTTCATCTACACAATACTGACCTTTTCAGGACTACCATCAGATTGAAATGTGTCTATAGATACATTAAGATTAAGAATACATGTGGAGAAGAGATGAAGTTTAAAGTTAAGGCTGGGTGGGGATAGCAAAATAGGAATATAGCAAGCATTCAAATGATTTAAAAATAATATTCCTCCCATTCAAAATGGGAATGGATACCTCCCTCCTCCTGCTTGGGGATTATCAGCTTCTCTGTCTTTACTTGTCCTTTCTTCATCCTGTCTCAAAGGAAGCATCCTTTCTCCCCATTAAAGCTAATCTTTCATTTGTGTTCTCTATTACTCTCTGCTTCTCCTTGAATTTTGCTCATCATGTACATCTTCACCATTTCTCTTACATCTGCAACCTCAGTCTCTTCATCGGATCTTTCCACTTTCTATAAACATATGCACCTTTCCATTATCCAAAAATAAAACAAAAAAATTCAAAGAAACTTCCTGTGAAGTTGCTACTACTTCCAGCTTCTACCCAAGATCTTATTTTTCTTTACTCCACTTTGTCAAAGTCCTCTTGCTGCTTACTGGAAGTTTTTGTCTCATTTCCTTACTGCTATAACCTTGACACATGGCAGGCAATCCCTGGCACTCAGTGAATTCACAGAGAACATATGATTGTATGAAGCTGTGCTGTTGGTATTCCTCTTATAACTACAGAGTGTTTTTCCATTAAATATTCTTCTTCCATTAAATATTCTTATATAATTCTGTGGTAGTAGATGGTTACTCTACTCTTTCAATTTTTTGACTATTCTCCTATAGGGTGAGCCTTGACTAAGTGGTTAAGAGGTTTCCCTCGCCCTTCAAATTCAATTATAAGCAAATCTCAACACTGTTTCCTTTGATAATACCAAATCATATGAGACAGTGCCCACCACATGAAGAACTTTTACATTTGCTGAGGAAGAGGTAAAACAATGGAGTTTTATGAATAGAAAAGTGGAATGACCTGACTTCATTTAATGGCACCATTGCTAGCTACCATAGTGAAACCAGACACAAGAGATTCTGTTAGAGACTGAATATTTATGTCTCCCCAAAGCCCAGATGTTGACATTTAATCCGTACAGTGGATTATTTGAACAAAGGGCTTTTAAGGAAGTGATTAAATCTTGAAGAAAGTGCTAATCTGATGGGACCAGCCTCCTTGTAAAATGCAGTGACAGCAAAGAACTTGCTCTCCATTTGTATTCAGAAGAAAAGAGAAGATATTAACACAACAGGAGGAGGTTGCTTACCCAGAGCAAGATTGGCTGAAATCCTGATCCTAGACTTTGTAACCTGTGAAAAACATTAATTTCTCTTACTTAAGCAACTCAGTCTGTGGTATTTTGTCAAAGCAACTTGAACAGTAAAGAAAGGAAAGGGGAAACCAGGAGAAGGAGGAAGCAAGAGATGGTGAGGAGCTGAGCTAAGGTCATCAAATGGGAAGTATCTTTAAATAGTGACATTCTCAATGTGATCTCAGAGCCTGTGGGATCTGCTCTGAGCAAGAGCAGTGTTCCTGGGGTTTGTTGAATTGAGAAAGAGAAGGTGTTTGGCAAGCTTAGGGAGAAATGGATATAAAAGCTAAATGTTGAGTTTGAGAAATCTTGAGTTTGGGATTCTCCTTATCTATCTAATAATATACCCAGTAGATCATTATACACACTAATTGAGAGTTCAGAGTGAATTCCCGCATTTAAAAACAAGTAAGAGAAAGAAAGAAACCTGGTGGGTATTGGATAAATATATCATTGGAGGGTTAGCAACTCAGTCTGTGGTATTTTGTCAACACAGAACGAAGAGTGGACAAAAGGGAAGAATATCTGAGTGCAAAGACATGAGCCCTGAGGGATAGGGATCTGGTCAAGAGGAGGAGATCGTGGGGCCCTGATGGGTGGAGGCCAGGACAAGAGAAGGCAAACTTGGGATGAGAAGGCAAGAAACTTCACTGCCTTCTGAATGCCTTATTTGCATTGCTAAATGACTTTGTTCCCTGTGCTACTGACAGCACTTTAAGGCTGTGGCCACCTAGACTTAAGAGCGTGTCTTATTACACAGTCACATGAGAACCTACTATGTCTTTCTTGCTGCCAGCTCCCACTCCAGCCTTCCAGATCCTCTACATTGTGAGCTAACAGTCCTTACATGTGGCCACAGTGAGCTGATCCTGCATTGCTAAGTGATTATGATCATTTGTGTCTATCACAAACACATATTACAACTTGTGTCTTTCCTGTTGAAGCTACATCTCAAATATCATGGAATACGTAACCTAATAATACTGAGTTCAGATTATCTTATTTTAAAAGGCAATCACAAAACTAAATAAATATAAATGGCATCAGAGAAAGGGGGTGGCAACCAAAAGGAACTATGAGATCACAAGGTTTTTTTTTTTTTAACAGACAAGACATATCACAATTTCATTGTATCCTGATGGGAATGATACAGTTGAGAAGGAAAAACAAAGTTTTAAAAAAAAAAGGATTAATATCAGAGTACTGTTGGGGTTTGGTCTGTTGTTATATACTGTGATGCTAAATTCTGTGTTCCAAGGTCTAGTTGCCTCAAGAAAGGTGAATTCTCATGTATGCCAGCTTTTGCTGTGCAAACCTGGCTCCTTAATTTAAAACTATTGATTGAATAAAGGTGTCTACACCTGTAGCTGGGCAGAAGAGAGGTAGACTGGACTTTTGTTCCTGGGCTTGGGGTCTGAGTCATAGACCAGGAGGGGAAGAGGAGGACAGAGGAGGAAGGCACCATGGGTGGGTGGATCATGAGTACAGGCTCCATCAGTTGGAGAAGGAGCAGCCCAGGAGAAACATGGCAAGTGGTATCTTGGAGTTACTGACAGGGAAGCAGACAATAAGGAATTGATATCTGCCCCACCTTAATGCTTTAAAGCTTTTTATAAACACAAAGAAAAGTTTTGTGTCTTTTATTTGAAAATGGAATGATCGAAGGTGGGGTAGAAACTCCACACAATATTTACCACGACAGAGTAGCATGTCCCAGCAGACAGAGGAAGACAGGCCAAAATGTACAAGTCGACTAGCTAACCTCGGTTATAAAGACAAATCGTTCATTTAAAAAACCCAGAGGGAAAGGACGGCCTATGATATGGCTCTGGGGATAAAAGTGATTGCTGCCAAACCTGGCAGCCTGACTTCAATCCCTAGGACCTACATGACAGAAGGGGAGAGCCGACCCCTCACAAGTCGCTCTCTGACCTCCACATGTTCCACAGTGTGCATATGTGTGCACACACATATGTGAAATATTTCTTTCTTCTCAATGAAATAAAGGTAAAATTGAGATAAGAGTGCAGAGAAGAAAGTGTTGAGATCTGGAGAAGGTGTTTTTTAATTATCTAGAGAGGTTAAGACAGTAAGAAGTTTATTTGATGGTGATATATTCATTATGTGTTCTTACCTCACATCTTGCCACTGTGAGGTGCTATAAACAAACCGTACTTTCTTCAGGTTTACATTCGAACAGCTCCCTGTTTGGCAACGTATACTTTTGATTATCAACTTTGGGCAATTTTTCTGAATATTCATACAAAGTATAATTATATTAATGTTGTGCTAATGAATGAACTCTTCAGATTTAATAAAAGAAATTTATAAGGAAGATGTACAGTTAAAGGACTAGCATAGTGCAAGACTTTTGCTTTCTAGTTACCAAAAATCAGGTTTAAAAAGAACTATAGAAGAAAATGAAAATTCTAATAAAATATTGTGATTTCATCCCTACTTTCTTAGTAGGGCTGACTTAAGAATTTTTTAAGACTATTTATACATTTAAGACTTATATTTATAAATAAATATAAGACAGGCTGGACATTCCTAATATGAAAATTCAAAGTCTAAAAAAACTTGAGAATTTACACGATGTCATGAGAAATTTCTACAGCTTCCTCACTGCAGTAAAGATGTGGGTACATTAGAAACAGTTTAAAATCACTTTCAGGCTCTACATATAAGGTACAGACAGAACATAAATAAATGTTATATGTGGCCGTTGGTCTTACTCCTAAAATATTTCCTTATTTATGTGCAAATGTTCCAAGATTCAAAATCATCTGAAACATTTCTATCCCTTATCATTTCAAATAAGAAAGCATTGACTTAACATGAAATCAAAGTATTTTGTTAATGATTCAAATGGGCTGTAATTTAGAATTATTTAGAGAGGAAAAACTGCAGAAAACAAAATTTCCAGAGAGAATACTAATGCAGGGATACATTTCAAAGACTCTGGGAAGATGGCTCAGTGGGTAAGGTGGGTGGTTTTTTCAGAAGCAGAAGGACATGAGATCAGATCCCCGAGATGCACACAAAAGCTAGGTGTAGTGAGCCCCGCTCTGGATGTGAAGGGGCAGAGATGGGTCTATCCAGGGGCTTCTTGGCCAGCCAGTCTGATGAGACAGCACGTTCCAGGTTCAGAAAGCAACGCTGCCTCAACAGATAAGGTAGAGAAAGAATTGAAGAAGACATACTAACATCAAACTCTGACCTTGACACACAGGCTTGCATAAGGTAGGGCATCCATACACACATGTACACATATGTAAACCGCACACACACATGTACACTCACAAGGAAAGAATATGGAAAACAAACACATACAACCCAAATGGATGGAGTTTAACACTGCAGTTTTCAACTGTTTGGCTGCAGCAATGTAATGAACTTTCAACCCTCTGAAACTGTTAAACTTCACTCTTAGCCAGTGAGCATACCTGCAAACATTATCTGATATTAAAAAACACTTTAGAGTGAATCCAATGAGGGGGAGGGGACTAGTTAATTTGGGTAATACAATTAAAATCCTTATTCAAAAGATAAGAGGCAGTAAATGGAGGCTGGAGAAGTGGCTTAGTGGTTAAAACGCTGTTGATTTTGCAGAGAACCCACATAGACACTCACAATTCTCTAAATGGCAATTCCAGGGGAATATGGCGCCCTCTCCTGGCCCCTACAGGCACTGCGTACACATGGTGCACAGACAAATGTGCAGGTAAAGCTCCATACACACAAAATAAAAATATATTCTTTTGTTGTTGTTGTTAAGCAGTAAGTCATCCCCTCAAATTTTGAGGCAGAATGTCACTCTGTTGCTTAGACTGACCTAAAATTCACTATGCTGACCTTGAACTTGGGATCCTTCTACCTTGGCCCCCCAAGTACTGAGATTTCCACTGTGTCCCTCCATGTCCCACCAACAAAACTATTTTATAAAGTGGTCTGTGTGTGAGCAGTAATTCTAACAGCTGAGAAACCCATAATTCAACTTCTGTACAATTCTGTACAACTCCAAGTAATTCCATCCTAGAACACTACTTCTACACAGAATTTGCAGATTATATGTGAAACTAGGCTCTCTTATTTTTTTTTTTTTTTTACCTAAACTCCTTTTATAATTAGCATTCTCCTCTAATCTACGGGCAGAGACCATTTTCCCACTTAAAGAATTTAGGTGACCTTTGTAATTTGCTCATGCCAACCAAACACGGCAAGATCAGCAAAGTGCTAGGATTAAGGATAGATCTCAAGGGGACCTTGAATGTTTCCTTTCTCTTTCCTTCTTAGAACCATACTCTTGTCATGTTGGCCCTAACTGACCAAGTGCATCTTGATAGATAAAACCTTTCCTATCACCACACATGATGTCCACCCATCCTCTGAAAGAGACGGGTATCTAACTTACAACACAATATACACAGCATATGCTTTGGATGCAGAAACAGAAATAAAGTCAGAACTGAGACGGAAACTTCCTTCGTGTTGGTTAGCTTTCATAATGCCAAGTGTGCTGTGCAGGCTGCTGGGGAGAATTGTCCTCCACAGTCTCTCTAGCTGTGGACCCTGCATGCTGCACTACTGTGGTAATTGAATAAGAATGCCCCCCATAGCCTTGTATATTTGAATGCTTGGTCCCCAGTAGGTGGAAATGTTTGGGAAGGATTAGGAGGTGTGGCCTTGTTCCAGGAGATTGTTACTGGGGATGGGCTTTGAGTTTTCAAAAGTCTACACCATTCCTAGATTGAGCGCTCTCTCTCTCGCTCGCTCTCTCTCTCTCTCTCTCTCTCTCTCTCTCTCTCTCTCTCTCTCTCTCCCTCTCTCCTTCCCTCCCTCTCTCCCTCTCCTCCCTCTTCCCTCTTCCCTCTTCCCTCTTCCCTCTTCCCTCCTCCCTCCTCCCTCCTCCCCACCCCTGCCTGGTGGTTGCTGTCTCAAATGTGAGTTCTCAACTTCTGTTCCAGCATCATGCATTCCTGCTCCCGTGCTCCCCACCATGATGGTCATACAATAAACTAATCCTCTGAATCTGTAAGTACCAATACATGTTTAGTAAGTTGCCTTGGTCATGGTGCCTCAGCAAAGCAATAGAAAACTAACTAAGACAACTATCCACCACTCATGCAAGATGTACCCACTGGTGTGACTGTTATAGGGGCAACCAACTACTCTCTGGCTGTTTACGGGAAGAATTCATGCCTGGTGCTGCTAGTGTGGTAACAGGACAAAGCAGGGGAACTACCATTGCTATTCTGCTAAACAGATAGGATGCTCTAGTCAAAATACCTTCTAAATAATGGTGCTTATGCACATACACTAGTGTTTCTGTTTACCTTCCTCAGAGAAGCTTCTTTTGCAGTGGGCAGTGGTAACTGCACAGACTTATAATTGGTTAAAGTCCTGGAAATAAGCGATTATTGATGGCTCAGCCATAAATGGGGCACTTATACCACCCCTTCCACGCCTCCTGAAATATTCCCAAAGAGGGGAAACAAAGAATGTGAGGGCCAGAGGAAGGGTGGGGCTGTGGATCATTGTCCTCCGGGCACGACATGGCCACTGTGCTCTTAAAAACATGGCAGCTTAGATCACCTGCACAAGAACTACATGACATTGGGCATGTGACCTTTCAATCATGGAAGGAGGAGGGGCTAACAAGACCTGACCCCTCCTTGGAGACTTTTAGGCAGCTAACAGTTGCTGATGGGAGGCACAGTCTAATTGCTTCCTGAGGATTTATATATAAATAGATAATGGTTATTTGGAGAAGGAGAAACATTTCATCAGTGGTGTGATTGCAAGCAAGTCGCCCATGTTGCTGTAAATCACCCTTCACCCTGACTCCTGTAACTAATGGACGTTCATTCATATTCTTCCTCCCTCCTTCCTTCCCCCCCCTCTCTCTCTCCCTCTCTCTCTCTCTTTCTCTTCTTCCATCCCTCCCTCTCTTCCTTACACACACACACACACACACATACACGAATATGTGCATGCACATAAAATAATTTTTTAAAACACTCAAATCGAGATTTTTTTTCAATACATTTGTTTCAGGGCAGTGATTGGTCACTACTTTGTACAGATGGTAAACTATATTGGAAAGAGACCCTAGAACTTAATAAGTAAATCTCAACTGACATTCTGGTTTTAGCAGCTGTGTCTGAGACAAAATTTTTAGAGCTAATTCCTATTCTCTTCACTGGAAATTGATGGAACTTCCAGCCATAAGACCTTTGGGACCACTGGATCCTTAATGGGTCAGTGTGCTTAGCATTGTGAATATAATACTACAAGTGTTACTGTGGATATATACTAAATATACACTAAATATGTACTAATATACTATAAAATACATTGTGAATATATGCTGAAAGTATTAACAGCTGAGGCTGGAGAAATGGCTCAGGCATTAAGAACACTTGCTGCTATAGCAGAGGACCAGCTTTGCTTCCTGGCACCTCATAAGGCAATTTACAAGTATATATGACTTCAGTTCCAGCAGATCCAATGCCCCGCACCAGGCATGTACACACAACACAGTTAAAACACTCATATACATAAAATAATAATAATAATAATAATAATAATAATAATAATAAATCTTCAAAGAATACAATAAATAAGAACGTTAAAGTCATTCACTAAGTTTTGCCTCACTTTAAGTGTGCCAGGCTGTAGGTAAAACACCAAGAAAGAAACCAATGACTCATGGTACTACCTACAACTTCCATCTAATAATTATCACACAGATAGAACATATGCTTTAAATCCCCTCGTGTTCCCAAAAGGGCGCGGGACAGCAGCATCGCCTTTAAACGCACGGCTTCCAGACTCACTTGACAGCTCACGTCCATCCCCGCCTCCAGCAGCACCTGTACCACTGCCTTGTGACCATTGCGGGCTGCGAGGTGGAGCGGCGTGTGCTTCCGAGTGTTACAGCTCATTAAGTTTGGGTGTGCACTGATGATCATCTTCACCACCCTTAGCCGCCCGTAGAGTGCTGCCAAGTCCAGCGGGGTCTCCAGTTTGCTGTTCCTAATCGTGGGGTCCGTGAGCTCTTCTAGGAGAACGGCAACTACTTCCGAGTGTCCGTATTGCGCTGCACAGTGGAGGGCGGTTTCGTTCTCATTGTTCTAGTTGAGGCGGAGAGACAAAAGACACGTCTTCAGAAAATTAATTAGCCATCGAACTCTAAACACAATAATTTAAAACCTGGCATGTGTGAAGATGTGAATTTAAGCATAACCTATTTAGTGAAGAATATCTAAGTGGATTATATATTTTTAAAGAACTCATCACTCACTGCATCAAAATCACATCTTAGTTTTACCACTTCAATATAAAAATATCAGACTTCCCTATATCACATAGTCTGGCTTCCAAGAGTGATTGAATGGTTTAGCCACACTGGTCAGTAGCCCTGCTGGGATCAGATGGCCAGCATTCCCTGAATTGCACAAGCCTCTATGACATTTGCTAATAAGGAAGATTAATAACAATTATGGCATACTTTGAATGACTGACTTTGTAGACTAGAGTTGAGGTGATAAATTCCTGATAGCAGACTTACAGAAAAGATACCCAGATTGTTTCAATGTATTTTCGATAAATAGAAACCAGGGGCTTTTGCTACAAATACTATGAGTAATAAATATGAATCATTACTTCTCTTCTTTGCAGAAATGATGAAAACTCATATCCCTAGGATAAGATGATAACATCCTTTTGAAAACATGGGTAAGAAACAGGCCTAGGCCCACACCTAGGCAAGTAGCCAAGGATACAGAGCACAGCATTTGCAGCTGATAAGAATTCCTATTGAAAAACCAATGGGATTTTTCTAGAAATTTAACAAGATTTAAAAAAAATTAACAAGGCACATTGACCCTTCAGACAATTTTGACAATTAGCATGAGGAGATGGGGGTCTTAGTGTGTCCAGAGGTGGCAGAATCAGTTGAGAAAACTGTGAACCAGAAATACTAACGACACAAGTGAAAGATCTTAATTAGGGCTCCAGAGGGAAAGATCAGCCGCCATTAGCACAGTTAACACTCAGACATTGGAGGTCACATTTTATTTATTTTCTCGATTAGGCCTCATTACAAGATGGGAGGCTATCCTCACCACTACCCTCACCTGCTGGGGGAGGCACTGAATAACCGAACAATGGGCTTCTGATTACACAGCCATTCCGTGGTGTGTAAGGGTATCGTGAAGTTTGAGGTTGTGCTTTTAGCCTCTCCACGGTTCCGAAGCTGTGGAGCCGCAGCATCCCCTTTGATGTGCAGCTAAGACTCACTTGACAGCTCCATGTTCCAGCAACACCTGGAGAACTGCTCTGGTACCACTGACCACAGAGATGGGAAGTGATGCGTAGCAAGTAGCCCAGACCCATCGTCTGAACTATCAACATAGATGACCTTCTGTCATAGCAGCGGTGCCCGCAAACACTTGCTAAACCACTACAAACTTTTACAAACGTTGCCTCATTAACTTTAACTCTTACATGTTTGGTATTAACATATCTAATTCGTGGATAGATAGAAAAATGTCACACTGCATCTCAGAAGATCAGGATCTTTTGGTACCTGTCAAAACCTAAAGCCTAAGTTCTCCCTGACTCCAAATGCTGCTATACTGTCAAAGAAGCTCTGAAAGTATCTTACAATTTTCCAGAGACTTCACCCAAAGCGTACTGAGCTAGGAGGAGCTGTTTCTTAGACAGTAGCTCCTCCTGAAACAAATGAAAAAAGACAATTTAAACTCAAACACATCTTAATCTTGCAGGACAAATAAACAAACACCCAAACAAAAGTAAAACAAACAAACAAAAAAAACCCAAACTAAACCAAAACAAAACTAACAAAAAACAAAGGATGTGCTGGATCAAAGAAAAATGCAAACCAGTAAATTAAACAGCTAGAGAAAAGATTTGAGAACTTAAAAAAGAAGATGTGGTTGGGTGGGGTGCAGGAGGAAGGGCTTCTTATTTTGTGTGTCTACTATCAGTGCAGGGCAATGGGAGATTAAAGACAGACAGACAGACAGACTAGCCTACTCTTTAAAGACAGTGGATGAAAGCTGGGGGTCAGACAAACAGAAGGGAATCCACCTGAAGATGTTTCTTGCATTGTTTGTATAAGAATTAACCTTGTGCTTAATTTAGATTTTTTTACTATCATTTCTGTCCCTGTTCATAAAGACTGACTGCATACAGTCTTAGACTTCCTACTTTGTTAAATCTGAATTTTCTACAAGCTTCATGAGAAGCCCAAGCTTATTACTCTAATGCATAAAAATATGACATAAAAATATGCTTCCTGGCCAGCCCAATTTACCCTTGGTCTAAAAAGGGCTGAATCCCATTTTTCAAACTGTAATATCTCTCTGGGAAAAAGAAAGGCCAATTATGAAGTAATGAGTCCTCAAAGATCTCTCTACTTTTCCACAGCCCTTAGCCTAGAAAATAGGATCAAAATTGTAAGTTCTTCTAATAATACCAAATTAGTGCTGTTCAAATCTCAGGAGAAATTATCTCCATCATTAAAGACCTATTTAGGAGACAGTGTTCTCAGGTTTTTATCCGCAATCAACACATGCTTGGGCTTTTATCAGTGGAGACTACAACTGTGGGGTATCTTTAAAAAGGCAAGATTATATAATTGTGTCCAGGCTCACTAACAGTCCAAGAAAGAAACATCTAATTTAAAACGTGTAGACTATGATGGTGTATTGATTAACAATCGCTGGCACATCTATAGAGAACATTCTTTAAAGGTTCTGAGTTCTTCATTTTTAACCAAATAACTAGTCCCTGAACACATAATACAGGCAATGGGTAGAAGAAGGAAAGAGCTGACAAGCCCCATTTACCAAAAGACCTGAGTTCTAGCAACAAAGACAAAGTACTTTCCAGATAAGGATTCTCTGACTTTTGCCCCAGTAGTAAATTAAAGAGAAAAATAAGGTCAGGGCAAAGGAGTGTACACAGAACACACAAAACACGCAAAGAAATGAAAATAATGCCATTCTTTCTCCATTGTCTCCACGTAGTACCAGAATTTGCCTTTCTTCCACCTATTTATTTGTTCATCATCTGTGACCAACTTCATAAATGAGCACTGAACCCATGCCACACCCACCCTTCCCTTCCCCCTCTCACTCCTCCCCTCCTGCCCCTCCCTACCAAATCCATTACCCCATTTAGCATTCCCTGTGTATGCATGTGTCTGGGGCTGTCCTTCCCTGTTTTCTGCCATGGTCCTCCTCTGCATCGTGGCTTTTGTACAAAATAGAACGGTGAACAGGATCTACCTGGAAGCCTTAGCACACCCCTCACCCACAATTCACTAGATCCCTGAGCAGTGATCATCTGTAGGTAAGAACACTGTCCTCTCTATAACTACATGGTGTGGTTCATAAGCCAAAAGATTTCAGGCCGGGTTTTTTTTTTATAAACATTAAAATGCAAGACTGGCCAAATTATTTCCTAAAATGGGCTTCATAATACTTTTCATCTGGATGTTTTATAAGTTCAGTAGGAGCCCGGAGTTTATTTTATAGCATAAAAGATAAGATACAGAAAAACATGTTCTGCTAACTGGTGTGAACACTTATTGTAAGTATCAACCAACAATATTGCAATGCACAGTCTCAGTTCCTGATGCTCAGTGAAGGTCTGACACGTTAAATGGAAACCTCCAGAAATACTCCATAAGTTTCGAATAACGGGCTAATCAGCGCATGAGGAAATCTTGAGCTGTTCCACTCCGTGTCTCTCCTGATGAGAATCATCCTTGGTAACACTTAATGCTCATCTGATTTATCTGATCCAACGTGCCGCTCCACAGCTTGCACTCAGGCAACCCTTGTGTCACTATATGACCCAGAGCACAAAAGGGATGCGACAGACAAGGACTATAGAGTGAAAAACAGAAGGACGAATAATCCCTGACACCACGTGGCAACACAGCAAAAGTATGAAAAAAGCAGTAAGTGGGATTGGGGCTGAAAGTCTGGGGCTGGAGAGATGGCTGAGTGGTTAAGGGCATTCACTGACTGCTCTTCCAGAGGTCCTGAGTTCAATTCCCAGCACCCACATGGAGGCTCATAACCATCTACACTAGGATCTGATGCCTTCTTCTGGCATGCAGGCATATATGTAGGCAGAATACTGTATACATAATAAATAGATAAACAAACAAAAAAGAAGTCTATTGAAGATTCATAAAACACAATATAAACATTAGCACTCTCCCCGAGTAACAACAAAAGCATTTTGAAGTGGAATAGCTTACAAATGCTTTCCCCAAGAAAATCTGAAGCAATACATGGAAATATTAGAACAGAGGTTTCTACCAAGGGTATTGGACACCTGATGAGGGAACAACCATATAAGAAGTCAAAGATCCTCTTCAGGAAGTACAATGAAACACTAACCAAGGGGCATAATATCAATGCCATGACTGTGGAATTGGCTAAGGGCCTGAGCTATGGATCAGAAAACCCTTTTTAATCATTGATTCCATCTCTTAATGGATGCATCCTGGGCATATTCTTCTTCTCTAAGGTCATGGCCTCATCCAGGCAGCAGCCAGGATAATCCCTACTTCACCAGGCTGTGACAGGAATCAGTAAGGTAATGTAGATACCGTGGCTTGCCTGTCACGGGAAACTGTAAGTAACAGGGTCTAGGAAAGCAGCATTAGTGTGTCAGACCTGGACTCAGAATTTAAGTCTCAGCTCAGGTTGCCCAGAAACATGTGGCCTTAACCAAGTTACTTAGCTTAACTGAACTCTGTTTTCTGGCTATAAAATAGGAAAGATAATTTCACTTCTGATTACTAAGTAACATAGGGAATTAAGTACCGTTGCACAGGTGGAAGTACTTTGAACAATGGCTGATTTTCCTTAGTCCTCATTAATGTGGATTTTCATTCCTTCTGCTACTGGTTAAATACATGAACGTTTCTAATTAGCTGAAACATTTCTGCACCATTGTGGGGGGAGCTAAAATTCAAGCTACTGATAAGAATAAAATCAGCAGTTCTGAGTCTCCCAGAGGTATTGGTCTAAAGTGGAAGGGCAAATTTAGAACAAAAAGTTTCAAGACAGTACTGGAGGCCAGCTCAATCGCTAGTTGCTGAGATGCTAAGATGCTAAGGGCTAGATGCTAAGCCCCAGTCTCATAATACATTTAAAAATAAAAAGCAGGCATGATGGCACAGGCTTATAGTCTTGGTGCTAAGGAAGCTCACCAGTCAGCCAGAAACTCTAATCAGTGAGCTCAGGTCCCGAACAAAGTGGGCAGTCACACAACTGCGTTTGCATGAGTGCATGCACACACACACACACACACACACACACACACACTGACCTATACCTTCTCATGCACATGCATGTACAGCCACCACCACCACCAAAGCAGTCTCAAGAAGTGTTTGTCTTGTTGCCACCAAACCACAGCACATGGTAATGGAAATGAAAAAAAGAATTTCCACTTCCAGTCTTCTTAAAAGGATTTTTTTCATAATTTGATCAATTTTCAATATTACCAAACTCAAGTGCTTCTCACAAATTATTCCAATACAGTTACACCACTTAAGACTTTCAGCTTTCAAATATAAATACACACTGTACGATTCTTACTTTTGTGTCATTAAAAAAAAAAACATTTTGTTTACTTGAATCAACACCCTTTTCTTTAACCTTGGGTTGTTTTTCCACTTTGTTATTTCAGGTTGGCTATGTGCCATGCAGACAGTTTTAAGGATAACCACCAGATGGCTCATCCTGTCAATGATGTAAGTTCTGGGATCTCAGGAACAGAATAGGATTCTCACAAATTCCCTTTTAGCATATGATGATAAAGATAGCCATATCTGTCATTTTTAAAAATACGTGAATGCATCCTAATTTTGAAAATCTACATTTCTGTACCAATACAAGCACAAAATTTGATTGTCATAAAAATTAATGAGATGCTTTTCTGACAAATAAAATGCTTTTGCTGATTGGTCATTTCAACATTGAACTGGGGTGAAATTTTTTTCTCTTTACTTTTTTTGTTTCAAGATAGGGTTACTTTTCATTCTTATTTCCTCTTAATTTCAGGCAAAGGTCTGCAAAATGTATAGCTATTTGAACAATAAGGTAATTGCCCTTTAATTAGAAACTCTTGCCTTATAGTGATCTATTTACATTGGCATTGGACAGCAGCCAGCCTGCAGCTTAATACTATGGCTGTAATTCAATTGTTGGACTGCATGCTGGTTTTCAAATATAGTTTTACAAAATGGGAACAGTAGGGGGCATTCAGAGCTCAAGGTGTCTGTTACACTATATCACGAGGCCATATTTTCCCTCTGTCAAAAACGAACTCTTGTCTGCTCAGAACTGAAGTCCTTTCTAAATATGTTCATTGTTTGTAATACAGATATTATGTTCTTGTTACCGTTCTGACTATCTAACATTATTATTCTCTGTGGTGCCCAGCTTACTCTAGACATTTCTGTCTCATGTGTGCACGTTTAGAGGAAATTTTTAACTTACTATGAGATTAGGAACTGTGCACGCTGTATTTTACATATTCCCCCCCAAAAAGTATACTTAACTGTGAACATGCTATGTAGATGGGGAGCATTAGGCAACTGATGGCTATAAACATTGTTTTAGCATTTATAATTTTATTAAGGAACAATAATTCTCATACACACATGGATACTATTCTATCTTTAAGTCCTCAATAGACTTAAAGTAGATGCTTCTATATGGCAGGCAAAAATTTTACAATTATTTTCTGTATGAGGGATTTTTCTTTTTAACAGAGTATCATCCCAAATGCTTTAGTGCCTGTGCATGATACCCAAACCCACAGTGTCTGTGCATCATATCCAAACCCAAAGAATTGTTCAAATTTCTCCTTTAGGAAATTCAGCGGTAGAATGATTGTGGGGCAGAGAACAGATAAAAGTGATCAATTTTTCAAAGTGGCTTGGCCTTTGCAAAACTTGAGAGTAAATTACGGCATGAGCAAACACTGGGCGAGTGCACCTGTTCATTGACTCTGGAATGTGAAGGTCCGTGGTGGATGAGAATCTTCACAATCTCCACGTCTCCTTTCCAGGCAGCCAGGTGAATGGGGAAGTAGCCCTTGTTGTCTGCTACATTGGTTGATGCCTCGTACTGAAGTAGTTTGAGAACTATGTCCCTGAGGAAAAAAGTAAACCAAAAAAGAGAAAACAACAGAAAAGAAAATATGCTGAACAACACATATTTTATCAGACAACTGTGAATGCTTATTAGAGGCTAGCTGGCATTTAAAACAATTATTTAAGGCACTATAATTTGAGATTGGGATTAAGAGTTTCTACAGTTGACACACTATTTTACTTACTTAGAAAATACTCAAAGCCCTCCCAAGACACATCCAGGCATACACACACACACACACACACACACACACATACACACATGCACAAATGGGTGTGCATATACCCGGATCATGAACTAACCAATAAAATTATTTAATAGAATGCATTTGGAATGAATATATATGTATCATTTATATATATATATATATATATATATTTCATTAAAAGAGTAAGTCAATTAAAAGCTACATCATTACCTCCTCATATTTCATGACTGAACTGTCTATCCAGATCACTCATGTCTGAGAGTTAGCCTGAAGTTAAAGCTGAAGCTATAAGCAAACTCCGTGTTTCCAGAAACTAAGAAGTTTATCAAATGCCAAGGTAAATTGGGGGGGTTTTATATATCACCTCTAGCGAGAACTGGAATAAATGAATGAATGAATGAATGAATGAATGAATGAATGAATGAATGAAGATGTATACAAAGGAGAAATGTAGGTGTGTGGGTAAGGGAGCTACCAACCTAAGTGTAGTACTAGATCACTACTAAAAGCCAGAATTTGGTAGCTACTCAGCCACAGCACATAACCTGACTGAATAATGATCCATCCCATCTTCCTCTTTCTCCTCAGGGCCCAGGAAGTGATCCTAAGAATGAAATTCATCTAAGAGAGAACTTCCATCACTGATGTAATCCCCAGTAAAGCTCACATGCTACCCACAGGCTTCTGTATTTAAAACCCACCAGACTTCCAGAGTAGAAACCTTCACTGAAATAACCTCAAAAAGAACTGGATAATCATTACTGAATATTAGACTGAGCTTCATATAAAACAATACAAAACTGTGATTCTGAACAGAAGTTGTATTTCATCTGACTGCATTGAGACACAGATTTTAATAATCCTTACATGAAACCCCAGACAGACACATGTGTAAAGGCAGGCAAAATACTGATGAATACACAATTATAAACTAAAATCAATCCTTAGGGTTAAAAAAAATGAATGAATATAACAGAAATGGCCATTTAAAAATAATGAGGTTAGAATCCTAATATCACAGAAGAAACAGGTATAATGCAAAAATAACAATAAATGGTTAAATCTACTGCCCCAAATGTGGCCCAACAATCAGATAGAGTTGCAACATACATGCAATTGTGTGTGTAAGAAAAAAAGAAAACCCAAGAATATGTTGTAGATATGCTTATGTGTTCTGAGGAATCTTCATCTTCTAATGATAAGATTTCTGAGAAACTAAGACACGAATTATATCTCTTTTAAGAGCTGGTTGTGCTTTTGTATACAAAAAGATATATAATATGAAAAGAGATATAACATACATATATACTATGTATGTATGTATGTGCCCATGAGCGTCCATGTGTGCATGAGTAAATGTGGAATGACCCTGAGGCCAGAATAAATCAGAACCCTGGAGCTGGAGATACAGGTAGTTAGTTATCAGCGGCTCAATGTGGGTGCTGGGAACTGAACTCAGGTCCTCTGGAAGTGTTTTTAACTGCACCTGGGCTAAGCCATCTCTCTAGCCCAATAAATTATATCCTAACGTGTCTTTTAAAAAGTTATTATTTAACAAGATCTGAATTTAGAAGGCTGGGGATTGACTTAGCTATGTCACCTTACCTAACTTTTAATTTCAGCACCGTTTTCTTTTCTGGAAAAGACAGTAGAAAAATAAAATAGCTTCTGCTGATGATGCATGGTAAGACTGCTAAACGGGAATCACAAAGGTCACGTGATAACTGGTCATCCACTATGTAAGCAGGAGAATCCGCATCAAATAAGAACAAAAACGGGTGGAGTGAAATTTGACATTTACTCCGGTCACATGATTTTCGTCATCTCTACCACGTAAGAGCTGTCCTGGAGTCTTCAATTCTGAGATAAGCAAATAACCACACTGAGGTAAGAAGAATCCAATCAATAGTTAAGAATAAGAAAAAACCCAGTAAGAGCCAGAATTGGGTTTTACGTTCTAAATCTTTTGTATTATTGACAAGTGTAGAGAAACAAGGAGCAAAATGACCCCCTTATTCTTTTCCTTTTTTGTAAAGTAACCCAGCCTTGTGTATTTCATCACAGTGATATAACACAGACTAAAATACTTTCCAAGGGGAAGAGTAAAAAGATTGATGGGATGAAACCTTTAATTTCCCTTTACTATCACCAAAAATTCAGAATCTATTCTTTTCCTTGAATTTTGTTATTTCCTAATAATATACATGATAAGCATTCAATGTTTATCCAGAAAATTTATGATACATTGAAAAAATGATCATTTTTAAACAGTGACTTATTTTGAACATTTGTGTTGTATACATAACATAACCATTTAATACCTGGGTCAGAAAGGAATAGTCTATATGTTTATGTCATAAGAAGAACATAGCTGAATACTATCTTTTTAAATTTATTACATTAGTTTATTTGATGGGGGACACACATGTGGAGGTCAGCGGGCATCTTGCCAAAGTAGGTTTTTTCCTTCCACCCCATGGGGACAGGAACGTTGAACCTAGGCTGTCAGACTCGATGAGCAAAGCCTTTACCAGCTGAGTCAGCTAGCTGTCCCAATCACTCTATGTAGCACACGTTTAAATGTGTTTACTCAATTTCTTTGTGTTTCTACAGTAGTTTGGCATTAAATCCAGGGCCTTGAAAATGTCAGCATGTGCTTTAGCTATTATCCCTAAACACTGCTTACTTTCCTCTGAGGAAAGGTCCTGCCAAACGTAAGGAAAGTCTTTAACTCTTGTCTCAACCTCCCAAGCACCTAGGAGTAACATATGCTGCTCCATAAATGTGCGTATCTTTACATTTATTAACTAGTGAACCGGCTGAGTTCAGAATCAGCTTGAAAACACACTTTTTAAATATAAAGTTTGACTTTTAATCAAGTAAATACCTGGCAGTTTTACTGAACTGTAAAAACAATAAATACTATCATTAATAAACTGTCATTAGTCTTTCTTATGGTGATCTAGATTTGTCATACCTAATGTTAATTAAATGGCCTTTTCCATACAGGCTCATTAAGAACAAATTACATTTTAAGTGCTTTCTATATCTAAATTTGAAGAGTAAACAGAATAGTAGCTCAGTATTATTACTTTTTATTTTCATTTATGCTGAATGTAATACCTTATTCAGGGAAGGCAAACAACTAAGGATGTTGGCTGTGTCTTGTTCCTTGCATTAAATATTAAGTTACACTGTTCTTGTCTCGAGACTAGGAAGCACTTTACAAATAAAGTAACAATGGTTCTTATAGCCAGCATTTGATATTGTAATCCTAGGTTAATAGTGTAACTTAGCCATAGGGTATACACTTAGCAGGTACAAAACCTGAAATCAATGCTACCATGTCCTAACTTGCTTACAGACACTCGAGGAGTGTGTGTGATGACATTGTAAGAAAACAAAAACAAAACCTGAGTGCACTTCATGAGGCCCAAGACTGTCAATGTTAGGCCTAATAGAGTTTACCTTTGTCAGAAACCAACACACACACACACGCACACACACACACCAAAAAGGGTGTCTGAAATTCTAATATAAATGTGGTAGATGGGCGTGGTGGTTTGAATAGATTTGGCCCCCATAGACTTATATGTTTGAAATGCTTGGCCTATAGGAAGTACTACTATTAGGAGTGGCCTTGTTGGAGGAGGTGTGGCCTTGTTAGCGGAAGTTTATCACTGTGGAGGCGGGTCTTTTGAGGTTTTAAATGCTCAAGCTACTCCCAGTGTGAAACACATCCAGTCCCATCCTGGTAGCCTGCAAATCAAGATGAAGAACATGGGCTCCTCCAGCTCCACGATTGCCTACATGTGCCCATGCTTCCTTCTATAATGATAATGGACTAAAAGTCTAAAATTGTAGAAGTGTTGTCTTGGTCATGGTGTCTCTTTACCATGGAAACCCCAACTAAGACATGGAGTGACAGAAAAAGTAATTTTATTGCCAGAGACAAGACAAAGTATCAAATTAAATCAAAAGTATTCCAACTTAAATAATTTAATTATTTTGCATGTGATATATGTAAATTCAGGTAAAAAATACAAATTTTAAAGTATTGGGTTTTTTTTCCACTCTCATTTGCACTAATGTTCTGATGAATATGGAAACATTTCTGATTAATATTAAATATCTTTGAAGAAGTTTAGAGTAAATTCTAAGCAAAATCAAAGCACTTGGTTGTGCCAACTTTATTTTTTTTCTCAAGAAGATTTTATGCAACTTCATTACAACTGTGTGTTTATTTTATTCTAATGTTTGGCAGTAATCTCAAAATAACAGCTTCATCTGGTTGCAGAATTAACTAACCAATGAAAGTTTCAAACCTCAGAAGGCTAGACACCAGACTTCCCAGAGGCCACCTGCTTCTCTTTAAAGCAAATAAAGGCTCAGGTGTGCTGGGCACGCCCAGAAGACTGGGGGGACATATGGCCCGCTCTCACTAAAGCTTCTTTATAAAATAAATTCACGCTTACAATTTCAAGATTGTGAAGAAAAAAAAAGATCAATTAAATCAAAGGGGTCCTAGCTATTCCAACAACTCTGGGTATCTGGTTATAAAAATTTTAGAGCACTCCACTTTTATTTAAAAAAACTAAGAAAAAAATAAATCAAAACTACTAATAGCTTCCTCTGTGGATTCTAGCTCCAATTTAACATACAATTTAGATTACAGACACTAGAGTCTATAAGATATTAAGTGCTACAAGAGATAAAATGGAAAGTATTTTTAACTCCACACACGCCATATTACACGCCACGCATATCCCCAAGGAATAAAGATAATTTGTTGACATTTTTATTTTTCAAGAGTATGCAAGTAGTATCACAACACATCCAATAGGGCCTAAGAAATAAGACTTAAGAAAATAAGGGGCAATTTCCTAATTAGAGAAGGGGAATAAAATAAAATTTAAGTACTTAAGTTTAATAAAAATCTTATTGAGAATGGTAAATTAAAAAAAAAATCTAGGCATGTGATCCCAGCCCTTGTAAGATGGAGACAGGGGAAGAGTGAGTCTCTCAAAGACAGCTTGTAAAGAAAGACAAGAAGGAAGGGAGGGAGGGGGGAAGGGAGGGGGGAGAGGGAGAGAGAGAGAAGGTAAGAGAAAGAAAGGAAGGAAGGATGAAAGGAAGGGAGGGAGGGAGGGAGGGAGGAAGGAAGGAAGGAAGGAAGGAAGGAAGGAAGGAAGGAAGGAAGGAAGGAAGGAAGGACAGAAAGAAGGGAGGGAGCAAAACAGAGAGGGGCCTAACAAGGGATCTACAGTGTACCTCGGGAGCTGAGGGCTTGCCTAGCATACATGAAGTCTTGATTTCCACCCCGGGCATTTATTAACTAATTACTTAGAAACCAAAATAACATAAAAGAACACAGGGAGGAAAAAAAAAGTCAAACAAGAAAGAGGAATGGAAGAAGGAAAGCAAAGCAAGTAGAGAAGTATGGAAAGGAAAAGACATGGGGGAGGGGGGCAAAGAACAGACACTGTTATTCAGAAGAGAATTAAGGGATTGATGCTTAAGTGTAAACTGTTGATAATTGTCTCTAGTACATTTTGTCCTGTTGACCATGATTTTTCTGCCATTTGAAGGTAATAACTTTCTATTCTTTAATTGCAAACGGCCCAGGAAAACACCAGTGGAGCAAAACTTCTGTTGTGTCCAGCCTGGCTGACGAGGATGAACCGTTCTGTATTAAATGGTGCATCACACGGAGAAAATGCTTCTCCATTTGTGGATTAACTAGTGCTGATAAACAAGGGCTCCGGTAAAACGCACCAACAGGGAGGAAATGCTCTCAATCTCCAGTGTGAAGGCTTAGGGCTGCTCACACAAGGGAGGAGGGGAAAAGTTACACAAGGAAAGCAAAAGAATAAGACACAGGACCCTGCTGCATGCTTCCTAGCTCTGTGTGTGAGTCGGCAAACTCTAGCCTGGAAATCACATTGACAGAAACAATCTGGGAACCACAACAGCAACAAGAATGGAATATGCTTTTATATTCCCTGCTAAGGTGTGCTAGAGAGAAATACAACATAATAAAGCATCAATGACCTATGCTAAGTGACAATAGCAAACACAAGAAGTATCGGCCCATTCCACCTTTTATGATAATTTTCTCTCCTTGAAATAACTTTTTTTAACCTAAGACAGTATTAGTTAGGATTCTGTGGGAAAATACTAATTGATGACATGGGAAGATATCTTACAAATACATAACGTTACCTAGAAAATCCAGAAAGCGGTTAAGTACAGGAGGAGGTAACGTGGAAACCTGATAAAAGCATAGACCTGTAAGAAGAATGCTGAGTCTCTGTACAACCCAACCTTACAATACAAGTGGCTAGTTCATCATTTATCTAAAATGGCTGGCTTTGTCCATCTATCCAGTAAGTGGGCTTGGGTAGGACAAGTGATGTCTAAGTGTAGAAGTCCAAGTAATTTAAACATCTAAGATTCAGGAAACATGCATTATAATCAACATTTCAGAACTATACCATCACAATATAACACAATATGTAACATATATATCCAAACTGCAACTGAAAGATCGGTGAAGACTAGCTAGCTAGCCAGTGCATTTGATACACTCTAAACTGAAACCTAAAAATGCTACTAATAGCACATATTACAAATAAACAATTAGCAAGTTAGATAATTTTCCAATTTTTTCCAAAGTATATGCATAGGATGATACTGAGAAAAATGTTACTAGAACATGGCTAACAAATGATCTCATTGGATAAAATCAAAGATACTTAGGTATGGAATATCTGCAGTGAGTGGGATGCTTACAAATACCTAGCTGAACCCGATTTTCTTCATGCTAATCTTAACAATTACCGCTGGGTTCCTTTAAATTATCTTCACTTTCTATGTTGGTAATAGAAACAAACAGGCATGTTTTCCCGGGCCATCGTGTGTAAATCAATAATGTTCAGTAAATAAAATTTTCTGAAAATTTAGAAAGGCTGCAAGTCCTAACTTGCTTTCAGACTCTTGAGAAGTGACATTGTAAAAAAAAATAAGAAATGAGTGTAACTCAGCGTTGACCCAGAGATGGTAAATGTCATGCAGGCATCAGAGACTTCATCTTTGCCAGAAACCTGAACTCTGAATGAAAAAGAAATGTCATTATTTGTGGTCTGGACTGATTTAAATTTGCCTTGGAATCTGATCATCCTGATACAAGAAGAATAAAAACTAATTTCACTTGTGAAGGAGACCTGTGACCTAAACACAGGGATTCCCATCCACCACCGAAGTTTGCCTGAGGCACGGGAAGGGGTCATGAGACTGAAGCAAGGTGGGGATATTCAGACAAGAACCGATCTTCAAAAAGAAAATAGTGACAGACATGCAGACATATTTTCCATTCTATAGAAAAGCAATTTAATAATAAATAAAAATCCTGTCAAAACAAAGCACTCTAAGCTAGATGGGATTTGATAATACAACATAAAAGGAAACGGATAAAAACAAATGTGATTTAGCAATCCAATACTAAAAATATAAACAATGGGAGATCAAATTTGTAACAGTTAATGCAATTCAGATGATTCTTTAAATGTACTGGTGAGGTTAGATTTATATACATTTTAAGAGAAAAACTGTAAGGGTAATAAATAATGCAAAAATGGAACGGTTTATTTTTTTTTGAAGTTAGAGATTTATGTCCACCAAAGTAATGATCAAGTATAAGTAAGGCCTGTGTGCTTCAAATTTAAATAAATACTAGGTGGGAAGAAACAAACGTGTGTGTGTGTGTGTGTGTGTGTATGTGTCTGTGTGTGTCTGTGCATGCATGTGTGTGTATGTGTATGTGTGTGTATGTGTGTATGTGCCTGTGTATACGTGTGTATGCGTGCGTGTGTGTGTATGTGTGTCTGTATGTGTGTGTGTGTATGTGTGTCTGTATGTGTGTGTATGTGTGTGTGTGTGTGTGTGTGTGTGTGTGTGTGTATTCTCTTGTAGCTCAGGATGCCCTTGAACTCACAAAGTAGCCAAGGATGATCTTGAACTCCTAATCTAGTCTGTGCTTCCCAAGTGCTGGGATACAAGCATGATTTGATGACCACATCCCACTCAAAACTCTAAAGTGAAATAAAAAGAGTCAAGCCTAGGAATCAACTTGCATCATATCTGCAAAGGTAAAACAAAAAGGGAAAGGGGGAGACAGAAAGGGGTACATTTCTCTTAAGGTAACAAAAGACAGAACATCTGTGTCACCAAGAAGATGCATCACATCTTAGCAGCAAACCCTTAGCTCACCTACCTAGAATACAGATATAAAGTGCTGGTTGTAGTTATATTCTCTCTCATGCCCCATTGCATAAACTATCATATTAATTAAAACATTAATCTCATAAGATCAAACAGACTAGAGTTGAGAAAAGTACTCATATATGACAGAAAACATCACATAAGTACCCATGGCCTCTAGTGGCAGGACCACTGCAAGAGTCCACTCCTGTGTGGAGTGGGAGTAAGCGAAGTTCACAAGAAGGTAAGCAGTGGTGTTTTATCCTGTTCTTTCCCTAAAACTACACAGGATTAACATGGTCCCCGCTTCTATCATTCCAAAGTGATACTGTTTACTCCTCCTTTGAATTGACACTCTGAACACACTCATGCTCAATGATACTCCCTCCAAGCTTAAGTTATCAGTATTATCATCTGGTGCCTCCTTGCCAAATTGCCTAGGACCAGAAGTCTCGCAAAATGAGAAAGGCATCGACAGATACAGTTAATGTCATCACATGTAACCAAATCCAGAAAACACCCAGTCCGGATAAGTGCCACTTACTTATGTCCATTTAAGGCTGCGTGGTGTAAAGCGGTGTAACCCGAACTGTCTGTGCAGTTCACATTGGGACCTCGCCAGATGCTGCGAACAAAACACAAGCGCAGAGTTAACAGTTACGGAGTCACGCTTTCAAGAGCAAGAACCACATAGTCACGCAGCAGGTGGCATGTAGCATAGGAAAACTGCAGTTCTGTATGAAATGGATGGCGTCTTTCATCTATAACCCAAAGAAAAACTTCATTTATTTGACGTAGAGAAATTCAACAGCAAGTGTCAGCATCATCAAAAAAAAAAACAGATTGCAGAATATATGTTCACTGCCATGCATTAAAATTGGGTCCAAAATTTCCCTCTTACTGTCTATTATTACTTACGTGTTAACACGCAGGTGCATGTGGTAAAGAATAAGGATCTGTGACATTTGCCTCCACTCTTTTAATGACCAACCCTGACATAGAGGAGATTTATGTGCACTGCAACACACATTCACATTATGGGAAGACTTAAACTGCTCTTGTTCTATTGCTGCCAAGAAAATGTATATAAAAGCACAAGAAGATCCCAATAATTATGCTTTTACCATTGACTTTACCATACAATATATTCTGGAGCTAACATGTGACTACGTAAAACACTCATTTTATACTTGATCACTGCAATTAAAGAAATTACTTTTAGCCTTTGGAGACAATAAAGTATTGAAAGACACTTGCCTAAGAGCAGACAGAATGACTTTATCTAGCGTTCATGCTGATATTGAAATTAAAAAAAAAGATATTAGCTGATGACAGATTCACAATCATGAAATATTTATAATGCATTAGCTCTAGGTCACATATTAAGAGAAGCACTGAAAACACAAAATCATAATCAATAATCTTGTCTTATAAGAGCATAGTCTGACTGGGTGCGGTGGCTCATGGCTTTAATTCTAGTACTGGAGAGGCAGAGGCAGGCAGATCTCTGAAAATTGGAAACCAGCATGGTCTATACAGAGGTTCCAGGACAGCCAGGGCTACATCTAAGTCCTGTCTCAAAAGGAGAAAAAAAAGTCTAATGTAGATAATAGATATGATATGCATTCATACATGCAGGAAAATACATAAACAGATATACATAAGTGAATACATACACATATATACATACTGAGAGAGAGACATTGAAAGAGAGATTTAATAAAATGGCCCAAGAAAAACCTAAATTACTGAGCTGCTTGTACAGCTAAATGTAGACTTGCCTAGCATATGCAAGGCCTCTATAACACACACCCGAACACAGACACACACACACAGAGAGAGAGACAGAGAGAGAGAGAGAGAGAGAGAGAGAGAGAGAGAGAGAGAGAGAGAACTAAGAAACCTCAATGATTTTCTTAATAGAGAAGGAAGACCTGCTCTAAATGAGGTTGCAACACACATAAACCAAAGGCAGAAGGGATCATTTCATAGTCATTAAGGGAACCTCTTGACAAGAGTACAGAATAATCTTAAGTAGTTTTTAATGCATATAACAACAGATCTTCAAAATACATTAAATAAAACCTAGCTCAACTGCAAAGAAAAAAATATACCTATGCCTGAAAAAAATTAAACCATCTCTCAGTTGATGAAATAAAAAGAAAATCAGTATGAAACTAAATAATATTATCTACCAACTTGACCTAACTGGAATTTATGTAATGTTTTATGCCATAATAACAGAATAATAAAAGTTTTTGCAAGTAAACTCAGGATATTTATGAAAACACAGCAAATCATGAAACAGAAAACAGTCCCAATATACATGAAAGTATTCAAATCAAGAAAGATATATTCTCTAACTACAGTAAAATCAAATTAAAAATCACTCACACAAAAGTATCTGGAAACCCCAAGTATTAGCAATGAAGTGACATCAAAGTCAAAGAAGATAATAAAAAAGAAAATTGCAAAGTATTTTATTCTTAAAACACAACACACTAAACTTTACTTACTAAACTGACTTAAACTTTACATGCTAAAACTTTCCATATGCAACTAAAGTGTACCTTAAAGAACTTGTGTCACTAAAACAGATTGAAATGAGAGGAAAGGCTCAAACTGATAACCTCAGCTTCTATTTTAAGAAACAGAAAAATGGAGCTGGAGTTTGGCCATTAAAGGCTCACAGTCAATGCTTAAAAGGCTATGAGTTTCATTCCTAGCACCCATAGAATCTAAGTCTGTCGCCACAGTTGCCCTGTTCTGCCCTCTGATGCCACCTGTACCACACATGGCACGTGTGTGCACACACACACACACACACACACAGAGAGACATGTACATGCACACACAAACCAGGAAAAGAAATTATAAATTGTATAACACATCAAAAAATCCCAAATAATCCCATGTAAAATAGCATAAATCTTGAATACATATTCTCCAAACGGAATATAGAAATTGACAATAGGTATATGAAAAAGCATACAATTTCATTAATCATCAGATTTCATCAGTAATCAGTTTCACTAACCAAAAACAGTATGAAATATGAATACAACCATTAGGATGGTTATTCTCATTCTTTTCATAGCTGTTAAAAAAAAAAAACTAAAAAGTGCTTGTAAGGGTTTGAGGAGTAGAGAGTGCCTATATACTGCTAGCTAAAATGTAAAATGATATAGTCACCATGAAAATACTGTGGAAGTTTTAAAATAAATTAAAAATAGAACTTCATATGGCCAAGCAATCACACTTCTGAACATATACCAAAATATGAACATCATGGCAATAAAGATAACAACACTCTTGTGTGCACTGGCGGCATTATCCACCAATAGCTGAGATAGTCAAAAAGCCTAAATGCCTGTCAACCAACAGATGACCAAACCAAATGTGGCATACACATATAATTAATGTAAAAGGAATAAAGACCTTGATGCTTGCTAATTCATTCACTATGGATTAACCAGGGTATGCAATGTTACATCACTACTACAGTAGGTAACTATTATCTATCTGTATACTCCTTGAAAGTTAACAAAACTATACTAAGTGAAAAAAAGTGAACTACAAAATATTATATTTGACTCAGAATCCCAAATGTTTCTTATGCAATAACCCCTTCACATCTGTATAAGACAAATACTCTTATTATTCCCATTGAATAGATGGGAGATATTAGCATTAATCTAGAAAATACATAAAATGTCTCAGTCTCTTGGTTATGATTATATGCAGAAAAAACACATACAAAGGTACATTTAATTCATTTTTTTCTTTACTAATTTATTTATTCCTTCACTTTACATCCTGATCATAGTCCCCCTCCTCACCCCTCATAATTCCACTGTCATAAGTCCCTACCCTTCTTCTCAGAGAATGGGAAGCCTGCCTTGGGTACCACCCCATCCTGGAATACCCAGTTGCATCAGGGCTAAGCACATTCTCTCTCACTGAGGCCAAACAAGGTCAGTTAGAAGAAGGGGATCCAATGGCAGGAAACACAGTCAGAGACAATTTGAATTCTTTAAAATATTAAGGGGGGAAAGATGAAGAGAAAGGGTAGATTCATTAGTTTCTTTTTTAATTGCTGTGATCAAATATCTAACATTAAGACCTTAATTGGTTTATATTGGGAGACAGTTCGGATACAGCCCAACATGATTAAGAAGGCATGGCCACAGGAGTAGCCTGTAGCTGGGGCAGCAGGAACTTGCTCACATCTCAACAGATTAGGAAAGGGAGGCTCTCCCAGAGCCTGACAAATACAAAGGTGGATGCTCGTAGCCAACCACTGGACTGAGCGCGGGGTCCCCAATGGAGGAGTTAGCAAAAGGACTGAAGGAGCTGAAGGGGTCTGCAACCCATAGGAAGAACAACAATACCAACCAACCAGACCCCCCTCCCAGAGCTGCCAGGGACTAAACCACCAACCAAAGAATACACATGGAGGGACCCATGGCTCCAGCTGCATATGTAGCAGAGGATGGCCTTGTCAGACATCAATGGGAGGGGAGGCCCTTGGTCCTGTGAAGGCCTGATGCCCGATGCCCCAGTGTAGGGGAATGCCAGGTCAGGAAAGCAGGAGTGCATGGGTGAGATGGGGGAGGGAGGATGGGATACAGGGTTTCTGGAGGGGAAACTGAGAAAGGGGAAAACATTTGAAATGTAAATAAATTTAAAAAGAATTATATAAGTACACCAAATCAAATAAATGTTAATATGTACATATATACATACATTGTGTATATCAAAGATAATCTTAAATTTGTATCAATATTCAATAAACTATACCTTGTTTCAAAAGTAAAGAAGAAAGAAAGAAAGAAAACAGGAAAAGCAATGTCAGTGTTTGTCTGATTTTTTCCATTTTTAACCAGGTCAGGACCCTGCACATGGGCTGCTGCTACCACATCAAGGTGAGTCTTTTCTCATACACTGAAGACACACTCATAGCACACCATAGGTTTGTCTGTGAGATGATTCTAAATCTGCTCAAGCTGGCAATGAAGAATAACCATCATGGTAGGTTTGCCTCAGATTGTGAGGAGACTCCTAACATTCTAAGAAACTTGGAATTAATTCTGCAGTCAACTCGACACTTCTGGCATAGCAAGGTCGGCATTTGAAAATGACAGCTTTTCTGACGGGTTTTGGAAAGTGGCCAGAAAGGGAATTGGGTTGACAGTTCATTTTAAAGATTGATTTATTCACCTATTTTTATGTATATGAATACTCTATCTGCATGTACTCACTCCTGCACACCAGAAGAGGGCATCAGATCCCATTACAGATGACTGTGAGCCACCATGTGGTTGTTGGGAATTGAACCTAGGACCTCTTGAAGAACAGGGAGTGATCTCACTGCTGAGCCAACTCTCTAGTCCTTGTTTCAAAAAGATGTATGTATTTATGTACTTTATGTATATGAGAACAATCGATTTTAATAGAACAGAATGAAAGAAATATCCTGAACTATTGGGTACATAGTGGCAAATTGAGAAAACTGAGGGAGGAAATTCAAATTCTTACATCTAAAAGAAAATCTATGAAAGATGATAACCATATGGAAAAGAGTTAGCTTGGCACATGACTGAGGTTCCCACCAGGAATGACATGCCAGTGGTGAGATACCTCTATTAGTAGGAACCTCAAGGGCTGGTCTTTTGGTGTCTCTGGGGAATGCCTGACTTCAGACAAGCTACCGAAGAACCCCGTGCTGTTCAGAACACTCTTACAATGGAGGGAAAACAAATGACAAGGATCTATAAATAAACCAATATGTTTTGAATTTCCTGCATGTTATTAAAATCTTATAAGTATTCAGTGGAAAGGGGCATTGGTATTTATTGCTAATATAAGGCGGAGAGTCTATGCATTCCATTACGTCTTGCATCTCACTTCCGTATTAGCAACAAAAATAGTAAGTGTAATAGAAACCTGAAATTTTTCTAATGAATATCTGGTCTTCTAAGGAGAATGCATATAGGCACATATTTTTATAAACAAGGAGATTCAGAATAGAAATTTAGCATGTGTCCCAGGGAGCTAAATTCAGCTGCACCTATTGACAGAGCCTGTAGGCACGCATCCACATATCCTCAGAACATCTCTACACATTTGAATGCTATAAATAATCCAGGCCCCAAACCTCACACTAAAACCTTAAAAAGGAAACCTTGATTCTGGAAAGCTCATGCCTTGAGTCAATAGCCCATTCACTCCAACTTTTTAAAAATATATCCCTCCTTTACTCAGTCATAATAAGTACCTTTAGCAGATGTACGAAAAAGGTTTGTGAATCTTATTATACATGTGGTTTTTTTAAAACCCAGATTCTTTATCTTATTCTAATAGAGACTAAAATAGCACTTCCAAATATTTTAAAATCTTCCCGTCAGCATGGTTTACCCAAAAGCAATGCTTTCATACCATGAGATCAAAATTTTCCAAAATACTTCATCCCCTTGGTTGTAGTCCATGTAATAATGCAACTAGATTCCTATGAAATGGGCTTTCTACTGAACTTTCAGATGGCCAGGACATGCATGAAACTATTTTATTTCTTTGGTTTTTCATATTAAAGATACTGAAGAAGATAATCCTTAAATGTAATCCTGAGATTCTTGGGCCAGTGTGTGTGTGTGTGTGTGTGTGTGTGTGTGTGTGTGTGTGTGTGTGTGTGTGTGGTGTGTGTGTGTACAGCCAATGAGATGTAAGGAATAGCTATTCCACAAATTGGTCATCACTATTGTCTTCACAGACATATGGAAAATGTCCATTTTTAACAATGTAAGAGTGTGTCGGCTTTTTCTGGAGCTTTTCTGGAGCTAGGGAAATAGGTTACTAGTAAAGAGAACCCCATAAGCCCTCTGACTAGCCATATTTCAAGTGATCGATAGCCTAATGTGGGCAGAGACTTTCATATTATATAATAGTTCGATGTTATTATTGGGGCCAGAGGGAAAGAAAAATCAAAGGTTACACTGATATGATTGGTTCCCAACATCCACTAAGAGACACACCATCACCTTCTGTGACAGCATTTCCAGACAGGATTAACCGAAGGGAGTAAGAGGCTCCCTCAAAGTGGGCAACCCAGAAGAAGAAATCCCAAGGGAAAGGAGCACACCTCCTTACTTCTTCTTGAGCAGGTGTCTCTAACACGACTGCTGCTGATACATCCTCCACTGGTGTCAGACTCCAGCTTCTCCAGCTTGCTGATGTGGACTCGATACCGGCAGCTCTCTAGTGATCTTCCAGACTTTCAGGATTAGATTGGGACTACTGAGCCATTCACTTTCTTGGACTGAAAAGCTATCAGACTGTCTGTTTCTCCAGCCTACAGAAAGCCATTGTAGAACACTCCAGCCCTTATAGGATAAGACAATCTAATAAATTCCTCTTTACAATATATATTATACAGATATATTTGATACTTAAATACATTTTGAAGGTTCTATCCCTCCATTTATTTTTTTCTCTTCTTCTTTTTATTTGTTTTTGTTGATCAGGTCTCAATATGGAACACACTAACACATTATGTGGACCAGGCGAGCCTCAAACTCACATAGATCCCCCTGCCTCTGCCTCCCAAGTACTAGGATTAAAGGCATATGCCACTATGATTGGTATAACACAGCTTCTTAAATGAAAAGGCATAACCTCATATGGGAGCACACGACTGAATAAAGGGAGATGGGGAAAATGGAGAGAGTAAATGGTTTCTGAAAATGCAGCAACCAAAAATTAATTCAAAAACAATACACAATGAATTAAAGCTGTTTCTGGAAACACTGTCCCATGATGCATTTCAAGTCATTACTTGGTTCTGAACAAACAACATGTGTACTTTTACTGCAAGTGCTCTCACACCACACATGACAACACATGCTTTCATGTCACACATGACAACACATACTCTCATGCCACACATGACAGCACATGCTCTCATGCCACATATGACAGCAAGTGCTATCTGAAATACGTTGATTCAGACTCATAGTTTGAGATGCAGTGTTTTAACTGAACATATGAAGTTTTCTGCTATTATAGATACAGGATGGTTTAATTACAGAAAACAAAAACTTATGTATTTCCCTACTTTCATTCCTCAGCACAGAAATGTCGAATTTGTAAATCTGAGCTGCATTGTATTGAAATGTTTGATTTTTGAAATTCTGGTAGCTGGCTAATTTCATTTTAAAAATTCATTAATTCATTTTAACTTGGAATTAGGAGAGAATGTCCAAATGTTTCTGAAATGGCCCTAAATGTACTTTCTTTCTGCACTATGCAATTCTGTGAAGAGAAATAACACACTGATGATTATAAAATCAAAATATCAATCAACTCCAAAAAACGCTAAAGAGGTGCATATTGTATACCACCAAACATTCAGCCTAGTTTTAATTCTCCACATAAAATAAGACCACATCCTTCCCATTAGTATGAAATTTGGTTTTGGTCTTAGTAAATAATAAAATTATATGTATAGATTACATACACATACATATATGTGAACAATTATATTCAGATAGATTTCATTATGATTTGGTATCAGTATATTCAGATAGATTTCATTATGATTTGGCATCAGTAAGTGTATAATTTGTATAACTATTCTATGTACTTTGGGTCACATAAGTATTCTCAAGCTTAAAGGAGAAGCAAACAGAAGAGATTCAAGAAGCTCTGCTCAAGAGAATTAGACTGATACAGTGAACATAAAATGGCTACCAAATGTAACTTAAAATAATGGATTTTTAAAAAATAAAATACCTATCTGACAGAGTCCCAACTTCCCAAGGTGTTTTCATACCATTTTTTGAGACGATATAACAACTGCTCTAGCATGCAGTCATATGTTAGACTGTAAACACAATTACACAAAAGCTAGCACTTTAGGGAGTATAGTGGGCAAAATTACACTAACAAAAATGTTATATGAATAATATGAACATTGAACTTTTCATTGTAGTTGCATAGCAAAGTACATAATAGGTTGGCTGCAAGCAGAAATGGCTTGAGTAATCATCACATCATTCAGTCTGGTTCTTCAATATATATAATAAGTTTCCACAGGAAACAATTCAGAATGTGAACATTTGTAACCATTCTGAGCATAACCCTAAACATTGTAACCATTAAACAGAGCCCTGATGAAAACCAGACTAGACATGCCAATTTGCTTTCAACTTTGTCACTGGTAAAACTATAAAACAATGTTCCCAGCTAACACCCCCACCCTCTAAAGTTGACAGGATGCTTGAAAACAAACTGTTGACAGATGAGAGAGATTAACCTGCCATGATCACACACCATGGATTCAATGGTGATTGTTCCTTCTACCCTTGTATTCACTTCCTAGATAGTAAGTCAGAGGTACTGTCAAATGCACAATAGTAATATGTCACAAATCCAAATTCTAATCTTTAGAGTCAATGAAGACGACATGTCAACTGGCAAGGAGGAATTAAGGCCACTGCCAGAATTAAACTGCTGATCATTCTGATTTTAACCTGGATTATCCAGAGGCATCCAATGCAATCAGAGATGTCCTTAAACAGAGCGGGTAGTAGGAGATGTAGAACCATAGAGACTACAGCAAGAGACCTCACTGTTCACTGGGTTGTAAAACTAAAAGACAAAGCACCCAGGGATGTGATCAGCCACTAGACCATTAGTTCTTACCCATGGGTCGCAACTGCCACAGGGGTCACATATCAGATATCCGGCACATCGTATATTTACATTATGAGTCACAACTAGGAAAATTACAGTTATGAAGTGGCAAAGAAATGCTTTTACAGTTGGGGATGGTGGGTATCACCACAACATGAGGAAGTGTACCAAAGTGCCGCAGTATTAGGAAGGTTGAGAACCACTGCTCTAGAATTTGGAAAAGGCAAGAAAATATATTTCCCCAGAGCCTCTCAAAGACAAAGCAACTCTTCTAACTCCTTGGTTTTATCCCATTGAGATCTGCTGACCTCTGTGGCTATAACACAATAGACTCTCAAGGTTTAAACTACTAAATTTGTGATAATTTACTACATCAGCAACAGGAAACGAATAGAGGTACTTATAAAAAACAACCCTACAACACAAGATGCCCATACATTTAAATATTTGGGAAACTGGGGCAGCAAGAGGAAAAGAACATGAGCAACACATGGACTTGGGCAGCTGCATGCTATGAGACATGTGAAGGGCTTATACAGGCATCCGTTTTTAACTTTTATAATGTTGGAGAAACAGCAGCAGCCACCTCTGCATAAATGTAATGCCGGAGCCGCAAAGGCAACTTCTACAGGAGGACCTAATTGAAGTATGCTGGAGAGACCAAGGATTGCCAACCAATGCCAGCCAATCAGGAACTGCTGTCTTGAAGAGATGCTTTCTTGGGACCAATGGGGCGCAGGTGGAGGGTATTAAAGGAGCTTGCAGCAGCGGTCACATGAGCTTGCTGTGACATTTCTCACCTGACTCCATGCCACCTCACCCCAACCACCAAGGGCAGGTAGGGTCTGGCAGTGAGTCGTCCAGGGCACAGGCGAGACTATAATTCTGAGTTCTTTAATGAGGAAGTAAAACAGCTCTTTCCCAGCATCACACATGTAGTTAGCACCGACCGCCAGATTCAGGACCGGGCTGGCGTGCTCCACTCCAGGCTCAGTCTTAAAGTTCCTTTTCATTATTATGAAATAATTGAGATTTTCTATGTTTGGGGGCCAACAGTATTTCTTTTGTAAGTGCCTCATTTTTCCATTGTGTTTTTCCAATATTTCATTACTCTTAAGGACTTGAAGGAGCTATTTTAATTTTTTTTACAAAATGAATAGTTATTGACTGTTCCTATGTTCTATTTCCATCAGCTCAGCTGAGTTCACCCTGTCAATTGCCTTACCATAGATATTTACTGAATCAAATCCACATTGTTTCTCACCTTGACACCACAACGAAGAAAAGCATCCAAAAAAAATCCAGATTGTAAAATTATCTCTTAATGCCTACTCCATAGAAGTTAGTTCTTGCTCAGTGTGATTTAATGGACTAACTTCCTCATTCTGTCCTTATATCAGTCTTTAAAATAACTTTAAATTTTCTTGAACACACCTATACACTTAATATTAGTGCAAGCTGTAATCTAAAATATATTATTTTTAAAAATACTAACTCATTAACTCTTCATAGGAAAGCTGCAAATGCACACTATAATTATTGTACTTTATGGATCACATACACAGTGTCCAGGAACATGAAATGGCTTACACTGCTCCATACTAAGGGAAGCAGGGCTTCAAGGCAACGACAGTCCTCTTTCAGTGCCTAATGCCTGATGGCAAGTGGATCTCACTCTTCCTAACGCTGCAACCTGTTAACACAGTTCCTCATGTTCCTCATGGTGACCCCTAACCTCAAAATTATTTCATTGCTATTTCATAACTATAATTTTGCCACTGTTATAAATTGTAATGTAAATGCCTGATATTCAGGATATCTGATGTGCGACTGCAGTGAATTTTTTTGTCTCTTTGAAAAACACAGACATTACGGGAATCTGTTCTAATCCCAGATGTGGGAATGTGGGGCTGGCTCAGACTGTCCACAGCTGACTATGATTTGCCTCATGCTCTAGCAGGGATGTGATTTTGCCAGGTGCAGATAGTTTGTGTGACATTTGGAATTCTGAGGACTTTGCAGAGGGTATATAAATGCCAGGGGCCTGAGAGGTGGGGTGGTTGTTGTTGTTGTTATAATTGGTGGGTTGCTGTTTGTTGGTTGGTTGATGTTGATCTGTTTGTTAAGTAGTCGTATGCAAAGAAGAAATTAGATATTCTGACAGCGAAGATGAAATTTAACCTAAGGAACTCGATGGCCATAATCAGCAGAAAAAGTCTAAGAATAATCTAATCTCCCTTTTTCTCTTTCCTCTTTAGTGTTAAGGGGTTAAAGGGGTGGAAGAAGAGAGGTGGAGAAGGGCAGAAGAATAAGGAACCCACAAAGGAGCCAAAGTCTGACTACATGTGATCCTTGTGAAAGGGTCTTGACCCCCAAAGGAATACTGACTCACAAGTTGAGGACCACTGCTGTATTGGGTGTGTCCATTGGTTGCATGGTTAATTGGCTGGATGGCTGATTGGCTAGCTGGTTTAGTCCTTCTTCTTATGGTATTGGGAATCAAGGTCTTACGGATGAGTGATAGAACAAGTGCTCTACCACTGAGTCATATTCTCAACATTGCCTGGTCATTTAAATTCCAAAGACGTGACATTTGGTTGGTTGTTTGCAGAGTCTTGCTACATTACTCAGACTACCTTTATCTTCCCAAGGCATGTACCACCACCCTGAGCCCAATAAGTTTAGTTGTTTATTGTAATTATAGACAACAACTTATTTTTCATATCCCTTAATTACTGTTGCTGATTAAATTTTTTAATTCATTCATTCCAAAACCCATTATTGAACACGTACTGTGCACAGCCACTGTTCTCACTGTCCCTGTCACTGATGGTGCAGCACTCAGATTAGGGGGACGAGACAAAAAAGGCAAAATTGCCTGCCCCGTGGTCCTTAAATCTCAATACCAATATATGAATATGTAAATATATCAGAGACAAGTCATAGCAAGTAAGAGCCCAATATTGTGACAACAAAATAGCAGAAGAAATAGAGTGCTCTTTTATGTGCCATAGTCAGTGAGACCTCTAGCACACAACTTTAAGAGGCCATTTCACACAGAAAAGGGGGCTTTGACATGTTGCAGAATAGAAAAAGGCCAGAGTAGCTGTAGCAGCAAGGCCAAGTGGAAAAGGAGTTCAGAATGTCAAGGCCAGACCTCGTAGGGACTTGGCCATTGTGGCTTTGACCTTTACTGGAACGGAAAGCCACTTAAGGCTGGTGAACAAAGAAATAACACAATTTGGTAACACTTTAAAATACAGGCTGTGAACGCAGCGCAGTGGTAAACTGTTTGCCTACTATGCACCTTGCCCTGGATTCTATCCCCAGAACTGCGAATATATATGTATAAAAAAGGCCACTCGGCTACTCTGTTAACAGTCTGGAGGCTGAGCAGTTAAAACATGTGGCTTAAATGTGAAGAACTAGAATTCAGATACCCAGAACCCACGTAGATATAGGGTGGCCTTGGCAGCACATCTGTAATCGCATCCTTGGAAAGCAGAGATGGGGGCCTCCCTAGTGCAAGGTGTCTGTAAGACTAGGCATAGGAGTGAGCTTTGAGTTTGACTGAGAGACCCTGCCTCAGGGAATAGGGTGTAAGAGTGCTACAGGATGATTCTTGACATGAACCTTCGGCTCCATCCCACACCCCATATATGTGAGCACACACATGCAAAATATGCATATGTATATATGCATGAGTACACACAAGTTGAAAAAAATGGAGAAGAAAGATAATGAAGGAGCAAGAACATCAGCTAGGAGAGTATAGTCAATTATGAAAGAGATACTGAGTACTCAGAAGTGTGTTGGTGGGGGAATGCTTGCATTATGAATCTAGACACGCTACGAGGTAGAAGGCTTATATCCTTATTCCACTTGTACCACAGAGTACCACAAGCCAGATTTCTACCATCTTCAGCCAGAAAGCCATGTAACAATCTGAGTATGGTCCAGAGAAGTTTCTTTTAGGTTTTCTGGGTATAACAACTACCCGTCTTTCTTTATAATACTCATTCTGTTGGTTTTCCCTATTTAGCTGCACTAGCTTGAGAATCTAAAGTAACAAAGGGATGATTTTGTCCTGTTAATGAATTCAATGGTACACCTGGTGGAGTTTCATCATTAGTTGTAACACTTACTGCTGGATGCTCATAAGTAGCTCTTAGAATACTCAGACTCCTCAGTAAAGGATGAAGAGGCAGAATAACACAAGGCATAAAAGCACACATTCAACTGCCAACATCAAATGCTGATTCTACCTCCCTTACCAGGCAACATTTTCCTATATAATTTACATTGTCCTAGGAATTGGCCACTTCAATTTTTCTAGTCTTTTGTTAAAACTGTATATATTTTATAGTAATCGTTATTTTCTACACTTAGAGTTCTATCACTATTATAATATCTTATGCTCTGTTTTTCTCCTTTGTTAGCCTGTGTGAGTCTATTTTACTGACCTATTCAGAGATTTGGTTAGCTTTATTTTTATCAAATATATGTGAGGTGTGATCTTTATTCATTTGAGCATTTACTTCTTAATTTATTTTCTATTCTAATCTAAAAAGATTCAATGAGGCAACTATTGTGTTTTTCTTTATGTAGCTCCTTTAATTCAGCACTTTTCAATTCATTTTATTCTTTCTTGTATACAAGTAAAAGAATTATAAGCACTAATACTTATACTGTGATTTTGTTCATATCTCTTAGGCCTTGACAAGTCATAATATTATTTCCACTATGTATGTCTCATGGCAGGGATGAAGAAATACTAAAGAGAAAGACATTTTTGCCCCCTGGCTATAGTGAGACAATGGACCCAAGAAAATAGAATTTCCTCCTTGGGAATATCATTCTGGGAGAAAGAAAGGGCTGAAGCATGTGGGTTCCTAGGAGGAGCCTGCTTCCCAGGAAGAGCTTTTACCAAGTTCTGACAGCTTGTCCAGTAGTCTTGCAAGAGAGACTGGATCCCAGACATGAGTCTCTGATGGATGAGACCATGCCTTAATTATGCATTCCCCTCTACCCTATTTAAACAAAAACTTCTAGATTTGGGAGGAGTTGTTGAACTTCTTTATTCATTGCTCTTCACAGTATGACCACAACCAGTGAATAACTACATTCCCTGAGCTTTTCACATACTTGTCCACTGGGCCTGCTAGTGACAGGTACTCAAGCCTATGGGTTGCCATGGTGCAGGCTTTGACCCTAACAACTCCAGTAACTCCTGTAATATATAATCTGCAATCCCATTTTTATTTCCTTCTATGCTAAAATTTTATTATTTTTAAAATATTTAAGCAATATGATTTACCATGTCCTAATATTTCTAGTTTAACAATATTATAGTCAGGACAATCAACTTTAAATAAATTCTTTAATTTTCATTGCGAATAAGTATGCAGAACATATTTGTAGCATATAGAAGGCTACTTTGCTTGACCAAATATTATTCATCCTCCTGAATCTTCTAACAAGCCCATATCAATGCTTCCTTAGAAAGTCCAGTTTGGGGAACAACATTATAAATCAATTTTAACAAAAATCTCTACTCAATATCTCATCACCCTCAATAACTGATCAGGTTTCACTCTTCTACTAGCCCCCAAGTGATGGCTGATAACTATGATCCATCTTCAACTAGAATCTTGTTAGGACCACCTAGCAAAAATTTTACCTCATCCTTGATACTTCCTCAATAGCATCTTTCATACACTGCCCTATACCATGCTCCATGACTTCAATTAATAATTAACTATCCATTCTGTATTTAATAGGTGAGGCCAACGTCTCTCCTCCATGACAAGACCTCACTGCAACTGTAGGACCTTGAACAGCAGCCTAGTTTCTGGTTGAGTACTGGCTAGAACCACCCCCCCAGAGACCCCAGGTGATCCTGAGGGGCCCCCAAGAGGGACCACAGGTGACCCTAAGGAATGGCTCATGTCATTTGCAGAAGCCCTGGAGACTGACAGAAGTGTATCCTACCCACCCCATGACCAGCAATGTCATTAGCTCTGAAGAAATACAAAAGGTCTAAAAGCGTAACATTGCCAAGTTTGAGAGAATGCAAACTTTTGTAGAATGTTCCTCTGCTCTCCTTCCCATGTAAGTTACAACTGTTTTGATAAGACTGAGGATACTCTAGAAACACCTGGACCCCTTCCTTTGGCTATAAGACTACTGAGACAAGGAATCCCCTAGACTGAAATTTCTCTAAGTCTTGGGCTGGAAAAGGAAAAGACTGTGGCCCTGGTGCCAGGTAAAAAGGGGGACTTTCTCCCAGAATTTATTTCACACAGCTGTGACAATTTTTTCAGATACCCATTGTCAGTTGAAAAGCCACAGCTCTCATCTGAAAGGAATTATGAACAGTTTACTCGGGAGTGACCCTGGCCTGAGCACACAGATCTGGGTTACCCCAGATTCCATATTCCAACATGGAAACAGTTTTAAGAAGTTTGTATAGGTTTACAGGATACAGAGAGATGACTCTCTGATGATTTATGAAGATAAGACAAGCTTAAACTGCACTGGTGGGCAGCCACTGAGAGGTTAGCTATAGGCCCAAGGCGCTGCTGTCTGATGGTATTCTTAGGTTTGGGGTTGGTGGAAGCTATCTTAAGTCAAGATATTCTAAAAGGTTTTTAATCTATTGTCCTGAGATGTCAGTTCCAATACAGAGTGGAAGAAGGCACAGTTGTCCTGGAAGGTTAAAAGTAGCTGGAAATGAGATGGTTAGTCACTGACGGGTAAGGTTCCAATCTCTCCACAGTCCTGAAACTCCAATCAGCTTTTGTTCACAGTGTGAAGAGCAGATCAGAAACACAGGCAAACAAGGATGTGTCAGTGATGGGCATGGGTGGGACCACACAATGACTAGAACTAAAGTTAAGCTTACCCCTTGTACTCTATTTAAACTAAAACTTCATGTCAGGACCCAGAAGATGAACTCAGGGAGTCACTGTGACAGGCATCATTAAAGGTCCATTCAGGGAAAACTTCCGGTCAAGAGGATGAGGTCTCTGGCCTTGGAGAGAACTTTACAGGATGCTGGGAAAACATGGTGGCCAATGTCCATTTGATATGTTAAATCCACACCTCAGCCATTTGTCCCAGGTTTGAAACTCAACACCCCAGTATCAACTGACCTCTTTATCTGTTACTCTTTCCAAAGTAGCCACACTGGGGGATGGGGGGGTGCAGGCAGGAATCCTGCTTTTCCTTAATACTTGTTAATTTGCATACTGAGGATGGGTGAGTTACTGGGATGTGAACTAAACACTTCCCTGCCTTTGATCCTAATAGCTCAGGCAACACAGGGATTTTAAAACCACTCAGTGGGTTTTCTTTTCAAAGAAAACCAAAGGGAGGGGGAGCAGTGTCTAAGCTGTATTAAGAAATGTTTTGATACTGTCTTTGGTTAGGCTATCCCACAACCTCTGAAGTTGAGACTGAGAAGAAATGTAGGGAAAAATATAAAGAAACAGACTAAAGGGACAAACTGCTCTTGGTCAGAAAGTGTGGTTTCAAAAAAACAAAAATGTATGCAGTACAGATATTACCCAGTCCCAAGGGAGGCTGAATTGGGGCAGCAAATGGGAGAGGAGATTGAGAGCCACAGGCTAGCCATCAATCAGTGCAGCAGGAGGTAAACAAGCAAGGGAAGCAAACAGCCCAAGGCTGCCTTCTGGGTTGGCAGCATCTATCAGTGGGAAGTTATTGACAACTCTGCTTCCGAGCAGGGACAAGGAGAAAGGGGTCAACATCCCTGCCCTGGGCAGTCTGTTGAAGAAGATGTCCTTTTCCCCTCTGGACCTTGGTCCCACAGAGAGGTAGGGAGGAGGGTAGGGGCAGGGATGACAGGAGCCTGAAGAGAGAGAGAGAGAGAGACAGAGAGAGAGAGAGAGAGAGAGAGAGAGAGAGAGAGAGAGAAGCAAGGAGTATATTATATTACGGTGCAAAGGAGAAGATAGTTAAAATGGAAAAGCTTTGTTTCCTACCAGAAAAAGCTGTTGAGACAAAGAGAGAAAACTTTACATGAAACATGAAGATGACATTTTCAAACAGGTCTGAAATATTTAAACTAAAATACTTCAAGTTACCTATTAGAAAACCCCACCTCTAAGCCCATCTTCAGTAACCTAGACAACAGCAATGTCATCATCAGCCGCCAAAATGAGACACATTTCCTATTGCCATATCCTCTCTATGTGCACAGGCTATACCTCTTTATAAAAAGCCAGTGCCTTCTCTTCCTGCCCTCTCTTCCTTCCATCTTTACCCAGAGGCAGCCTTTGTATACAACACACACACACACACACACACACACACACACACACACACACACACACACAACATGCACCAAACCTCTTGTGTGAGATTTGTTGCATGGAGTCTCTTTGCAACACACTTTGGCTTCAACCCACCCAGGTACTTCTGCCAGTAAATCCTAATATTGGGGCTGACACTTGGTGGATATCTTGGTGCCTGCATGTTCCCCTCTCTCCTGGGTCTAAGCCACACCAGGGTCCTATCAATGTCCCCAGTCCACTTGTAACAGACTTAATTCCCAGCTGACTGACAGCTGGGCACCCGTCCAACACCTGCAACTGGTAAGCTCTCCCTTTGGTCAGTGTAAATGCTTCCCTGAATCTGAGGAAGGTGACCACTGAGCATCCAGCACCCCTCTATCTCTTGAGGTAGAGGCACCCCCAGCTACAATCTTTAAGACTATAGTTGACCCTCCTCATTGACCCTACCACTGACCATTTCCCTTGGGTGGGGCTTCATTTTTGAGCATGGTTTTCATCTTGTGGTTTCATTCAAAAGTCCTGGCCTTTCTTGAGCTTTTAGCCCTGGCCCTGGAACTGTGAGGTGATGATCCACTGCTCAACTTATGCCTTCTTCATTCAGTCCACCAAAGTCCTTGCTATGCCCCAGCCTTCAGGCCTTGGAGTTCATCCCCACAACCTCACCTACGGAAACTACTTCATCATCGTCTGTACCTCCAGGTTCACCTTTGGGGTGCTTCTTAGAGGACTTCTGACCTCTATACCTAGTACCCAACTTTAAAGGTCTCTAAATTTATCCACCTTTGCAGTTAAATCTGGCCTCAATACCCCTTAGATTATCAATCGAAATGGCTGCACAGTGGCTGCCTAAATGCCAACATTATTGGGGATCTCTACAGCTACTGCCAGTGATTGGGGAAATGGAGGGAGATTCCCTATGACCAAGCTTTCTCTTACCTTTGCTCCAAGCCTTCCCTCTGTTCTTCCTGTTTCCCCATTCAGCTCCTTCTAGCTATGAAGTCTGAACAAGAGGCAACTTCTATTACTCTTAATCCTGCTAACAACTCCCGACCCCAGCCTCACCAGCCTGAGCCCACAGTTCCTTCTCCTCCTCCCGCTCCTTTGGTCTCCTCTCCTCCCTCTCCAGGCCACTCTAACCATCCCACCCTGGCACCCACTTTTACCCCATCTTCAATCCCCCTGCTACCACAATGGGAACCCCCCTCTATATCTCCCCAGTTCTCCCTTTGTAGGAAGCTGCTGGAGTAGACAGCCTGGTCAAGGTACATTTCCCCTTTTCATTACGTGAACTCTCTCAAACACACACACATACACAAAATGGCATCTTATGTCTCTAACTCCTCTACTCCCATTAAAGAATTCCAATATATCACCCAATCCAACAGTCTCACCTTCCCCGACATACATATATACGATTCTAACAATCTACTTCTCAAAGAGCACAGGAATGTTTGGTGCCACATGCAGATGATACCCACCAAACTAATACCCCATACCCAGCTGAGGCTGAGTTGGTCCCCAACCAGGATCCCCAGTGGGGCTACAGTACTATAGGGACTATTCTTGCTAGAGATCAGTTTATTACTTGCCTCCTGGTTATAACTCTATAAGGTTGCCCTTAGTAAATTATGAGAAACTCCAAGAGGCCATTCAGGACAAACATGAAAACCCATCTCAATCCCTAGAACTCTTCACAAAGGATGTCTTACCAGTATAGACCCCCAAAACCCAGAGGGTACACAACTCCTCATGATCCATTCCTTTTCCTGATTTCCCCTACATTAAGGACAAACTTAAGCACTTGGAGAGAGGTACCCTAACTCCACAAGGAGAAATCCTAGTGCTGGCCTTTAAGGTGTTCCATGGGAGAGATGAAAAGCCCCCAAGCAAAAATGCCAAATGTTGGCCAAGACCTTTCAGCCAGCTTCAACAACTTCTTGGGCTCCTTTGTGTCCTAAGGCTCAAGGACCACTGGGTCCCTGCTTCACATGTGATCAGGGGCGGGGAGGATGCCACTGGGACAGGGTCTGCCATAACCTCCACACCCAGCCCTGCCATATTCAAAGTGCCATCAAAAAGGACATTGGGCTGTTGACTGTCCCCATGTCCCTCACAGCATGAGGACATCAGCTCACACCTCCACTGGACCTCATAGGCCTGACCACGGGTGACAAAGGGATCTAGGCTCCCTTGGCCCAACCACTGTCATTTCTGACAGGGAGCCCTGCATAGTCATTATGGTATTATGGTGGCCCATCTCCTTCCTCCTGGACACCAGGACCACTCACTCAGTCCTGACAGAGTTTTGGGGACCCACCTCTCCTCATTTCCCTATTGTCAGAGTAGGGGCAGCATTACCAACCTCATCAGACCCCACCACTCAATTGCATTTTCAGGGGCGTTCTTTTCACTCATCCTTTTCTGGTGGTGTCAACCTGTCCCATACCCTTATTGGGAAGGGATCTTCTAGTCAGAGTAGGAGCCTCTATTTCCTTTGACCCCTCCCCCAATTCACCTGACCCCAAGCTCACCAGCAGCCCCTCTTCTTCCTTCTTCTCTTCCTCCTCCTCCTCATCCTCCTCCGCTTCCTCCTCCTCTTCTCCTACCCACCAAACATACTGATTCCAACACCAAATTCCTTTTCCAGTCTCCCAGGTGGACCCTCAAGTGTGGGATTCCCAAAACCCCTCCATTGCCAAAGACCACTCCCCTGTGTCCATCCAATTACAGGACCCTACCCAATACATCACCAACCCCAGTATCCACTCTGGCTCCAGAGTCTCAGGGATCTTCAGCTTACCATCTCTGACCTCCTAAGAAAAATCTACTTCGCTCCACATCTTCCTCCCTTTCCACCCTTATACTTCAGCTAAGAAGCCCAATGGAACCCACTGCCTGGTTTAAGAGATCTTATTCATCAGTTCTGCAGTGGTCCTCCTCTCCCCTGTTACAGCTAAAGGAGTGTAAGCACACTCCATTCCACCATCCCCTCAGGGATCTCCCATTTCTTAGTCCTGGACCTCAAAGAAGCATCATTCTCTATTCCCCGCATCACCCAATCACAAATCATTTTTGCTTTCACCTGGACTGTCCTACCCCAAGGGTTCTAGGACAAGCCCACACCTGTTGGCCAGGCCCTGACCTCTGATCTACTCTCTTTATCTCTCCTTGAATCTAAACTTAGGCAATATGTAGGTGATCTTCTCCTCTTCAGTCTGTCCCTACAAATTAGCCAAACTGACACCTCTGCTCTTCTAAATTTCTTGACCAGCCAAGGCTATATAGTCATACCATCTACGGTCCAAGTGCCCACCCCTCAGGTCACCTAATTGGGACTAATCATTACCCCAACATACAAACCCATTACCTTGGATAGAAAATACCTAATCCAGTCCCTCACAGTCCTCTCTACCAAAGAGGAAATTTTATCAATTTAGGAATAGCTGGCTTCTTACATTCCTGGCTCCCCGCCCATCTGCCCACAGTTAATAGAATTGTCTACAGCTGTTCCCCAGACCAACAATCCCATAATCTCTAAAGAAAATAACTGAGCCAATGAAGCAAATAGAGCTGTGGCTTTTAGAAGCCCAGACCCATCTCATCCACTGCAGAACATGCTTGCGTTACAACCCACATCTCCTCCCCTAAATAATACAGACCTGTCCTTTCATCTCCTGCTTCAGACTCTGACATCACCCTACTGGCTCCTCAATGTTATCCAGCCTGGCTACTTTGGGGATAGCTGACTGCGTGTTTTTCCATGTACTAGTTCACAAATGCCATTTATAATTTCTCACATAACCTTGTCAACTACCTTACCTCACCATTCACCACCTGCCACAGCTTCTTACCTTTTTTATATCACCCTCTTGGGCATGGCAAACTGCTGTAAGACATCAAGGACACATTTTGTTGCGGTGTTAAATTCCTTAGACTGCAATAGAACCTTAACACTTGACCCCCCCCCACCTCAAGACCCAGTGGCCTACCATCTGTAACACCTCGATTCCTTGTGATATTCAAGCCTACCATTCCCCACCTTTCAGTTGGTCAGGGGTTTGCACACTAGTATTTCTCTCCCCCAAGTTGGGAGTAATACACGGAGAAGAGCCTGTCATGATTCTGGTTATGGATTCAAGAACTGCTCAACATAATAAATTGGTTGTTAAAATATTGCCCCTTCTAGCTGTTGTGGGAATAACTGCAGGTGTTGCTACCAGGAGAGTGGGACTGGACACCTCCCAGTTTTCTTTCCAGTTCATCCAGGACCTCCACCAACAGGTGTCCCAAACCATACTCACCTTTCAAGAACAAATGGACTCCTTGGCAGCAATGGTACTCTAAACCCAACAGGGACTAGATCTTACAACTGAAGAAGGCCCAAACCCATCTCACTCACTGCAGAACATGCTTGCATTACAACCCACATCTCCTCCCCTAAATAATACAGACCTGTCCTTTCATCTCCTGCTTCAGACTCTGACATCACCCTACTGGCTCCTCAATGTTACCCAGCCTGGCTACTTTGGGGATAGCCTCTTCCTCCAAGAAGAATGTTATTTCTGTGTCAAATAATCAGGTATAATAAAAAACAAAATTTGACAATTCCCAACAGACCTCCAAAAATATAAGGAACAACTCAATGCCTCCAGCCCCTGGGCCTTTGAGATCCTCATATGGAAGTGGATACTGCCCTTCCTGACCCATCTCCTGCTTTTTCTGCTTTTACTAACCATGTCCTGCTTTATCGATTTCTTCTCTCTGTTTCTCCAATGACAAATTCAAAAAATCTCTAATCAAACAATTAATCAGTTACTGTTACAGGACTACCACAGAGTCAGAGACTCATGACAGCCAAGTCTGCCCAGATGGTGAGGATTAACACTACCCCAAGATGTCAATTCCAGCAGACAGCAGGAAGTAGTCTAAAGAGCACGGTGCCCCATCTCTGACTCATACTGAAATATTTCCTCACCTTTTATAATAAATAAGAAGGAATAATTTGAAAGACCCTAACCTTAAGGCCACCTTTGGTAACCTAACAACAGCACCCACGTCATGACCAAGATGAAACACATTTCCACTGCCATCGCAAGTGGTATATTTTACCTGTGCACATATAAAAAGCCAGTGCCTTTTCTCCCACCTTCTTTTGCCTTCTACCCTCACACAAAGGCAGCCGGAGTATATGCCCTACCCCCCAATAAACCTCTCCTGTGAGACCTGTTACATGGTGTGAGCTCTTTGCAGCATACCTTGGCTGTGACCCACACAGGTCACTTATAGCTACTACAATACCCCTTATATCTATACTCCCCTATATCTATATCTAAATCAAAAATAGTGGTGAGGAAATATAGGTGGGTAGACTAAAAGAGACCAGTCACATACTTTTCCCAGGAAATAGCCACATCCATATTAAGGGCTCCATAAGCTTGACTGATTAGTGAGAACTTTGTGACTGAGGATGGTTGGAATGATGCAAATCCAGTATGGAATTATCTTGGGCTATCATTAACAGCTAGTAGCCAGTCACTGTACCTCTCGGTATCTTATTTAACATTTTTGTGACTATTAGGTAAAATCTTTTAGGGCGTATTAACTTTAAAGACCATTAGCCTCCCCCAAACCTGATACTAAAAATGTCATCCAATAGCATCTCGGACCTACCAAAGTGATGTCTCCGCTTTGCTGAAATACCACTGCTGTTTCCAACAATGTGTTTTTAAAATGACTACTTGATTTATGACTTTCTTGTGTTCTATAACTATAAAAACTTCTTGAAACCATTTTCACATTGAGGCATGGTATTTAGGGGTGTCCTGAATCCATGTTCCCAAGTCATGTCATTTGTATTCAGCTTTTATTTCCTTTGAGATTAGAGCTGAGTTTTACATTGACAATGGCTCCTTGATATATGGCAAAGATGACACGGAAGTACACAGAATCAAGAATATTTTTTTCATTAATTGATCTGAATCAATCCTGCATCTACCTGAAGAACTGAACTTCAATCTCTCTCTTAAGTCACATATAAAAATACACTAACTAGAGTGAAGAAGGAAAAGAATGAAAGGATATTGGGACGTGGTACCACAGAAAGCAGAAGAGGGTATCAGACCCCTAGAGCTAGGGTTACAGATGGTTGTGAGCAATCATGTGGGTGACTGGAATAAAACCAGTTTCTCTGGAAAAACAGACAATTCTCTTAACTACTGGCCTATTTCTCCATCCACAATTTGAGGGTTTTTTTTTAAATCAATAGACCTATCATATATACTTTTTTATTTCATTATTATTCTTGTGTCTTTTCCTCTGCCTTATGAAACAATAAATCTAATTTTTCTTAAACAATTGGTTAATTTTGAAAGTTTTTCATACGTTATTTGAGTTCCTCCTCATTTATCCTGTAACTTTTATCCTGAATCTCCTCATCACTGGGAAGTGCCGTCCGCTAGATAGAACCTTTATAATTATGATCTCCTTGTCTTAGTTAGAATTATATTGTAGTGACGAGACACCATGAACACAGGAACTCTTATAAACTCTGACAAAAACATTTAATTGGGACAACCTTACAGTTCAGAGGTTTGGTCCATTATCCAGTTAGAAAGTATGGTGGCACACAGGCAGACAGTGCCAGAGAGGTACCTGGGAGTTCTACATCTGAATCTGCAGGGAGCAGGAAGAGAATGCCACACTGGGTATGTTTGAGCATCTGAGATTTCAAAGCCCTCCCCCAGTGATGCACTTCCTCAAACAGGGACACACTCCTAAGAGTGTCACTCCCTATGGGCCTATGGGAGCCATGATTATTCAAATCATCATACTCACAGTAAAACAAATTTTCTTTTTTCTACTAAACAAATTTTCCATGCTTAAAACACACCAATAATCCCATGTTTTTATAAATATAATACTGCTATTGGTGTGATTTCATTTTTAAAATATGTATATAAGTTAGGTATAAGAATCTTCTAGGGTGGGAGAGATGGCTCAATGGTTAAGAGTACTAGTTACTCTTCCAGAGGTCCTGAGTTCAATTCCCAGCAACCATATGGTGGCTCACAACCATCTGTAATGGGATCTGATGCCCTCTTCTGGTGTGTCTGAAGACAGCTACAGTGTACTCATATACATTAAATAAATAAATAAATAAATAAATAAATAAATAAATCTTTCTAAAAAAAAAGAATCTTCTAATCTTAAATTGAAAGATCCCAAGTATGTTAAGTGGTTCAATAACCAGAATCAACCTTGTATGGAGACGAAATGTGTTTGACTGTTCTTTTTGAATGAAGATAATGTGAATTTTAAGTTTTAAAATTTTGCTTTATTTACTTTCGACAATGACAGAAGTAGAAACTTTCCATCATAGGTCACTATATTCTAAATCAGCCACAGATTTTTTGTATCAGTGCAACTTCCCCTCTAGAATAAATAACAAGAATCTGTAAAATATCTAAATAAATAAATAAATAAATAAATAAATAAATAAATAAATAAAGCAAGTGAACCTTGTTTAGAGAAACCTATAGTCTACTGAAAAGGATGTTAAAGTGAACATCAGCCCACTCAAAAGAGGATGCCTTCCCATAGAATCCCTTTTAGAAGGTGTCCAGTCTGCTAGTCCATAAGAACCATTCTGAGGCTGAAGAGGTGGAGGATAGGATCACGCATGTTTCTTGCAGAGGTCCCAATTTCAGACCTAGCACCCATGTTAGGTGTCTTATAACCACCACTAACTCCAGTTTCAGAGGGACCTAGCACCTTTGGTCTTGACAGGCACCTGCACTCATGTATATATTCCCACAATATAAATATTAAAAAAAAAATTTTAAAGAATTTTTTAAGAGGTGGACAGTTGTGGTGCATGCCTTTAATCCCAGCACTGGGGGCAAAAGCAGGTGGATCTCTGAGTTCCAGCCTAGTCTACAGAGTTGAGTTCCAAGATAGCCAGAGCTGCACAGAGAAATTTGTCTTGTGGGTGGAGTTTGTTAATTTTAAAGATTTTAAAGTCAACCTTGGCTATAGTAAGTCTAAGATCAAGATAGGCTACATGAGACCCGGTCTCTAAAAACATAAACAAAGAAACGTGGGGATCATTTAACTTAAAACAAAACAAAACCAAAAAACCTGAAGTCAGGTGTAGTAGTGCATGCCTTTAATCCCAGCACTTGGGAGACAAAGGCATGCAGATTTGTGTGAGTTTGAGGCTAGCTTGGTCTACAGAGTTAAGAAAGTTCTAGGACAGCTAGAGCCACACAGTAAGATTCTGTCTGAAAAACAAAAAACCAAACTAAACCAAATCAAACCCAACACAACTCAACCCTCCCCACCAAAAAAAAAAAAAAAAAGAATTCCTTTTATAATTTCTATAAAACTATACCTTTACCTGAAAAACCAGGATCTGCATTCTATACCACAGGCCACAGTTCTGCCTACCTCCCTGGAGACCTGCTGCCACATGGGACAGCCAGGCAAAATATCCATGCCCCAATATCCTACTTTTTGGGCCCTCAGCAAGCCCAGCAACCATGAGATCTGTCTGGTGCCCACTGTACTCCATGTTCCAGTTCACACCTTGACCCGCAACCCTGTATGTGCACTGCACAGCACTGCTTACTTCCCAGGAGACCTGCTGCTGTCTGGGACAACCAGTTCTGCCTGTATCTCTGGAGGCCTGCTGCCACCCAAGACAACCTGAACCCTGCTGCCATCAGGGAATACCAGCCCTAACTGTTGTTCCATAGGCCTGCTACCATAAGAGACTACCAGGACAGCCAACATCAGAGATAACCAGAAGACTAAAGATCAGCACAAGAACACAATCAACAAAAGCCAGGGCAATATGGCAGCGTCAAAACCCAAGTCTCCTATTACAGCAAGTCCTGGATATCCTAACACACCTGAAGAGTAAGACAATGAGCTTAAATCTCATCTTATAAAGATGATAGAAGCCTTTAAAGAGGAAATAAATAAATACAGAGAAATATAGGAAAATACAATCAAACAGCTGAGGGAAATGAATAAAACTGTTCAAGACCTGAACATGGAAATAGAAGCAATAAAACACAGATGGAGGCAACCCAGAAGATTTAAAATAAAAAATAAAACACCACAGGAAAAAAACAGGAACAGCAGATATAAGCATCACCAACAAAATACAAAAGATGAAAGAGAGAATCTCAGATGTAAAAGACACAATAAAAGAAATTGATTCATTGGTCAAAGAAAATGGTAAATTTAAAAAGTTTCTAACACAGAACATCCAGGAAACTGGGGACACTATGAAAAGACCAAACGTAAGAATAATAGGAATAGAAAAAGGAAAGGATTCTCAGCTCAACGATCCAGAAAATATCTTCAACAAAGTCATAGAAGAAAATTTGCCTAAACTAAAGAAAGACATGGATTGCTAGAAATGTACAAGAAGCTTACAGAACACTAAATAGATTAGACCACAAAAGAAAATTCTCTTACCACATAATAATCAAACACTAAATGTACAAAACAAAGAAAAAATATTAAAATCTTCAAGGGGAAAAGGCCAAGTAACAGATAAAGGCAGGCCTATCAGAATTATACCTGACTTATCAACAGAGACTCTTACAGACCCTAAAAGACCACAGGTGTCAGCACAGAATACTATTCCCAGAAAAACTTTCAATTATCATAGATGGAGAAACCAAGATATTCCATAACAAAACCAAAACAAAACAATATATTTTCACTAAATCAGCCCTACAGAGAATTCTAGAAGGAAAACTCCAACACAAGGTGGGTAAGTGTACCCAAGGAAACACAAGAAGTTAAGAATTTCACACCAGCAAAACCAAAAGAACAGAATCTCTCAGTGTGTATCTTTCTGTCTCTCTGTCTCTCTGTCTCTCTCTGTCTCTGTCTCTCTCATACACACACACACACACACACACACACACATACATGACACAGGCACATACACTAAACCACCAAAATCAAAATAACAGAAACTAGCAATCATTAATATCTTTCATCACCAATGGACTCAGTTCTCCAATAAAAAGACATAGACTAACAGAGTGGATGCACAAACAGGATCCAAAATTGAGCTATATACAAGGAACACACCTCAGCAACAAACAGATATTACCGCAGAGTAAAGAGCTAAAAAAAAGGTTTTCCAAGCAAAAAGGCCCAAGAAACAAGCTGGAGAAGCCTTTCTAATATCTAATAAAACTGATGTTTCACTACAGATTAATTCAACCAAGTTTCAAATATCAAATTTCAAAATTTTACAGATGTTAAAGGATACTACATATTCATCAAAGAAAAAAAATCCACCAAGATGAGATCTCAATTCTGAACATCTATGTCCCAAATGTAAGGGCACCCACATTATAAAATAAAAACATCGAACCCCACACATTAATAGTGTGAAACCTTCACACCCCTCTCTCATCAATGGAGTGGTCATCAAAATGAAAACTAAACAGAAAAATAATGAAACTAACAGATATTATGAATCAAACAGATCTAACAGATATCTTCAAGGATCAGGTGTGAGGAGAGATAGGAGAGAAGGCCAGGAGAATGAATGAAAATAAGAAGCTGGTGGAGTGGAGGATTTGGGGGGGATCTCTAGGACATACCAGAGACCAAGAATAGGGGAAGTTCCCAGGATTCTATGGGGGTGGTTTTAGCTGAGACTCTTAGCGGTGGGTATACGGAACATGAAGTGGCCACTTCCTATAGGTAGGCAGAATCCCCAGTAGAGCAATAACAACAACAACCCACCCACAAAATTTTGGCCCCAAATTTGTCCTGTCTAAAAGAAATTCAGGAACAAAGATAGGGCAGAGACTGAGGGAATGGCCAACCAATAACTTGTCCAACTTGAGACTCATCCCAGGGGCAAACACTAATCCCTGACACTATCAATAACTACTCTGTTATGCTTGCTAACAGGAGTCTAGCATAACTGTCCTCTGAAAAGATCCATCTAGCAGCTCTTAGAAAAAGATACAGAGATCTTCAGCCAAATATTAGATGTAGTCTTATGGAAGAGTTGGGGGAAGGACTATGTGACCTAGAGGGGTAGAAACTCCACAGAAAGACCAACAGAGTCAACTAACCTGGACCTTGGGGGCTCTCGGATTGAACCACCAACCAAAGAGCATATGTGGGCTGGACCTAGGTCTCTACACCACACATAATGTACCAGATATGCAGCTCAGTCTTCATGCAGGTCCCCCAACAACTGGGTTGGGGTCTATCCCTAAATCAGTTGCCTGTCTGTGGATCTAGTTCCCCTAATTGAGCCACCTTGTCTCGCCTTAGTAGGAGAGGATGTATCTAGTTCTGCAGAAACTTGATGTTCCTGGATGGGGTGATACCCAGGGGGCCCTCACCCTCTCAAACAGAAGGGGAGGGAGGAGGAGAGTAGAGAATTAGTGAGGTAGGGCCAGGAGGAGGGATAGCAATCAGGATGTAAAATAAAATAAATTAAATAAGTAAATAAATAACAGTTTCTGCCAGTAGTTTATTTCAAGCCAATCCATCACCACCCACAACAAAATTGCAGTACATTTCTAAATGGATCCTTGCCACAAACCCAAGGAGGACCACCATCAAAATGTGACCACATTCTACTTACACTCTGGACCAAACAAGAAGCAACAGGTTCTTCCCTCAGAGAACATTCTCCTATTTCAAAACTTTACCTATTCTTCACGCTTGCCTTCCAAGTCCTCTGATATATAGTCAGTGCATGTTTACACTTCTTCTCTTCCCCAGGCTCATGAAAAAAGATGCCTTGGTCTAGTGGATATTTCCCACTTGCTGCCTACCTACTGGTAGGTGAAGGAAATTGTAGTAGGAGTCGATTCTTTATTATTCTGGTTAGTCTCTGGGATAGCTCAATAAGCCTTCTATTTCCAATATTCCCTCAACTCTAGAATTTTCTTTTACTACATCCACTAGCCAGACTGTCCAATCTCACTTTGGTTTCCTGTCAGTACAAGCCCCGTTACAAGGTCTCTGTTCTCTGACTCACTTCTGTTTCACAGGGAAGACCTGACTCAAGAACTGGTCTTTGCACAAATAAACTCTATTAAAAGAAAATTATAAACAAATTACATTTAACAGTATGCTTTTTATACAGGTTCTTTAAAAAAAGATTATTTGAGCTGAGTCTGAGCGGATAGTGTGCGTGTGCGTGTGCGTGTGCGTGTGTGTGTTGCAGCACACACTTAAAAGCCACAGGTTGATTTCAGGTGCCGTCTTCTATCTCTTTCTACCTTTATTTTATGTCTCTGACTAAACCTAGAGCTCCCTGTTTGTTACACTGACTGGCTAATGATGTCTTGTCTCATTCTCCCTCATGCTATGGTGACAGAAGCATACCAGTGGCCTTTACGTGGGTGCTGGAAATCCTAAATTCTGATCCTTGCACATCAAACAGTCTACCTGCTGAATAATCTTCCGAGCCCCTCTTACAGGCTTTTAAGGGAGCAGTAAAGTTATAAAATAAAATTTGTTGCAGTCAGGTATGGGTTGTGAATACCCACAATCCCAACCCATGAAGGAGATGAAAACAGAAAGATAATCATTTTAGGACCACCCTGAGCTACTAGACTACACTGGCTACAAACATATATACAACATATACACATGCATGCACACACACATACACGCACTGTATAAAAAAAAAGTCAAAACTATGGAGAAGGGAAATTTCCTTTCAAAGAATCTGCTGCCTCTCTTAAAATGTTAATAATTTTCTCAAGTCTTATTTATTAACCTACCATGATCCAGACTGACCTACAATTCAACATGTCAGAGTTGCTAGCGTTGATTTTAATCATCCTCTTTGTTATTTTTCTTGCAGATTATTTTGGGGGAAAGCTGTTCGTTATGGAAACCTTTATGAATAGTAATCAGTCTTTCACAAATCTCCAAGTTCTTACATGTATCTCCCCTATCACCCCACTGCTGCTGTTAATATTATGCAGACTTTGTAAACAATGGGGCCTGTCCACATGCAAACAATTTAGGTTTCATCGTGGACAACAATGAAGGGGTCCACACACTTCCTTCGTGTCTTTCATAAGCTGCCCGTGCTCCCTTTAAAAGCATAGCAATATGTGCTATTGTTATGTATTCCAAAGCAGCTCTGCATAAATGGATATTCCTTTCAAATTCTTTTGACGTGTCACTGGAGTAGTTCCAGGAAAAAGATGAACACTTTGGGGGAATTCTGCTGTATCCCTCTTAGTAGCAAAGTGGGACTAGGGGATACAAAGATTAAAATAAATGCATTATTCATTTGTAACACGGTAGTTTCCCCTCTTGTTCATCATTTTAATAGCTCTAGAAATAATTTCACTGTTGATGCCAAATCTTAAGGGTAGTGCTGTATAAATTATTTTTTTTATTAAAAAAATAGGGCTGGGAAGATTTTCTACTCACTATCAGTACACAAAATTGGACAATTGACAATCTTCACACACACTATGCTTTCAATGCATAAAAGGAAACAAAGTATTTCAGTAATGTGCCTGTAAAAGGATTGTAGATATATTTTTTTAAACCTCAGAGTGAATTTTAGAGTAGAAAAATCAAGAAAGACTCTCCAACAGTCAAACTCATCACTAGATATTTTAAGGGAACAGTTAGAGCAAGTTATCTGTTCTTAATAGACAGTAAGAAAATAGACACAGAGGGTTTTTTTTTTCTAAGTTAAGGCAGCTAAAGAACAATCCTTAGGTGAAGCATTTATATTTATCTAATGGTCTTTATCTAATATCTTGAAAAGGATGCCATTATTCTGCAAAAGCAAATCCATATCACAGTTTTATGTTTATATGAAAAATTATAAATGATATTCAATTATCAAAGATATGCCTGATATTCAAATTTAGGTAATTATTAAGATCTTCAATACAAAAAAATTAAATGATTCCTATGTACTTCTTTCATCTTCTCACCTAATATCCAAATGTTATGTAATACATCCTACTGTTTTCTTACACCATCAAACATTTGGCTATAAACAGTATATGAGGCTAAAAAGTCCAAGTGCAAGAGAAAGGGAGTAAGAGTGCCAGCATTCAGGAGGAAAGCCAACAGACAGACAGATAGACAGACAAACATCACTGGAATTCAGTTTTAATTTTTTTCATTTATATATGTATCAGTTTACATCTCAATATCAGCCCCTCTCTGCTCCCAGTCCCCGCCCCACACACACACACACACACACACAGCTCCCCCTGCCCCACCCTCCTTCCCCTTCTCCTCTGAGAAGGGGGATGCCCCCAGGTACCAACCCACTCTGCCATATCAAGTCTCTGCAGGATTTAAGTACATCCTCTCCCACTGAGACCAGACAAGGCTGTTAGGGGAATGGGTTCCACAGGCAGGTAACAGATTCAGGGGTAGCCCTTGTTCCAGTTGTTGAGGGACCTACATGAAGACCAAGCTGCACATCTGCTACATATGTGCAGGGGGCCTAGGTCTAGCTCATGCTAACTCTTTGATTGGTGGTTCAGTCTCTGGGAGCCCCCAAATATCTGGGTTGACTCTGTGGATCTTTCTGTGGAGTCCCTGTTCTCTTCAGGGCCCTCAATCCTCCCCTCAACTCTTCCATAAGACTCCCTGAGCTCCATCTAATGTCTGGCAGTGGGTCTCTGCATCTGTTTCCAAGAGCTTCTGGGTGGAGCCCCTCAGAGGAAATTATGCTAGGTTCCTGTCTGCAACTGTAACAGAATATCATTACATACTGTCAGGGGTTCGTTCTTGTCCATGGGCTGGATCTTAATTTGGGCTAGGCATTAGTTGGCCATTCCCTCTATCTCTGTTCCATTTTTGTCCCTATACATCTTGTAGACAGGGCATTTGGGCTAAAGGTTTTGTGGGTGGGTTGCTGTCCTTATCCCTCCACTGGGAGTCCTCCCTGGCTAGAGGAGGTGGCCACTTCAGGCTCCATATCCCCCACTGCTAGGAGTCTCAGCTAGAGTCACATCCAAAGACTCCCTGGGGTTTCTCTCCCACCCATTCCAGGTTTCTGACATGTACTAGAGGTGTCCCCCATGCCCGCTGCCTATTTCTGTTCTCTCTCTCTCTCCTGTTCTCCCTACACCTGATCTTCAGCCCTGTTCCCTTCCCCATCCCATCTCCCATCCAGTTCCCTCCCTCCATCTACTTCTAGTATCTATTTTATTTCTCCTTCTGAGAGAGATTCAAGCATCCTCCTTGGGCCATCCTTATCCTTGTTATCTGAATTCTTTGGGTCTGTTGATTATAACATGGTTAACTTGTACTTATGGCTAGTATCCACTTATAAGTGAGTACATACCATGTATGTCCTTTTGGGTCTGGTTACCTCACTCAGGATTATACTTTCTAGTTCCATTCATTTACCTGAAAAAATTCATAATGTCCTTGTTTTTAATAGCTGAGTAATATTCCATTGTGTAAATAAACCCCATTTTCTTCATCCACTCTTCAGTTTAGAGACATCTGAGTTGTTTCTAGTTTCCAGCTATTACAAATAAAACTGCTATGAACATAGCTATGAGCTAATGTCCTTTTGGTATGGTAGAACATATTTTGGGTATATGCCCAGGAGTGGTATAGCTTTGTCTTGCATTAGAACTATTCCCAATTTTCTGAGAAACTGCCAAATTGATTTCACGCAGTCATCTTAAACTCAATGAGAGTAATGACAGAGTATAGAATTTTTTATAGTAGATCCAAATATTGGGACAATCTCTTGTGCACTGTGTAAACATTGTCTTTGTATTAAGTATCACCTGTCTAAGTGTTTTGTAAACATCTTCTCTCACACCTTCTGATTAGTATAATAAAGAGCTGAATGACCTATAGCCAAGCAGGCTAGGAAAGGCAAAATATTTGGGCAGAGATAGAAACTCTGAGAAAGAGAAAGAGGCAAGAGATTTGCAGCCAGACTCAGAGGGAAAAGCAAGTGCTGGTATTCAGATAATGAGCCACATTGTAGAACATTGAGTAGTATAAATGGGCCAATTTAAGTATAAGAGCTAGTTGAGAGCATGCCTAGCTAAGGTCAAGCTTAATAGAAGGTCTCCATGTCATTATGTGGGCAGCTGGTGGGTCAGAAACAGTCTCGCAGTACCCAACTACCATTTAAAAGGGAGAGGAGCAACCTTGGTAAAGAATTAAATCATGATATGCTTCACATGATAGACGTCCATTCAGTTAGATACATACTATCCTTCAAGAGATTTTTTGTTGTTGCTGCTGATTGGTTGGGGTTTGATTTTTGTCTTGTTGTTCTTCTACATGTATGACCCAAGTTTGACTGTTCCTCAAAGCCCAACCATTCCTTTTGAGGTTCTGCTAGAGATGTTTTTATACTTTTAACTCAGCATCCCCAAAGCCAAATCTACTCCAAAGCTTTAAAATAAAGAATCCCACCACTTGTCATTTTTCACGGTGGCTAGCAATCCCCTTCTCCCACTTATATAATCTTAAATTTTCAACATGTTACGCTTTCTTTTCTTCTCTTCCATCAGATTAAGATACACTTAAGTCATATAAATTCTATGAGCAAAGGTCATATAAGTTGAGATTTTGTCTTTTTTCCTTCCATGACACTAATGCAGTCAAGATCATCAGCACCTTTAACCCAAACTAATACTAATACATACCAATGGAAGCCCCCAGGACTTCCACATTTGAATTCACACTATTGGTAACTTCTCATACTAATCTTTCATCCCTTCCAATTTTATGACACTTACTTTAATATGCGTATGTATGTATGTAGAGTAACACACACATACACACATATATGCACACACATACACACACATACACACACGCATACACACACATACACTATGGCATGAGTATGGAGATCAGAGGACAATTTTCAGGGATTGGTGCTCCTTGTACTATGTGGATCACAGGAATTCAATTCAGGATATAAGACTCCACAGTAAGAACTTTACCTGCAGACATATTTGGCAAGCCCCTAATCTTTTATAAAATAAATAACACTTGTAGTATACTTATCCTCCTAGTGAAGAAAACCAGATAATTTTCCAAGCATGCTTTTTAAAACAGAATAAAGCTGATATCAAAACCTTACAAGATTTTTGCAAGAAAGTATTCGTGATAAATAATGCTCTTAAGCATAAACATAGAGGAAAAGTATCAGTACATCGAATCCCACCACACATGTTTAAAGGATAATAAACCATAACTATACCGAGTGTCTTCCAATAATCAACGTAATGTGTTACACTAACTATATGGAAGCAAAACAATGTGATAAGCTCAACTGATAAAGGAAAGATATTCAGCACAAATTCTTTATTAGGAAAAAAAGAAGACTTCAACAAATTATCAATAAAATGAAACTGCCTCAGGTTGGGAGATGCTAAAGCCTCTGGGTGTCGTGAAAGACGCAATCCTCTGGGGAATAAGAGAAGAGCTTCAGGAGAGATATTTCTGAATCGGTATACTTAACACGAATGAATCCACTTCCTGAGAATTCACTGAACTGAGCAAAGAAAACATACACACTTTCCTCCACATATACTTCTGCAATCAATCACTGTACTTATCTGTGAAAGAATGAAAGGTTTCCTCTTGAGACAGAGAATTAAATGGGATGCCAAATACCATCACTGTCCAGTGACTGACTAAATGCTCTAAGCAAGAACAACAACAAATACATGAAAATGTTTCTTTCCCCCAAAGAAAAATGGAACAACAATAACCATAAAACCAATCTATGGATAAATTAGCACAAGTAAGGGAAAAATATATCAAAATAATTGGATTTCAGGTAAAAAAAAATTCTTAAAAATCAATCCTTTTTATACACCAAGAGTTAACAAAAAAAAAGTCTTTCAAAGTATGTTATAACAAAATACAGCATTTTCATTACTGAATTATTGAATGAATTAATGACAATATGTAAGCTCTGTAAAAAAAATCTACAAATATTTTCATTTAAAAAATAGCCATAAGAACATGGATTGGATCCTCTACTATTACTCCTCAAATTAAAGTAGGCATCAAAATCAATGTTAGAATGATTGCCAGTGCATGTATGCGCTCACACTACATACACACACACACGCACACATGCACACACGCACACAAACACACGCACACACACATACACACACACACACACACACACACACAAAGAGACCACACAAGGCCCTGAGTTCAGCACCAGAATAAATTCCTTAACTAACTAAAATAGACAATATATGATGGGGTACAACATGAAATAAAAGAATTGCATATTGACATGCTAATATCCTCAAAATATATTATAAACTCATTGCAATTCCAATCTAAATAGCAACCTATTTTTCTAGAAATTGAAAATAGGAGTCTAAAATTAATAGAGGGGGGAAAATCAAGACAATATAATGAATTGAGAATGCCATAAGCTAAGTGCCATAATTAGGGTATTGGTGCAAAAGTAAACATATACTCCAATGGAAGAGAACGACACATGACTATTTTTAAATTTCACTGGACAGCAGTAGAGAAACAATGAACTTCTCATTAGCAACACTTGTTCAAACTAATATCAAAAATAGAAAGAATATATGCATCCTCAAACATACACATACAACACAGAATATAAAAGTTAATTATTAATAAATAGTAGGTGTAATAGGACCAATAATTAACTTCTTAGAAGTTAACATACAGAAAACATGATATATAAAACAATGTTTTAAACTGGATACAAAAATCAATAATCATGAGGGGGAAGAAGAACTGGAACTAATAAAAATTAGTAACTGCACTACTTAGAAAAGACACATTGAGAAAGTAAAAAGACAAATCACAAATGGGGAAGGACTATATAGCTGTTAAAATGTAGAAAATGTAGGGCTCCCAATGTCAAGTGATATTCTCTTTTTCTTTTTCTCTTTCTTTCTTTTGTTTGTTTGTTTGTTTGTTTGTTGTTTTTCAAGAGGGAGTGTCTCTGTGTAGCCCTGGCTGTCCTGGAACTAGATCTGTAGACAAGGATGGCTGTGACTGCACAGAGATCAGCCTACCTCTGCCTCCTGAGCACTAAGATTAAGAGTGTGCTGCCATCACCCAGATCTGAATGACATTTTCAATACAAACCACTATGCCAGGAGGAATAGAAATTCTGTATAATCACTCTGGGGAAAGAGCTAAACAAATATATACTTATACTAGGTACATCTTCAAAAGACATGTAAGATATGTATGCAGTGCTCGCTCTCGCTCTCTCTCTCTCTCTCTCTCTCTCTCTCTCTCT
>NW_021605377.1:1533496-1552216 GCF_004785775.1 Grammomys surdaster | reverse complement strand
TTGCTCTTTTCAGTATGCATTATGTTCCTAGGGTTTAAAAGATAAATCCGTGGGAATAGAAACAAGGAGGAGAGAAAAATCGCTAGTGTGAAACAAAGTCAGAAGTGCCCATCCAGGGCAGGGAAATCATTTACTATTGGCCCAAATGTAGCTTTAATTATTTTCAACCCAACTTTTAATAACATTCTTAAATGAGTTAACCTCCTTTCTACCCCACCACCCACCAGAGGTAGTGGAAAGGAAAGGTTATAAGGATATGGGGACAGTGGACCTGTTTAGACATGATTCTTTGGAGCAAATCCCATCTGCATTGTCAGGAAATCAGCAGTTCAGTTCACAGGGCAGCAGCAGTAGCTCCATCCACTTGCAACCACTTTGGGGATACACCAGCAGCCTAGTTCAGTAGTGTCAGGATAGCAGCAGTGGTGGCACAACCTAGCAGGAAAAGCTAGACCTCAGACGACTCAGCATAAGCCAGCAGGAGGCATTTGGACTAGCAGAAACACCAGGAGAAGTTCTAGGCTGCGCCTCTTTCAGTGAAGTGAAGATCAGCAAAGACTTGAGACCAAGAACTGTTGGACAGCTAGCTCTACAAGCAAGCCTAGCCTCTCTCACAGTCCACTGAGTCTTATTTATACACCCTCCAAACATCACGCGTGCTCCACAGGTCTTCCATTCCTCTTGCCTCAGCATATGAGACTGTCTTAGCAAAACTCCACATGAGTCTGTCTCAGCTGACATCACTATGCCAATCATCAAGTCTGTGGAAGGGGAAAGAAACTGACAGCACACCACCAGAAGTTTTTTTGGTGTGCTTTTCTCTATGGAGGCATGACAAATGGAACTCAACTAAGAAACATAATGCAGACCAATATATGTGTGTCATTAGCAAAGGATCCTTCATGCGTCCTTTCACGCTCATGCTTTAGCAAAACATCCGATTACCCGTGTCTTCTTCAGTGAAATGTTCCTTCAGGAATATGCCTTAGCAAAGCATCCTTTTATCTGCGTCTGCTTCAGGAGAACATCACTTCCTGGGTTTGTCCCCAGCAAAACACCATCGGACACAACTGACTTTCCAAAGAATCCTTTAAGTTTCCACTTCACAAAAACTAATGAGTGAGGCAAAGAGCTGATATTTGGGCAAAATTAAGAAGCCTGTATTCACTTAATCTTTATAACCTAATAAATATATAAATGTCTTTAAGGCATCTGAAACACTCCTTGGCTTGTGTAGGTGAAGGTGTCGTTGCCCTAATTGGTTCTTGATTGTGTCAATAAAGATGGCAGAAGCCAATTGTTAGGTGAAGGGGAAAAGGTGGGATGTCTGGGTCCCTGGAGGAAGAGGAGGGAACACAGAGAGTAAGGAGGATTTCGGCCAGACTTTTGGAATGGAAGGACACAAGCACCATGTAAAATCTTGGTGGGGGGAGCTGGACACAGCAGCCTCTGCCACCAGCAGATGGCAGGAATTGTTAGTTGATAAGATTAGATTAGGACAGAAAATTCTTTGCCCAGCCATTGAGTTATCTGGCTAGTTTTAAAATATTAAACTCTCTAGTGTTTTCCATCTCCGATGCTTAGGATGAGGGGGCAGCCAGGGTGGTCGTTGGCAGTTTGGAGCTAGCTGCTAGGGGTTGAGGGAGCAATTACACTCCCAGGCCAGGTAAGCAGCTGGTTGTTGGCAGAGCTTGTTAGCGGAGCTACATTGTAAGACCAGTGGCAGTGTGTTCTCAGAGCTGAGGCAAGAGTGCCACCAGAAAAATGACATCGTGGTATTTTAAAATTACCCCCAACAAGCTTGCATAGACCCAGGATAAAGATAAGCACCCAACCCTGAAAAGTATGTCAAATCATCAGCCAAGAGATTCTACAGAGTTTACTCTTTTCTCTATATGCTCTTTGGTGGGCTTATACTATCTTTTTGGAAAAATTACATAACAGCATTATAGAATCATAAGTTAATATTAAAAAAAATCATAAGATCTCTTTCTCAGTTTTCCCCCAAAATATGAAGTTTCTTCCTTGCAAGCCCTAAATCTATAAATTCTTTGTTAGTGTATCAAGATTCAGATATTAGCTTGCTAATAAATAAATTAGTAAATAAATAAGTAAATACTTGGTTCTTAAGTAAACTTCTTAATCAATCCTTTAATTTCCACACTGGGAAAATGAGGATGATGTCACTACTGCCCACATCAGAGGGGTGTCATGACAATTAAGGAAAGACTCAATGCTAGAAGTCTGCAACCAGAAAGAGGGATTCTTCCTACAAAGACATCACTTGTGACTACACTGAGAAGTAGTAACATTGCATTGGTGGACAGCCAGCTATCACAAATGTAAAATTATTATTGAGCGGTGTTTGTGATTCCTATAATCTCAATGGTCATATTCCTGGTTGGTTCAATACCATTTTTAAAGTTTTTTCTTTCCTATTTGTATTAAGGATTGATGACTTCCTGAGTTGGATATGACTAATTTTCTCCTAGTTCTCCTTTGTTTACATATTCCATAAAACATTTTCTTTCCTCAATTCTTCTGCTTGTAGCCATCTCCCTCCCCACACAGTGTGTATAAGTCCTTTAAGTATATCCTACAATGTTAGGTCATAGTCATGAATTGCTTTGTGATTATACAGAATGTCTTCAGTGTTCCATCAATTTTAAAAGATAACTGCACTCCATGAAGTCATTTTGGTTGGCAGTCACTCACTTTCTTGGAGTGGAATATATCATTCTGTAGTTTTCTGGCTCTCAGAGTTTCAGCAGACAGATTTTCGTTATTCTGGTATGTTTGCTTTTGTAAATGAGTTGGCACTAATTTCTATGCTTCATTCATCTGCCTGTTTGTATCCACTTTGGAATTATTGATCAATTTTACAAGTCAATCATTGAATTCTTTGTCCAGCATTTGAGCCATTTCAGTATCTTTGAATTAATTTTGAATTCTATTTATGAAGGAGCTATGATCTTGTAGTGGTTTAAATTAAACTGGCACCCAAAGACCCCCATGTGTTTGAATGCTTGGCCCACAGGATGTGACACTATTAGGAGGTATGCCCTTGTTAAAATAGGTGACCTCATGGGAGGAAGTTCATCACTGTGGGGATGGACTTTGAGGTCTCTTATGTTCAAGATACACCCAGTACAGAAGAGCCAGTCTTCTCCTGATGGTGTTCAGATCAGGATATAGAACACTCAGCTCCTTCTAGAGCACTATGTCTGCCTACACACTGCCATGCTTCCCACCATGATGATAATGGACTGAATTTCCTAAACTGTAAGTCAGTCCCAATTAAATATTGTCCTTTATAGAGTTGCCTTGGCCATGGTGTCTCTTCACAGCCATAAAACCCAAACTAAGGATAGATCTTTTGTAGAAATAGCATTGCCTTACTTTTTTGTATTGTGTATGTTTTGTGTTACTATTTATAAATCTGTTAATGTTATGGTTACTCATTTGTGTTCCTTTCTTAAAGACTCAACCCCAAGGATAACTCTGATAACAGACTGCTAAAATAGAACAAACCATACCAGGTATAAAAATACACTTAAAGTAAAGCCAATTCCCAAACTATCCATAAACACATAAACAAACAAGCTAAAAATAACACAGAGAAAGTCATGAAGGCAAATAGTAATTAGGATAAAATAAACAGAAATGAATGAAGAAGCAGAAAGGTGTGGGGAAGAGATTATGTAATATTTGTACATGAGTATATAGTTATAATTATGAAATTTTTATAAGCCATATACAGAATATGCTGAAGTAAAAAAAAAAGTTAAAGAATGAAAAATGTTAGTAAGAGAGAAAAAGCAAGAGATTTTAAAAATCTGTATTGTAACTAAACCTGATAGAGGAGAAAGTGGGGAGTAGTCATGAACACATTGGCACAGGAGAAGGCTTCCTGAATAGAATATCAATAGCAGAGGCATTAAGATCAACAATTAACAAATGGACCTCATGAAATTGAAAAGCTTTTGTAAGGCAAAGGACACTGTCAGACAAGGCAGCAGCCTACAGAATGGGAAAAGATTTCTCAAGAGGAAACTCAAATGGCTAAGAAATATGTAAAGAAATGTTCATGAAGAAAGTAAATCAAAGTGCTCAAGGCCTAAAAATGGAAATTGATTCAATAAAGAAAATACAAATTGAGGAATTCTGGAAATGAAAAACCTGAGTAAATAAGTGAACAGAAACTACAGAGGCACACTTCGCCAACAGAATACAAGAGATGGAAGACAGGATTTCAGTCGTTAAAGATGCGATAGAAGAAATTGACATATCTGTCATAGAAAAGGTTGAATCTAGAAAATTCCTGACACAAAACATCCAAGAAATCTGGGACACCTGGAAAAGATCAAACCTACAAATAATGGGAACAGAAGAAGGAAAAAATTCCCAGCTCAAAGACCCAGAAAATATTTTCAACAAAATCATAGAAGAAAATTCTCCTAACTTAAAGAAGAACATGCCTATAAGGATATAGGAAGCATAGAGAACACCAAATAGATTGGACCAGAAAAGAAAGTTCCATGACCACATAATAATTAAAACAGTAAAAATAAACAAAGAAAGAATATTAAGGGCTCCAATAGAAAAAGAACAAGTAACATATAAAGGTCGACCTATCAGAATTACACCAGACTTCTCAAGAGAAAACCTAAAACCCAGAAGGACCTGGACAGATGTCCTGCAGACCACAAATGCCAGCCCAGACTGGCTGCTATACTCAGCAAAACTTTTAGTCATTATAGATGGAGAAAACAAAATATTTCATGATAAAGTCAAATTTGAACAATATCTATCCACAAATCCAGCCCTGTAGAAAATACTTAAAGGAAAACCTCAACCCAAATAAGTTAACTGCATCCATGAAAACACAGAAAATAAATAATCTCACACTAGCAACATCTAGGAAAGGGAAGCAGACACACACACTACCACCACCATCACTAAAAACAATAGCTGCAACAAAGTAACAGGAATTGACAATCATTGGTCCTTGATATGTTGTCTCAATAGCAATGGATTCAATTCCACAATAAAAAGACACACACTACCAGACTAGATGAAAATACAGGATCCATCCTTCTGCTGCACACAAAAAAACATGCCATAACATCAAAGATAGACATTATGTTAAAGTAAAAATTAGAAAAAAAAAGATATTTTAAGCAAACAGACATAAGAAACAAGCTGAATAATCATTTGAATGTCTAACAAAATAGACTTCAGGTTAAAACTAATCAAAAGAGACAGAGAAGGACACTTTATATTCATCAAAGGAAAAGTCTACCAAGATGATCTTTCAATTCTCAACATCTATGCCCCAAATGCAAGGACATCCATATCTGTAAAAGAAATATTACTAAAGCTTAAATCATACATTGGCCCTCACATATTTATATTAGGAGACTCTAATGCCCACTCTAACCAAGGCACAGGTGATCAGCCAAAAACTAAACATAGAAATACTGGAGCTAACAAGCATAAAAAACCAAATGGGCCTAATATATTATTGAACATTTCACCCAAACTCAAATAATATATATCTTCTCAGCACCTCATGGAACTTTCTCAAAAACTGACCACATAAGTGGTCATAAAGCAAGTCTCAACAGATACAAGAAAATTAAAATAACTCCCTATATCCTATTAGATGATTAAAAGTGGTGACCCTATCCCCACTGATTAAAGCTATATTGCAACAACAGAGAGCCTAGAAACTCATGGAAACTGAACAACATTTTATTGAATGAAAACTGGGTCAAGACAAAAATAAAGAAAGAAATTAAAGACTCTCTAGAACTCAATGAAGACAAATAAAAAACATAATCAAACTTATGGGACACAATGAAAGTGGTGATAAGAGGAAAGGTCATAGCACTAAGTGCTTACATAACAAAGTTGGAGCCATCTTATGCTAGCAACTCAACAGGAAACATAAAAGCTCTAGAACAAAAGAAGCAAGCACACCCAACAAGAGTAGATGGAAGGAAATAATCAAACTGAGGCTAAAATCAATCAAACAGAAACAGAGAACAATACAAAGAAACAATGAAACAGAGTTGGTTCCTTGAGAAAATCAACAAGATGGACAAACCCTTATCTAAACTAACTTAAAAATGGAAGAAAAAATATCTAATTTAACAAAATCAGAAATAAAAAGGGAGGACATTAGAAAAAACATCAAGGAAACCCAAAGAATCATAAAGTCATACTTTAAAAACCTATACTCCACAAAACTGGAAAATCTATAAATGGAAATTTTTCTTAATAGATACCAGTTATCACAGTTAAATCAAGACTGGATAAACAGTTTAAAGGAACCTATAAACTCTAAAGAAATACAAGCAGTCATTCAAAGTCTCTCAACTAAAAAAGCCCTGAGCCAGATGGTTTTAGAGGAGAACTCTACCTGATTTTAAAAGAAGAGCTGACACTAATATTCCTCAAATTATTTTACAAATTTGAAACAGAAGAAACATTGCCAAATTATTTTCATGGGGCCACAGTTACCCTGATACCTAAACCACAAAAAGACTCAACAAAACAAAGAAAGAGAATTACAGACCATTTCCCCCTATTGAACATAAATGCAAAAATACTCAACAAAATACTTGAAAACTGAATCCAAGAACAAACACATCAAAAAGATTATCCACTGCTTTCAGTCTACACCTGCATCAGCAGCAGTCACAGAGCAGTATACCATGCCCCAACCCACAGCTGTACCTGCATCCCAAGAGGCAGGCTCTAACTCTATATACACAGGTGAGACTTTCCCCGCCTCCCTGCCTCAATACTACTGCAAGTCTAACAGTCATTGGCTCTGCCCTGCACAATCAGAGATCCATCTTCCTTCCAGTCTTCACCTGGACCAGCTGTGGTCACACAGCAGCACACCATTCTCCACCGAACACTTCTGCCTGCCCTCCAGGAGGCCTGTTCAAACCTGAGACAAACAGTTCCACCTGCCTCCCATTGGAGTAGGAAGCCTACTCCAATGCAGGTCACTCACACCAAGCAATATCAGAGACAACTAGATGGTGAAAGGCAAGCACAAGAACATAATCAACAGAAGCCAATATAATATGGCAGCATCAGAACCCAGATTTCCTACTATAGCAAGCCCCAGATATCCTAACACATCTGAAGAGAAAGACTGTAACCTTAAATCCCATCTCATGAAAATGATAGAGGCCTTTAAAAAGGATATAAAGATTTCCCTTAAGGAAATATAGCAAAACACAATCAAACAAGTAGAAGTCCTCAAAGAGGAAACAAGTCCCTCAAAGAAATACAGGAAAATACAATCAAACAGACAAAGGAAGTGAATAAGATGGTCTAAGACCTAAAAATGGAAATAGAAGCAATAAAGAAAACAAATGGAGGCAATCCTGGAGATGGAAAAACCTAGGAAAGAAAACAGGAACAACAGACACAAACATTACTAACAGAATACAAGAGATGGAAGACAGAACCTCAGGCATAGAATATACCATAGAAGAAATTGATACATAAGTTAAAAAAAAAGTGCCAAGTGTATAAAGTTCCTAACCCAAAACATCCATGAAATTTGGGACTCAATTAAAAGACTTCACCTAAGAATAAAAGGACTAGAAGATGGTAAAAATTCCCAGTTCAAAGGGCCAGAAAACATCTTCAACAAAATCATAAATAAAAACTTCCCTAACCTAAAGAAAGAGATGGCTATACATGTACAAAAAGTTTACAAGACACTAAATAGATTGGACCAGAAAAGAAAATCCTTCCACCACATAATAATCAAAACACTAAATTTACAGAACGAATATTAAAAGCTGCAAGGGGAAAAGGCCAAGAAACATATTAAGGCAGACTTATCAGAACTACAGAGAAGATAAAGGCAAGAAGATCTTGGACAGATGTTTTGCAGACCCTAAGAGACCACAGATGTCAGCCCAGACTACTATATCCAGAAAAACTCTCAATCACCATGAATGGAGAAACCAGGATATTCTATGACAACAACAAATTTAAACAAAATCTTTCAATTAATACAGTCTTACACAAGAGATTAGAAGGAAAACTCCAACACAAAGAGAGTAACTACACCCAAGAAAACAGAAGAAACTAATCAACTCATAGCAAAACCAGAAGAAGAAAATCACATACGCTCAGTAACAACTCCAATATCAAAATGACAGGAACTAACAATCATTGGTAATTAATATCTTTCAATATCAATGGGTTCAATTCATCAATAAAAAGACACAGGCTAACAGACTAGATAGGTAAGCAGGATCCATCATTCTGCTACATACAAGAAATACATCTCAGCAACAAAGATAGAGACTACTTCAAAATAAAGGGCTGGACAAAAAGCAAATGGACCCAAGAAACAAACTGGAGTAGCCATTCTATTATCTAGTAAAACAGACTTTCAACCAAAAGTTGTCCAAAAAATGGAGGACATTTCATACTCATCAATGGATGATGATGGTGTCTTAATCCTGAATATCTATGCCCCAAATGCAAGGGCACCCACATTCATCAAAGAAATTTTACTAAAATTCAAATCACACAATGAACACCCCAAAATAATAGTTGGGAACTATAGCGGGAGAATTTTTTAAAAAACAGCGCACGGCCATGTTTGTGCTCTATGTCCTCTCTCCCACATAGCACCAGCCTGGGACCCACGAAAAGCTGTCATGGCTGCTACCTTCGCCAGCCAGCTTCATGGACTCCATGGCTTCAAACATGGCCTATCGTTCAACTCTGCCACCCTCATAATGCTCAGCTAATCTCCAGACAATATCCTCCATGCTCACGGTATTCAGTAGAATGAAGACTCTTAATGCTTAAAGATTATCCAATGGATTTATATATTAACAAATGCTCAATACACAAGATGCCCAACCAATTAGAATTGTTACCCAAAATCTAACCTTTTGATATGAATAGCTACCTGAGACTGTGAGAGACCCATTTGTCTTCTGCCATCTTGCTTTCTCCTCCTTCTCTTACTTCTTCTTTTCTCCTCCCAACTCCTCACTCTGCCTACCTCTTCTACTGCCCCATCACTGAGCTCCACTGCAAATACAATTGTCAGGAAAATATCCTGCTACAGGGGACTTCAACACCCCACTCTAGTCAATGCATAGATCATCAAAACAGAAAAGAAACAGAGAAACAATTAAACTAAAATATTATGAATCAAATAGACATAACAGGTATCTACAGAACCCTTCACCACAAAACAAAAGAATATACCTTCTTCTCAGCACCTCATGGAGCCTTCTCCAAAACTGACCATATAATCAGGCGCACAGCATGCCTCAACAAATACAAGAAGACAGAAATAACCCCTTGCATCCTATCAGGTCACCATGGATTAAGGGTGGACTTTAACAACAACAGACACAACAGAAAACACACATACAGAAACTGAACAACTCTTTACTCAATGATAACTTGATCAGGGAAGAAATAAAGAAAAAAAATTAAAGACTTTCTATAATTAAATGAAAACACAATATACCTAAACTTATGAGATACAATGAAGTCTTTGCTAAGAGGAAAATTTATAGCACTAAGAACCTTCATTTAAAAAAAAAATTGGAGAGCTCTCACACTAACAACCTAACACCCAAAAGATCTAGAACAAACAAACAAAAAAAAGCAAACACACCCAAAAGGAGAAAACTGCAAGAATTAGTCAAACTCAGTCAAACTCAGGGCTTAAATTAATCAAATAGAAAGAGAACAATACAAAGAATCGACAAAACCAAGAGTTGGTTCTTTGAGAAAACCATCCGTATAGACAAATTCTTACCTAAACTAACAAAAAGGAACAGAGACAGTATCCAAATTAACAAAATCAGAAATGAAAAGTTAGTCATGACAACAGAAACTGAAGAAATCCAAAAAAATCATTAAGTCTTACTTCAAAACCCTGTACTCCACAAAAACTGGAAAATCTAAATGAAATGGATGAATTTGTAGACAGATATCACATACCAAAGTTAAATCAACAGTAGGTAAACTATCAAAACAGTCTCATAACCCCTAAGGAAAGCAGTCATTAAAAGTCTCCCAACCAAAAACAAACAAACCAGGGTCAGACAGTCAAAGAAGAGCTAATATCAATACTATTCAAACTATTTCAAAAAATAGAAACAGAAGAAACAACTACCTAATTCATTCAACAAGATCATAGTTACCCTGATAACTAAACCACATGAAGACTCAACAGAGGAAAATAATTTCAGACAAATTTCAGTTATAAAAATTGATGCAAAAATACTCAATAAAATTCTTGCAGACCAAATCCAAGAACATATCAAAAACATTATTCACCACAATCAAGTAGGGTTCATCCCAAGCATGCAAGGATAGTTCAATATATGAAAATCCATCAATGAAATCCGCTATATAAACAAATTGAAAGACAAAAATCACATGATCATCTCATTAAATGCTAAAAAGCATTGAACAAAATCCAACACCTCTTCATGTTAAAAGTCTTAGAGAGATCAGGGAATCAAGGCACATACCTAAACATAATAAAAGCAATATACAGAAAGCCAATAACCAACATCAAATTAAATGGAGAGAAGCTTAAGGCAATTACACTAAAATCGGGGACAAGACAAGGCTGCCCACTATTCCCCTATTTATTCAATATAGTTTTTGAAGTTCTAGCTAGAGCAATAAGACAACAAAAGAAGATCAAGAGAATACAAATTGGAAAGGAAGAAGTCAACGTATAACTATTCAATATGATATAATAGTATACATAAGAAATCCCCCAAATCCTACATGAGAACTCCTACAGCTGATAAGCATGCTCAGCAGAGTGGCTGGATATAAAATTATCTCAAAGAAGTCAGTAGCCCTCCTTTATACAAATGCTAAATAGGAAGAGAAGGAAATTAAAGAAACAACACCCTTCACAATAGCCACAAATAATATAAAATACCTAGCTGTAACTCTAACCAAACAAATAAAAGATCTGTATGACAAGAACTTCAAGACCCTGAAGAAAGAAACTGAAGAAGATATCAGAAGATTGAAATATCTCTAATCCATGGATTAGAAGGATTAACATAGTGAAAATGGCCATTTTACCAAAAACAATTTACAAATTTAATGTAGTCCCCATCAAAATTCTAACACAATTTTTTTTACAGACTTTGAAAGAACAATTCTCAACAATTCTCATATGGATATCCAAAACAATCCTGAACAACAAAAGAACTTCTGGAGGAATCACCATCCCAACCCTCAAGCTGGACTATAGAGTAATTGTTATTTTAAAAACCTGCATGGTAGTCATACAAAGGAATAGAATCAAAGACCCAGAAATAAACCCATACATGTATGGACACTTGATTTTCGACCAAGAAGCCAAAACCATGTAATAGAAAAGAGAAAGTTTCTTCAACAAATGGTGCTGGTCTAACTGGATGTCTATATGTAGAAGAATGAAAATAGACCCATATTTATCATCCTACACAAAACTCAAGTCCAAGTGAATTAAGGACCTCAGCATGAAACTGGATACACTAAACATAATAGAAAAGAAAGTAGGAAAGCACCTTCAATGAACTGATACAGTAAACAATTTCCTGAACAAAACACCAATGGCTCAGGCCCTAAGATCAGCAATTGACAAATGGGACCTCATGAAACTATAAAGCTTCTATAAGGCAAAGGACACTGTCAACAGGACAAAATGGCCTCCTACAGTGTAGATGGGAAAAGATCTACACTATCCCTACATTTGACAGAGGTAATAATCAAAATATATAAAGAATTCAAGAAGTTAAACTCCAACTTTGGGTTAAAAATAAAGGTGGGCTTTGAGGTCTCTATACTCAGGATCTGCCCTGTGAGGAAGATAGCTTCTCCCCGGCTGCCTGGGGATGCCTTCAGATCTAGATGTAGAACTCCCATCTCCTCTTACACCATATCTGCCTGCATGCTGCCCATGCTTCCTGTCACGATGATAATGGACTGAATCTCTGAAACTGTAAGCAAGCACCAACTAAATGCTGTCATTTTTAAGAGATGCCTTGGTCGTGGTGTCTCTCCACAGCAATGGAAACCCTAAGGCAGAAGTTAATGTCACTTCTTTTGTGTTTCTGATGTTCTTCCTCTCTTTTAAACACAGTCAATCATTTATTATCCTGACTTTTCATTAATGGCCGTCACACAGAGGTAACTATTTCTAATCTACCCCAGAAGTCCTTGTATTCAATTTTTTTTTAAGAGCTGAATATGTTGATTTTGTATCTGGAAAGTTCCTAAGTGGTGATATTATGCAAAGAACTGAAGAGAGCTCTCTTTCACATCTAATCTATCCATCCACATTATTTCTGCCTGAAGATTCATGTCCTGGGGTTCTATTTAGAATTTCCAAATTCAGATAAAGATAATCACTATTGTATCCTGAGTTTTCTCCAGTTAGACATAACTGTCTCCTTCAACTGTCTACAGATTTTTATTTTAAATCAGCACGTACATTCAAGAAACATCTATTGCATATCTGCTATTCTGATGGTTAATATTACGAGTCAGTTTGACAAGAGCAGGAATTCTCAACCTGTGGGTCACAACACCTTTGGGATCAAATGACCCATTCACAGGGGTTGCATATCAGGTATCCTGCATATCAGATACTTACATTATGATTCATAACAGTAGCAGGAAAATTACAATTCTAAAATAGCAATGAAATCATTTTATGGTTGAGGGTCACCACAAAGTGAGAAACTGTATTAAAGGGTCATAGCACTAGGAAGGTCGAGAACCATTAGACTACAGCACTGTACTCAGACATCTGGTTAAAAACTCTAGATATTTCTATGATGGTACTTTCAAGATGAAATTGACACGTGAGGCAGCAGACTTAATAAAACAGAGTACCTCCTACAAATGTGGATGAACCTGCTCTAGGCAGCTGAAGGTCTTGGAAGATTGTTGCCCTAAAAAGAAGCAAGAGTCTTGCCACGGTCTACTTTCCTACACTTCATCTCTGAGCTCTGTCTCCTTTCATGCTTTGCAGATATTTTGCTTGCCAAGTCTCCATAATAGTGTGAGCTAAATCCTTAAAATATACCATCCTTTCTTCCCCTATACCCCTTCCCACCCTCTCAGTTATGTGTTTTCAGTGAACTTTGAACAGTAGCTAAGTTCTAAGAATCCAATATCTACACCCATGCATCTCCTGGTCGAACACTACTTAAGTATGCCCATATAACTTTTGAAACTCTTCATAAACCACATACAATCTAACCAGAAAATATAACTTGAAAACTATATCTTCATCTACTTCTAAAATAATATGATCTTTTAATGCAGCCAAAGCTCAAACAAATCCACATTATCACTGAGTTTTCACAATAAAATTGTCCAAGTTTCAAAGTCTAACAAACAAATAAATTACCATACCACATCTCACCAATTCAATACTTCTGCAATTGTTTTGAGGGACATGCACAATATACTTAATATTTTCACAACTGAATTATTTTTATTTATATTTTTTCACACAATAAATTTTGATGTTTTCCCCTAATTCCTCCCAAATCCATATCTCTACCTAACTGTATATCTATCTATCTCTGTCTTTCTCTCTCTCTCTCTCTCTCTGCCTTTCTCTCCCTTCCTGCCTCCCTCTCTCTTCCTCCCCTCACCCCTCTCTCTCTTTCTCTCTACCAAATTTTGTTTGAAATTTAGTTTCTTACCAAGTCTTGTCAAAATCTTTTAAAAGTCTTAGTTCCTGATTCAGTATATATAAGAACTTTCTGCTTAGTATTAATGAAATATTAATTTTTATCACAGATAAAATGTATAGTTGAGATCAAGAGAAATAGCTAATAACATCAGCTCCATAGGAAGCCTTAATTCAAATGGTCTATAACTTAAATGATATAAATACAATCGTGCCAGCATTCTCAGGCATTTGGGGGCGGGGAGGTAAGGAAGAACACACTGCTCCAGACGGTCTTAATCTCAAGAGTTGGTTCTAAACCTGGGAGTTTTATAACACCATAAACTGCTTATTCCTCAAACCAGTTTCCAATTTCCTTTTGAGTAAAATGGGAAAAATAAAACTAACATCACAGGATTGGTGTGAAGATTAAAATACATGTAAAACACTTGTCACGCTGCCTAGTACACAGCGGTAGTTGACGTGTATCTACTTTGAAACACACCGTAAAAACTCATCCATAGTTAGATCTATTCCTGGCCTGTCATGTTCTCCTAAGTTAGTCCATAAATCTAAAACCCAGGGGAAAGGCAGGGGAAAGGGGAGGGTAGGAAAGAGATCGAGGGTGACATGTCGATGAATAGCTAGCAGTTGCTATAGGAAGCTGCAACATAAATGACTGGTTAAATGCTGGAGGGTTTTGGCTTTTTTTTTAAGACAGACAGTAGCTTAGATATATACTTTCATTCAGTCTCTTGGCAAACTGCAGCTTCTGGTCAAAAAGGAATAAACACAGTGATGTCTGGGATTTGGCTAAACATTTAAATTGCATTTCAAATGGTTGGATTTGGCAAAATCTAACATAATTTTTGCCAAGTCCTTAACTTTTTCACTTGCATGTATTCAAGGGAAAGCCAGCTTGTAGATTTGAATCATTCAGATTAGAAACTCATTAAAATGTATAGAGTGCTTTATCCAGGCACAAAAACTCGGCCTCAAATCATTACAGTTTAACACTGGGGGAGGTAAAAAAAAAATGCCTTCCTTACATAAACTACTGCTCTCTACTAGAAGTTGCTGAGGCTCAGAAGAAAAGATTAACTCAGAAAAGCCTCGTGAAAGAGAAAACATTTTGAAGAGGTAATTAAAGTGAAACAGCCCTAAGTACACAGGAAATGGAAAGCCCTCCAAGAATACAGGGAGCTGACGTTACATAACAGCTGACAAGGACGATATGCAAAGTCCCAGGCACTTGATTCTGACTTAAACATACTTGCCCAAAATGTCTGGAACAACTGGATTTTTCCAGGATAGCCAGAGAATAATCCCTAGGGGGATATTTATTCAATGCTGTGCGTCCACACCAGCCAGGCTCTCTAGCAAATGCTGAGAAACAATGCTAAGTAAGGCAGGCATGTCCTTGCCCTCAGGAAGCTTATCGTCTATAGGGAAAACATTTTAGAGAGAAGAGACTGAAGAAAGACACATCAGATGAGGTGGCACACATATGCCATCCTAACACTTGGGGAGTACAAGCAGGAGGGTCAGGAACCCAAGGTCATCCTCAGTTATGTGCTAGGTTTGAGGCCAACCTGGGAGACATCAGACACAGTCTCAAAACAATAAATAAAACCAAAACTACCAGATATTGCAAATTGTATAAAAGCTGGAATGGATCAAATATTAATAGCAGTGTTCTTTTAGTTTTTCAGGTAGTACCAGAATGATGCAGCGGTGCCACCATGGCCCATTATGTGTGTGCTAAAAATGGACCTGGGACTTTGTGCATGCATGTAGCAATGCCCACTGAGCTACGTTCTCAGACTAGAAAACAGTCTTATTATCACAGATTTGAATTTGGAAGATTAGGATGCTTAATAAAATGGAGTCATTTGAAGAAGGATTTTTAATTCTTACTGTCCTTAAGGTTCCTTACAACCAGTGTTGTTGAGAGAAATCTAACACACTGAAATGTAAAATGTGTCTGATGAAAGCAAGGGGCCAGGCCTCTGTACAGGTTTCTTGGCTTACACTCAGTGTCTATTCTTTTATTCAACGTTCACTGATTACCTACTATAACTACACACCACTAAATGCTATCAAGGACATAAGAAATCAAACTACAAAACAAAGCTCACCACCCCCCAAATCCAGTCCTAGGGATAAGTCTTAAAACAATGCACCCAAAATAAGCCACATTACACAAGATGGCCCAAAGTTTGCAGCGCTGCAAGTGGAGAGCCTAACTCTGCTGAGGAAGATCCCAGACAGGCCAAGTCTGGTAAATCCCACACAATGAGTATGACTTTCCAAGACTACAAAAGAAAGAAGAGCTTTGCCAGAAGGAAGAAAGTGTACACAGAACTCTGTATGTTCAGAAATCGTGAGTATGAAGAGTGAGTTTACTCTGTTTCTGAGATTTCTTTCTCTTATCCTCTTCAAAGCTATAATATACATAGGCAAGCGGTGTTAGAAAACTAAAACCCAAAAGCCCTATAGCGGTCCCTATGCAGGCCGCCTGCATATCAAAGGCTCTCTCTTAACATTAAGCTCCTCCTGTGGCTCCTGCTGGCTTTCTCTCCGCACTTTAAAGTCGTGTGTGTGTGTGTGTGTGTGTGTGTGTGTGTGTGTGTGTGTGTTCTTTCTTTCTGTTAAACTTTTGCATGTTGATTTGCTTATATTTTATTCTTTTAAAATCTCTGGTTAACTCTGTCTCCAATGGTCCAAGGTTTTAAAGATATTTTTTAAAAACTGTTATTTGGGCCAATGAACTGGCTTGGAAGTAAATGTGCAAGCTGCCAAGCCTGAAAGTCTAAGTTCAATCTCCGGGTCCTACATGGGAGAACCTACTCCTCAGAACTGCCTTTTGACCTACACACACACACACACACACACACACACAGAGAGAGAGAGAGAGAGAGAGAGAGAGAGAGAGAGAGAGAGAGAGAAACTTACACGCATGTAAATGAATAATAATACTTAGTATTATTATAATCAAGTTTAGGTACCTTGTGGTATCCCTGTAGCAATGACCCCTAGAAGTCTGCTCCAGTTCTCAGGGGTGCTGGCCTTTTAGACTTTTCCTTGTGCCTCTCAACTGTAAGACAGCCCATCTTTCCCAGATTCTGTGCCTTCCTATTTCTTATTTCATACCTCCACTTTGGTAGACACTACCCCTGCTACCTTCCCAAGAAAAGTGTGTTAGAGATAATATTTAAAAGTTTTACACATCTATGTCAATCACACCTTACTGTATTTTGACAATGTGAAAAAAACTTCAAGGATGAAAATGACTCTTTCAGAACTGTTCAGTCACTACCCTATTATCTTCTATGCTAAAAAATCTGACATTGTTCTTATTCTACATTTTATACATGATTTTGTAGTGAGTGTGTGTGTGTGTGTGTGTGTGTGTGTGTGTGTTATGTCTATACTTTGTAAGTATCAGTTAAAACTATACTTATAGTATACTTATTTGGAGATTTAAAGAGCCAGCATACAGTAGCTCAGCCGAACAGGACTTTCTGTAACATGAAACCCAGAGGTCCTTGGTTGCTAATGTCCATTCCCTGGTTCAGAGAATCAGAGCTGAGAATTCCATAATTTCCACTGTACAATGGCTAGTGTGTCTGTAACATCTTGCTAGCATTCCAGACAGACAGGATTAGAAAGGAGAGGATCATAAAGAATCTAGCAGAGACTCTATTAGAAAACAAATTCTCCTCATGAGGAAGTCCTTCAGCAGAGTCTGCTCACATTTTATAGAGCAGGGCTGGGTCACAGATCATGGAAACTATGAATAGTAAGTTGTTTACTTTCCAAGCTCCAATATAAGCTTTTCAAAAACAGTTAAGAAAAAGAAAGGGCCAAAAGACATAAACTAGAGTATGTTACAGAATTATACAATTCCCATTGTATAAGTCTTTCAGAAACTGAAACACATGTATACAGGTTGTGGTAATTTTTTTTCTTCTTTAACTTATTTAATATTTTCTTTCTTTTTGTTTTCTCCATCATTTGTTTCCTGTCAGCTTCTTAAAGCCACAAGATGAGCCTCTGATATTGATTATCCACTTGATTTTCTTAAAATGCTAGGGATTGAACCCAGGGCCTAGTGCTGAGTAGGTAAAGACCATTAAGCTATAACCCCAGATAATCTATTTTTCCTGTTTGAATCTCATTGTCTATTATTTCTATTTCCTTATTTAGTATTGAGTATTTTCTTGGGATGCTTTCTCTCTCATTCTTTTCCAAAGCAATATTCTTACTTTGTGCATTAAGTCTTACTATTTCAGAAGAATTCTTTTTTTCTTGAAGTATACAAACATCAAAGTTAAAAACCTTGTTGCTAACTCACAGACCACATGAAGCTCGTGAAGAAGGAAGACCAAGTGGGAGTGCTTTGGTCCTTCTTAGAAGGAGTAACAAAATACTCAAAGGAGCAAATATGGAGACAAAGTGAGGGACAGAAACTAAAGGAGGGACCGTCTGGAGACCATTCCACCTGGATATCCATCCCATGTGCAGTCACCAAAGGTAGATGCTGATGTGGAAGTCAGGAAGTGCATGCTGACAAGAGCCTGATATAGCCGTCTCCTTAGAGGTCTGCAAGAATCTGACATATTCAGAGGCAGATACTCATAGCTAACCATTGAACTGATCATGGGGTTCCCAATGGAGGAGTGAGAGAGAAGGAGCTGAAGGAGCTGAAAGGGTTTGCGGCCCCATGAGGAGAGCAAACTCCCAGAGTCTAAACCACCAGCCTAGGAGCACATAGGGAGGGACCCATGGCTCCAGCTGTATATGTAAGGGGAGGATGGGCATAAGTGGGAGAGGAGATCCTTGGTCCCATGAAGTCTGGACACCGAGTATGGAGGAATCCAAAGGGGGTGGTATATGGGGGCACATCCTTATAGAAGCAGGAGGGGGGATGGGATGGGGGTTCCTGGGCAGGGGGGGGGGCCAGGAAATGGGGTAAGGGGATAACATCTGAAATGTAAATAAAGTATCCA
>NW_021605377.1:1519331-1533396 GCF_004785775.1 Grammomys surdaster | reverse complement strand
AAAAAAAAGTTAATTGGGAGTTTGCTTATAGTTTGAGAGGGTGAGTCCATGACCATCATGGTGGGAAACATGGTGGCAGGCAGGCATGATGCCGGAGCAGTAGCTAAGACCCTACATCCTGATTCACAAGTTGGAGGCAGAGAGAACCTGGACCTGGCTGGGGGGTTTGAAAAACCTCAAAGCCCAGCCTCCCATGACACACCTCCTAATCCTTCCCAAAACAATTGCCTCAACTAAACACCAACTATTGACCCATAGGAGCCTATTGGGAGTGGGGCGGGGATTCTCATTTAAACCACCATAACCTATGTGCAGATTTCCCTTCAAGTCTTCTGATTCCTAAGTTCTACTTTAGAGACTCTCATTCAGTTCTTCACAGACTCTTCATTCCCATACTGCACAAAGAGGAGATGGTTGTTATCAATGCCAGAAAAGGTTTGAGGAGGCTAGGCTGATTCCATGACAGGCTTCAAGTTGACAGTTAAGGAGACTAAGCCTCAATCTCTGTTTCCAAGAACTGGACAATTCCAGGCAAATACAGGCCTCAGAAGCTGCCCTCCCATCTGCCCTCAGGCAAGGACAATAGGTCAGCAACAGTTTCCAGACTTCCTCAGCTACTTCCTTAGTAGCAGTTTCCAGACCTCCTCAGCAAGTTTCCAGCCCCCACATCCTGGTAATAGAATGTCCAAAGAGATAGACACAACAGATTAACTCACCTACCCTGAATAATAGAATTCACCTACCCTGAATTCCCTAACGTGCTTTAAAGCAGGCCTGGGAGCTCACTTGGTTGTCTCTCTATTCTGGTAATGGGAGACCCCAGCATGCTGGACTTCTGCAGGATAAGACACTCTTTGCATTTACATACTTCTTGAGTCCAGGGTGTCATTCTTCACCGAGTCATGGACCCTTGCAGGTTGAGGACCAGAACACAGAATTAATTTCAAGCAACCCCTGTTTACCTCCCATCCACCTCACCTCCCCCGCAACCTCACCCACTTTCTAGCCGATCTAATCTCTTGGGTTCTCAAGACATCCTCAGACTTCGCTGGATGACTCCGTCTGCTTATCGTTGTATGCACCTCTGTGGATGGTTAGACGTGACGTTCTCACTGTGAGTTATCGTAATCCTTCCATCTGCTCTCCATCCGGTACTATAAATGGTGGCTAGAGATACCTCCTGGTTTCACTGGAAATGATAAATGTGACTGCACTGGTTCTGTTTATTTGTTATTTTAGATGCTGTCTGGTAAAGGACACAAAGAAGTACTTCGTGTGCCATTTAGAAACAGTCAAGTTTCTATGAATATCAAGTGTCCATACATGCAGAACAAAATATATTACAAGTGAACCCATATTAGCAGACTATACTGGTGCTCACACAGCACTAATTTAGAACAGCTATTTCACTGATGTTTATGTTCCTACTGATATAATATAGTACCTAAGGCTAGCACTCTAAGGTCAAGCTGCCTGAACATAAAACCTGTCTTTAATACTTGACTAACAAGTGGTCTGGACTGTTGAGGTGTGGTCTGTGGCTATGTAATGATAAATTCTGTTCTGGAAGCTCTAGGCCTCTGAGTGAATTCTCATGGTTACCAACTTTTGTTGTGCAAACCTTGTTCCTTAATTTAAAACTATTGGTTAAGCAAAAATGGTCGGGCATCAAGTCTCTACAGGATTAGGCTCATCCTCTCCCACTGAGCTAGACAAGGTAGTTCTCTACTACAAAGGGGGGGGGGGCGCGTCAGGGAGAGGCACTGCTCAACCCATGTATGCTCTTTGGTTAGTGGCTTAGTCTCTGGGAGCTTCTAGGGGTCCAGGTTAATTGACACAATTGGTCTTCCTATGGGGTTACCACCCCTTCAGCTCCTTCAATCCTCCTAACTCTTTCATTGGGGTCCCCAACCTCAATCCTATGGGGGCATGAAAGAGCACTCTCTCAGAGACAAAGGGGAGGGGAGATGGGTAAAGAACTCTGGGAGGAGGAACAGGAAGGAGTGAGGTTTTTTAGTTACCTGGTTGAGTGTGGAGAAGGAAAACAACAGGAGGAGAGAGGAGAAGGCACCATGAGAGGAATGAACCATGGGCACATAGCCAGGAGAAACAGCAAGTATCTGGGGTACACCACTGGGGAAGTAGCCAGGACAGCAGTTAAAAAAAATAGATTAGGGGTACCTCAGTAATTGACAAAGCCAAATAAAAATAACCATAGTCTTGAGTCTCATTCATTTGTAAGCTAATTGGGGATAAGCTTCAATTGGTTGTACTACACTGGACACATTTTCATGATGGCAATCTCTTAGCCTACAAATGTGCAGCAGTGACAAGAATTAACTGAACAAGGGACCTGGCATGCAAGAATAAGCATTAAGTGCTATTACTAACTCCACATATTTCAGTTTTCAAAATGGTAGTTTCAAAATCACGGTTACAGCTACCAACTCACTGAATCACATTATCAGGTCGACACTATGGCTAGGCAGATAAAGAGGAAAATGAGATAATAATCAGTTCAGTACTTGCCCAAGATCACATAGACAAAGATATTTAACTGAGATCCAATTCCAAAGAACGTGGCTCAAAAGTCTTTGATCACACGCACACACACACACACACACAAGCTCCTTGCACTTTTCTACTACACCACTTAGATTTCATTTAATACTACAGACATATTGAAGGAACATTCCAAAATAGCACTATAACATTTGGAGAAATATATACTCCCCTATCTAGAAGCAGCATTATACCTGTAACTCATTTCCGAGAGTAAAGAACACAAAACCATGGGGCTGGAGCACTGTGAGCCAGAGCATGCTTGAAATGACTGGGTATTTACAAATAAATAAAGAAGACAGAGAAGATCAAATGAAGAACTTAGAACTGAAAATAGTAATAACAAGATTCTAAAAAGTCACTGAAATAATTCAGCAACAATGCAAACAACGGCGGAAGGACACCGTATGGTGAGGCCCAGCTGCCATCCCGGCTCTCAGCGCACTGGAAGGAAGCCAGCCTGTCTCAAGAAGATGGCAGGAAAAAGCATCAATAAACTTGAAGACAAATGATCCAGCCTAAACAACAGGAAAAAAAAGTATATAAAAAACAAACTGCAAAACGTGTAACACCAGCGTGTTTATTATTACATTTGTATCACCGATTCACAGGAGAAAAGGATTGCAATAAAAGGAAAAGTTGGGAAAGAAATGGCTAAAACAACTTCCAACTTTTTCAAAAGGCATAATCCAAGGGAGAAAAACTCTCAAAGCACCCTCAACTAAACCCAAACTATCTTCACCTAGATATTGGCTTAGACTTTTCAAATTCTACTTTTAATAAAGATTCTTAACTGCTTTAACCTCTCTTCTAGCCCACCACCCACCTAAGGTAGTAGAAAAGTAAGGTTATTAGCATACGGAGAAATGGATCTGTTTAGAAATAGTTCCTGGGGGATGAGTCCAATCTTCGTTGTCAGGATATACACCAGTAGTCCAGTTCAGTAGTGTCGGGAGAACAAACACAAACCAGCAGCAGTGACATAACCCAGAAAAAAACCCAGGCCTCTGCTGAATTGGCAGGAGTCAGCAGGAGCAACCAGGGCCAGCCAGGATGCCAGGAGAATTTCTCTGCCGTGCCTCTCTCAATGATGTGTAGATCAACGAAGACGAAAGACCAACAAAGCATTGCAAGGCTAGCTATGCAAGCCCATCACAGTCCGCTGAGTGCTATTTATATCCCTCCAAACACCATGTGTCCCCCACAGATCTTGCCTCTGAAAAATATTACATGGGGGTAAGTCTGTCTTAGCAAAACTCCACATCAGTCTGTATCACCTGACATCACTTTACCAACTGTCCTGAGTCCAATGAAGTGGTCAGAAGCCACCAGAATACCACTAGAAGGTTTGTGTGTGTGTGGTGGGGGGTATATGAATTCCTGACAAACAATGACCAATAAACAATGGTAACGCATACCAATACCATGCAGCAGCATCCTCCATCCGTTGGGTCCCTCTTCACATCATCCATTCCTTCATGTGTCTGCTTTAGCAAAACATCCTTTCACCTGTGTCTGCTTCAGGAAAACACTCTTTCACATGTCTGCCCTACCAAAACACCATCCAACACAACTGAATTTTTAAAGAAACCCTAAGTTTCCACTTCGTATGACAAACAAATTTGTAAAAAACGAAATCAAACAATTGAGCAAAAGTTGGACATAGTAAAATACACCTTTAATGCTAGCACTTTGAGAGGCAGAAACAGGAGGATCTCTGTGAGTTTGGGGTAACATGCTCTACATATCAACTGCCAGGCCAGCCAGACCAGCACACTGGGATCTTGTCTGAGACAAACCAGTAACAACAAAGAATGAAAAAACAAAGATATCCATCTAAAGCCCAAGAAAAAATACGTTACTTTTAGGGAAGCAATGACTTCCAAATGGAGGACTGCTCATCAAGTTTTATAAAAGCCAGAAAGAAAAAAGCACATCTCTTAAAGAAATCAAAGAAAGACTCATCAAAACAGAATTCCATATGAAGTATAAAGAGCCTCCAGCAACAAAAACGGAAAAAGGAAGGCTTTCTTGGGTGAAGAAAACCTGGAAGAATCCATTAGCTGAAAGATTTCTAAAAGAATCACTAGAGGGAAGTTCACGGGACACAAAACACCAGGAGAAAACCCAGAACACCATGAGTGGGGAAATACCCATCTTGGTTTCTTTAGCTTGTGTTTTGATGAGGAGAAAAAAAGAAACAAACAGCAGAGCATTATATGAGGGAGTTTTCAAAGGATAAACAGAGTCTCAAAATAGCCTTTGTCAGATGTCCATACACAAAGTCAAAGTTGTGGGAAAAGAAATAAGACAGAGGGGTAAAAGGCTAGGTGGCAAGATGGTTCACGGGGTAGAGGCCATGCATGCAGGCCTGATGATGTGTGGGGTCTATTACTGTATCTCACAAAGTCAACAGGAAAGAATTGACTCCCAAACTTATTTTCTGACCTCCATATAGTTTATGGCACACATGTACCTACACACACACACACACACACACACACACACTAAATAAATAAATACAAGAATCTTTAAAAAGAATACAAAAATATTTCTCATACTTCACACAAAATTCACTCAAAATCAACAACCAACTTAAGTGTTAAACATTAAAACATTAAACATTAAGTTTTAAAAGAATTTATTGGCAAAAAATATTGTAACATACTCAGACAAAGATATAATCATCAGAAGCACAATTTTTATTTTTTTTCACTAATGGGACTTAGTCAAAATAAAAAAACTTTCACTTTTCCAGAGATATTAGAAAAGTCCATGAACTAAAAGGAAGATGTGCAGATCATGTATGGGGGGGGAGGGGAGTTAAATTTATAACACATCTAAAGGCTTCTACAACTGAAGAACATATAAACATATGTTTTTAAAGCATATAAGAAGTAGGTATGTCAGCACGGATTTGTAATCCCAGCATTCAAGAGGCAACGGCAGAAGAGGCTGGAGTTCCATGCCAGCCTACACTATGAGCTCCAGGCCAGCTAGGCTCTGTACATAGCAAGGTCCTGTCTCAGCCAATCAATCAATCAATCACCAATCGATGTACATACATACATAAAAACAAACTAAAAGACAGATAAAACATATACTTTACTGAGAGAGAGAGAGAGAGAGAAGGGAGGAAGGGGGAAAGAAAGAAAGCACAAATGGTCACTAAAGTACATGAAAAGATGCTACCCAGCTAGTCCTCAGTCAGTAGAAAAAAAAGAAAGAAAAGAAAATCCCAATCGGGAAATGCCACTATACTACATACCCATTATAATGATAGGTAAAACCTTACAAGACCAGGTGCTACCAAGGATGATGCCCAATCAGAACCCTCATAGAATTCTACTCGTAGAAAGGCAAAAACAGGACATCCACTTTGGAAAACAGCTTGACCACTTCTAATCAAATTGAAGCATTCACGTAACCCGTGTCTCAAATTCCATTCTTAGGTAACCACCAAGTTGGCTTATTTTCCACACAAAAACATGAATACTTAGAGAAGCTTTGTTCATAAACATCCAAAACAAAGTTGTTAAATCGCAGAGCTGGAGAGAGATCTGTCCACAGGCATGCGTGCCTGTGCGCATGCTCTTGAGTACATGTAGAAGACAGAGGAGGATCCTGAGTGTCCTGCACTATCCGCCTTACTCATCGGGGTCTCACTGAATCTAGGTTAGGCTGGTTACCAGCAAACCCTAGCCACCCACCTGTTTCCACAACACCACACACACACACACACACACACACACACACACACATACACACATACACACACACATACACACTCACACACACACACATACACACACACATACACACACACATACACACACACACATACACACACATACACACACACACACACACACATACACACACACATACACACTCACACACACACACACACACACATACACACATACACACACACATACACACTCACACACACACATACACACACATACACACACACATACACACATACACACATACATACACACACACATACACACACATACACACACACACACACACTGGTTAATCTTGCAGAGCACCCAGCTTTCAATTACTAGCACCTAGGGATATGGATTATCATCTTCTGCACTGAAGTCACGTGATACAAAGACCTCTAGGCAAAACATGCATACACAAAAAAGTAGAATAAATAAAAATTTGAAAGCTGTTAAACTAGTATGCGTGGTTATTTGTGTGCATATGATCATGTGTGTATGGATTTGCACGCACGTGTATGCATGTAGAGGAAAGAGTTAAAATGTCAAAGTCTTTCTCAATCACTCTCCAGTTAATTTTTGAAACAGGATCATTCACTGAGCCTGGGGCTTCCCCACTGATTCAGACAGACTGGCTAGTGAGCAAGCCCCAGGAAGCCCATCACTACCAACACAGCACAGGGATTACAGGTGAGTGCAGACAGCCCGGACTTCTCACATTATGCCTAGATTGCTATGTCTATTTGCCAACTTTTCCTCATTTAGAATAATCTACAATTGGTAGTAACTAAACCTGATCAAGTGATATCATTTATTGATTTGACAAATTACATGCTACTAGAAAAATCATGTGGCTTACTAATTGCTGGTCATACATACAAAGTTAAAAAAATACATAAATGTCATCTTCTGGAAGTGACATGACCTTTGTGCCCAGGAAATCACAGCTACTGTGGTTATCTACAAAAGATCAGCACAAGATCAAGACAGTTAACATTCTACTATAAATAAACAATTGGCTCATGAGAACCCATCATTATCTGAGAAGCTTTGGGGAGTTGATGGCTGCTGACAGGGAAAATAACTTTTCTTTGAGAGCGTGGCCAGGTAGGCTGCCCATATTCCAGTGGAGGACCCCATACCCAATTGTCTAGGGGCAGCAACTGGTCTCAGTGGGTTATTTTTTAAGAAAAGAAGGAAGAGATCTAGGGGAGAAGAAGAGGAGGACATGAAGTTGGGAGGAGGATATACAGGGAAGGGCAGAAGCGGGTAATTGGAGGGAGAGAGTGGTGGTGAATACGTGTATATACATGGTTTACACATGTAAAATGTTTCCCACAAGATTGTGTGTTTGAATATTTGGCAACCAACACCACTGTTTTTGCAGGGTGTGATACTTTAGGGGTAGGACCAACCTGAAGAAAGTGGGTTGTTGGGAGGTAGACCTTCAGGGCATAGGGCTCAGTCCCATTTCTGCCCCAAATTTTCTGTTTCCTGATCCACCATGACATGAACATACTGCATCACCAATTCCAGCTGCCACGGGTGGAGCCTCAGCTACCATGTCCGTTCCACCATGGTGGACTGTACCTCCTCAAACTGTGAGCCAAAGCAAATCCTCCCTCTCGTTAAAGACAAAAAAGCAGACAAGAACAAAAGCACTTTTTCTCTTTTGGGAGTGTCAATATGTCATTCTTTATTTACACATGCTTATATGTGTGTGCTAGTTGTGCTTGTCGGGGTACATGTTTGTGTGAGTCCACATGTTTGTGTGAGTTTGGGGGGAGGTGTACAGATGCATGTATCCATGCACAGGTCAGAGGTCAATCTCAGATGTCCAGGTGCTGTATACCTAATTTTATGAGACAAGATTTTTCACTGGAAATTTGAAATTACATCTGTAGCTTCTGTTAACTTTCTGCTAGCATTGGCCACTGTACTCCAAGAGCAGCGTAGTTTACCAACATTGGACATCCAGAAGCAAACAGACTGGGGTTTATCTCTCAGAGTCCACTACACATTTATTGACTGACTCTATAGAACATTACAGAACATTCCTAGGTGAAGTGTAGCTTAGAACATCCAGCCTACAGTATAGTAATTTTGACAAGATATATACATAAAAGATGTAAAGTATGCCTTACATCAATAGCCAATCCATATTCATTCATATTTCCTTCTCTTTTCCAGTTCATGTCCCTCCAATTTAATCCAAAGTTAAACTTCTATGATGGACACATATTTTCATCTAAGTTAGCACAGCCCCCATGATCAGAAAAGCAGACAGAAGCTGGTAGCCACTGATTAGCCAAGGTAAACACTTGACCCAACAATAAAATGGACCCAAATGGTGACTCAGTAACATTTTTCTAAATCATTTTCATGTAGATTTCATCCTAGAAATTGATTGGCAAATGCCAAGACAGTGCAGAGAGATAATGAAGTGATATTGAAGAAAGAAGCAGAGATAACAAAACAGACACAAGCCACTGATGTTTACCTCAAACATGTGGTTTATTTGTTATATGTTATATGGTCCAGAAAGATCCACCTTCTGGTTCTGGTCTATAAGTCTCTTTACAATAAAGATGGAGGAAGGCTTTGTTCCTTGAATCTAAAATGAATACCACAACTTCATAAAGAGAGAAACAAAAAAGAAAAGATAAACTATGCCCTGGGTTTAGAAAAACACTTCTCCTCACAGTGTATACTTCCTCTCCCAAAAATAACAACTGGCAAGGGCAGGCCAAGGACACTATCCTTTAATGTTCCATGAGCTTTCCACTGCCAGAAACACGCTTTTAAATGCCTTGCCTGTGCTGCATAAAAACGTGTAAGCAAAAAAAGAGAAAGGCCCGCCAGATATAACTACAGTCTGTAGGTAATTATTAAAGACCTTTTCCACAACACAAATGCGATTCATTACATCAGAGTTCCCTGAAGCAACATTCAGCCCTCTCTAAAATTATGTGGGACTCTAAAGCAAGAGAGGGAGAATTTAATTTCATCATGCTCGGTGCATTAATAGATAGTCAAGGCTAGAGGAGAAATTACATAACAGACAACTACTAGCTTCTAACTACCTCTTTTCCATTTTTCACTTATCGATTTATTTACATTTTTTACTATCAATTTATTTCACTTATCGATTTGTTTATTTATTTATTTTATTACCTCTCTCACAATCAGAGCTTCCCCTTCCTCTTCTCCTCCAGTCCCTCCCTCTCACCTCAGCCCCCTCCCTTTCTCCTCAGAGAAGCCGGAAACCTCCCATGCATATCAACATGCCTTGGCATATAAAGTTGTAGTAGGACTGGGCACATCTTCTACTAAGGCAGTCTAGTTAGGGGAAAGGAATCCAAAGACAGACAGGAAACAGAATCACAGCCAGCCCCTGCTCCTGCTGTTTGGGGTCCCACTATCTCTTTCAATGAAACACCTCCCTGAATCAAATAAGAAAAAGAAAAATTAAAGAAAAGCTCAGGCTCTGATTTCATTGCCAAGTTTTATAAAGAATTAACACTAAAGAAGGAAGCTGAGGAAGGTACTAAGGGAGGAAAGATTGCTCACGCTCATAGATTTGAAAAATTAATATTGTGAAAATGGTTTTCCTAGTGTCTTAGCTAGGGTTTTACTGCTGTGAACAGACACCATGACCAAAGCAAGTCTTATAAAGGACAACATTTAATTGGGGCTGGCTTACAGGTTCAGAGAGTCAGTCCATTATCATCAAGGCAGGAACATGGCAGCATCCAAGCAGGCATGGTGCAGGCAGAGCTGAGAGTTCTACATCTTCATCTGAAGGTTGCTAGCAGAATACAGGCTTCCAGGCAGTTAGGACATAAAGCCCACACCCCCAGTGACACACCTACTGCAACAAGGCCACACCTACTCCAACCATGCCACAACTCTTAATATTCAAACCACCATACCTACCAAATGTAATCTACAGATTCAATACAATCCTCAGTCAACTGAATTCAACATCATTCTTCACAGGCATAGAAAAGGCAAAGGTAACATTTATATAACAACACAAAAGACCACAGCCAAAGCAATCTCAAACCAAAAACGCTGCTGTACATATCATCATACTTGCTTTCAAGTTACATTGCACAATTAAAATACAGTATCATGCTTACAATACTGACACAAGACATATATATCAATAGAATGAAAAACAGGTAGAGTAAGTAAAGAGCTGGAACCAGAAGGTAGCCTCAGAGCTATACCACCTCGATCATTTATAAGAATGCCAAAAACCATATTGGAGAACAGAAAACTATTGAATTGATAGTGTTTGGAAACTGTTTATCTACATGTGGAAGAATACAGCTAGATCCCTCCTCTCCCACCCTGCACAAAAAAATCAGTTTTAAGTGCACCAAAGACCTTGATATGAGACCTGTAACTATTAGAGAAAAAATGTGGTGAAATACTTCAAGGTATTGACATAGTAAAGAGTTTCTGAATATGGCTCCAATCACTCAGAAAATAAGGCCAACAATTGACAAATGAGAGATGAAATTGCAAAGCTTCCACACATCAAAGGAAAAGGGTTATGAAGTGAAGAGAGGCTACACAATGAGGGAAGGGGGTCTTTTCAAGCTGTACATTTGACAGAGGACTACTATCCAAAACACACAAAGAACTCAAAGTCTAAACAACAACAACAAAACCTAATGAACAAATGAATTAAAGAAGTGAACAAAGTTTTCAAACTACAGGCCAGGTGTGGTGGTGTATGACTTACATCCCCAGTGCTTGGCAGAGGCCACAGAGGCAGGCAGATCTCTGTGAGTTCAAGGCCAGCCTGGTCTAAATAGTAAGTTCCAGGCCAGTCAGAGCTACAAACAGTGAGTCAATATCTAAAAATCAAGACAGAACAAAAAAAGAAGACATATAAATGGCCAATAATACTCTTTAAAGTGTTCAACATCTTTAGTTATCAGAGAAATGCACGTTAAAACTACTTTGAGATTTAATTTTATCCTAGTTAGAATGTCTATCATCAAAACAACTGACAGTAAGTGGTGGTGACAATGGAGTGAAAGAGGAGCCCACCTATTTCACTGTTGGTAGGCATGTAAACAGACACAGTTGCTATGAGCAATCAGTGCAGAGATTTCTCAAAAAACTAAGAATAGACCTATCATATGACACACCTATGCTATTCCTGGACACATACACAAAGGACTCTATCCTATCCTAGAGACATTTGCTAATCCATGTTCATTGCTGCTCTATTGACAATAGTAAAGAAATTAAATCTGGCTAGATGTCCATCAACTGATGAATGGATAAAGAAAATGTGATATATAGATATAAATTTTGTTAAAATATATAAAGAAAAATTAAATTATAGAATGAACAATAACTGATGAAACTAGAAAATATGTTACATGTGGTAACCCAGGCTCAGAAAGATGAAAACTGTATGTTTTACCTATGCTGACGCTTACTTCTAATTCAGAGCTCTGTGAGTCTAGCAGCATATTTTAGGCATTATTTCATTGACTTTTGTTTTTGTTGTTTTGGTCAACCATGTTTGGTTCCATCCTAGCTCTCTGTGCCATCTGGCCTCTGGTTTTTGGTCCTCCAGGCAGTGTCAGGGGTGGGGTTCCTCTTGTGACATGGATCTCAAGCTGGACTAGTCATTGGTTAGCCACTCCCACAATTCAATCTGAGAGGCTCCATATAGCAACTGGTGGAAACAGATGCAGAGACTCACAACCAAATATTAGGTGGAATACAGGGAATCCTGCTGAAAAAGGGGAGGAAGGAGTATAGGAGTCAGAGGGGTCAAAACACAAGAAAAAACCCACAGAATCAACAAAACTGTACTCATAGGGGCTCACTGAGACTGAATCAACAGTCAGGAACCTGCATAAGACTAACCTATTCCCTATATATATATGTGTGTTGTAGTTGTGCAGCTTGATGTCTTTGTAATACCCCTAACAGGAGTGGGGGGTTGCCATTTCTGATGCTTCTGCCTGCTTTTGGGATACTTGTTCTCCTACTGGGTTACCTTAATCTTATTGCAACTTGATATGCCATGCTTGGTTGCTATCCCTGGGAGGTCTTCCGTTTTCTGAAGGGAAACATAGAAGGACTGGATGGGGAGTGTGGTGGTTTGAATAGGTTTGGTCCCCCATATACTGGAGTGTTTGAATGCTTCAGCTATAAGGAGTGGCCCTATTAGGAGGTATGGTCTTATTGGAGTAGGTATGGCAAGAACATGGGGGGAAAGAAATCTTTGTACACTGCTGGTGAACATATAAATGAGTACAACCACTATGGAAAAAATAAGATTGATGAAATAAAAAAAAACTATCAGAAGAATACCATGCAATCTAGCAATGCTACTGTTGGTCTTTGCCCAAAAGATTAATTCTAAATGCAAATGTCAACTGAGATAGGTCTACAAGAGCTTTAATCACCCATTTTCCCAAAAGACACGTAATGATTCTAATCACTGAGAAACTCTATACTTGAAGAAAAACACAAACATAACTTTCAGAAATTAACTGTGCTATATAAGACTGGATTCTCATTTTAATAATATCTTGCAATATTAAAGAAGAAAATCAAGCGGTTTGCATGGATGGCTCAGTTAGAAAAGCACTTGTTTTTCAAATACCGAGACCTGAGTTCAATTCCAACATCCATATAAAAAGCTGGGCACAGTGGTGCACACAATTGTAATCCGAGTGCAAGGAAGGCAAAGAGCAGAATGCCTAGACTCATTGACCAGCCAGGCTAGCTAAGTAGTGAAATCTAGGTGAATGGGACACCCTGTGGCAAAATGGTGGATTGAATTCCTGACGAAGATGCCCATAGTCCTCAGGCCTCCACACATACTTGAACATATGTGTATGTGTGTACATGTGCACATGTACACACACACACATACACACACACACGGGTGAAATAAAATCTAAAACCTAGTAATAAAATCAGCTACTAACAGAAATCTATAATTAACCAAAAGAACATCATTTTTGCACTATTTTAGTAGCCTGTCAAGCATATTATGACCAGAAGCCAACTACTAGAATTCTAGGCTGGAATCCTACTCAACACGGGGCCAAAATGGCATCTGAACAAGATTCCAGGCAAGTCCATTCATCTATCATTCGAAGATGACCCCGTCCCAGGTGATTCCATTGTACAGTCTAGGATGGGGACTGCCGTGACAACTGGACCAGCTCCTCTAGCGCCATGCCTGTGGAATGTATTTCTCTTGAGCTCCTCACATCCTTTTACTAAGCCTGGTGACTGGCTGACTGAGAGTTAAGAAAATCCAACTGGAAGAGATGATTAATTTTTTGTATGAACTTGGTTAATCCATGGTGCCCAGCTGTTGATCGAACCCTGTCTAGATATAGTAGTGTAAGTACTTTTTAGATGTGATTAACATTCCGATCAGCAGAGTTTTATTTAGTAAAGCAGATTACCCTCCTTAAGGTGGATGAGCTTCACCCAACTAGTCAAAACCCTTGCAAGCAAAGAATGAGGTTCTCAGAAGGGATTTAGCCTCTAGAATGCAATCCAGAAACTGTCTTGACTTTACAGCCTTGTTACTCTGGACCGGTAACTTCAGACTCAGGACCACAGCATCAACCCTGATCTCAATTTCCAGGCTGGTTCTTCTGCCCTTCAGATTTGGCCTTGGTGACCTCCACAAGCACATGAACCAATTATTTAATCTCAATCTCTCTCTCTCTCTCTCTCTCTCTCTCTCTCTCTCTCTCTCTCTCTCTCTC
>NW_021605377.1:1490252-1519231 GCF_004785775.1 Grammomys surdaster | reverse complement strand
CCTTATCCCCTCTTGATTCTTTTCTCTGAGGAAACTTAATATAGATACTATTATTTTAAATCCAGATTATGGACTAGATATCATGTAAAATTATTCACACACAGTTTCAGATTTAGTCCTCATACAGTTGAAACTCAAGTTGTGAGAAGCCACTGTGACCAAAGACAGCAGAAAAAGAGAAGCTTCGGTTAGTGTTTTTTAGAAAGAACACATTACAGTCAGAGATTAACTGGGTGAATCAGGGACAGGGAGAAGGAACCAAGGCAGGGAGTTCACTGAAAAACAGCATTCAAAGAAGAGGAAGACAAGGTTGTGGCTCTGGGGTAGAATCTTTGCCTAACACATGCAAAGTGCTAGGTTCAAACCCTGCCACCAGCATTGTGCGAGGGCCGGTATGTTCAAAATTCATTTATCTGCTCTCTGCTTCGTGAGTTCCCCCTTTATGGAGATTACATTTAAGTGAGATGGTACAATACTCAGGGCTTTTGTGTTTGACTCCTTCCATTAAACATAAGCTGGCTGAAATTCAGTCCTGTCTTAACATTTATCAGTAGTTCATTCTTTCTTATTGTTATACAGAATTTTATTGTAGGGGGTAAAAAATCTCATTTTGTTTATTCAGTCGTCACTTGCAGACATTTGGGTTGTTTCCAGGGTTAGCTATAATGCTGGTACAAACCCTTTTGAGCAGCTGCCTTCATTTCACTTGGGTAGATACCTAAGTGTGGAATTACTCAGATATCTAGTGACTGTGTATCTAATCTTTTGCGAAAATATGCAATCTGTTTCTTACAACAGTTTCAAACCCCATTTTACAGTCTTACTAGAAATAAACATCTAAGTTTTGTCCACATCTTTGCCAATATGTGTTATAGTTCCTTTGGACAACAGAGTGTGTATGAGGGGTGGGGGGGGTATATATTCACTGAAGCCTTAATTTGCGGTTCTCCAATCATTTTCTTGTACTTATCAACTACTTGTAGTTCTTCTTTAGCAAAATATCTATTAAAATCTTTGTCTATTTAAAAACATCCCAGGGCCGGAGATTTTGATTAGTGGTACAGCACCTGACTACAATCAACAAAGGCTGGATGCCAAAACCACAGAAGAAGGAAGAAAAAGGGAACAGGTAGAGAAACTGGTTTGAAAAACAACTTCAAATCATGTTTAAAGCTTTAACCATTAGCAGAACTGGGAAGTGGCTCAACAGATAACCTGAGACTGTGGATCTTCTCCACTCTGCCCAGCCAAGTCTCTCCACTGTCCCTGATCCAGTAGAGGATGCTGGTTCATGAACTAAAAGGAGCTATAGAGTCTGGGGTGAGAGATACAAAATGCTAAAACCTAAGGAAGTAAATAAGTCTTCAGTCTGAAGTAAAAATTACTTTCTCAGTTCATCTACCACAAAGCTCATTGGTCAAAAATTTTCTAGGTGTCTTTTAACATAGAAATTCATATGTTCCAGTTGTGGGGTGATTTAGGGGGTTTTGTTGTTGTTGTTATTTCTTTATTTTGGTCAGTGCAGTCTTTCGACACTCTCTTAAGCATAAATGTGTTTGTGGCTTACGGTGCTGGCAAATGGCTTCCTTTCCCTTTTTTTGTGGCTAACTAGTATCCTGTTATTCTCTTTCAGTTCATCCATCAATGGCCATCGGGTTGTTTCAGATCTTTGATGGCATGAGTAAAAACTTCTTTCCACTTGTTCTGCATACAGAATCAATGCCATTACAAATACAGAAAAGAGTTGCCGTACCCAAGACATCCATCCATCCACGACAACTTCCAAAAATGTTTCAGTAGAGACTCTCTGTATTTATGAGACAGAACCAGCTTCATCTGGTCATGGATCATAAGTGCAAAACTAGCCTGTCTCACTGAACTTAGGAATCACTGATTTGACTAGGTAGCTGACCAAATAGCCCTAGGGACCTGTGTCCCCACCTTCCCAGTGATGGATTATGGACATGTACCTCTGAGCCTGGTTTCTAGGTGCCAGGTGTCTGAGCTCAGATCCATATCTTTGCATGACAAGCACTTTACTAATGACCATCTTCCTACCCATAAGTAGTTCCACACACACAAAAATAATAAAAACATTTGACATTTATTTAGAAAGCTATCATATGCAGAACCTTTTTAATCTTCACCAAAATCCTGAAAGGCAAGCAGGGAAGATTATATTATCCTCATCTTAAACCCAAGGAAGACCATGTATGATTCATAGTGAATACTTATACCTGCAAAAACCTACAGTAATCAAGAGACAGAAGCATGAATTAGAACACTTGTATCTGACTCCTGGGTCCTTATTTCTTATGTTAAAAATACTAATAACTTACAAATGAATTGAGGAAATATGGGAGTGAGTCAGATCTCTTCAGAAATACCCTCCCTCTAAATTCCCAGCCGTACTTAAACATTGTATAACTTCATCCCTGCAACTGTACTTCTCAATTCTGAAAAATGAGGCATTTCCTCCTATAAATACAATCTTCTAAGGCAATAATTTATCCTTGAGCTGATAAATATCTGACAGTCAAATGAGTAATTTTTTCCTAGCTAAGAAAACACACACACACACACACACTAAAACCAAAAAGATAAGATGGCTCAGTGGACAAAAGTACCTGCCAATGGAAGCCTGATGATCCCAGTTACATCTCCAGACTTCATAAACATGTCCTCTCCCTATGAGATATAGCACATAAACATGTGCATACACACACACACACACACACACACACACACACACACAGCATATGTACACACATACTACTACTACTTACTACTACTACTTACTACTACTACTACCTGCTACTACTACCATTTTTAAATTCAAATGTATATCCTTAGAAATGTTCAGTACCAGGAGAAACGTTTTAAGCTTTAACACTACATCCTAACGTTGCTACAGGAGGATGACAATAAACACTAGGCACACTTTTGCAGTTAATGAAGCCATTCATACTAAGACGGGAGAAAACGCAGTCCATCCATGATTTTGCATCTATTAAAGGGGAGAGCGATTACCCTTTTCTCACAACCGTCAGTCTGTGCTGTCAGACTTCGCATTTAGCAATTAGCCTGATGCCAGCTGTCCCCACAATTTCATTCCAAATTTAATATGACTTAGAAAATATTGCATTTCAGAATTTCAAGTAATCTGCCAAAGACAGTAACAAGAAGCAATATCTCTGAAGCACTGGCATTGCCCAGCCTCTCGGCACAGTGGGGACATGCCAGGGTCTGTGGTAGAGTGTAGTTTATTTGCACCCCTCGCCAGCGGGGTTCTTTCAGATTTTTTTTGATATGGCTCCCAGTCATCATTTGAATAACATCCTCTTCCCTTCTCTCAGTCCATATGGAATGGTTGGGGTCCTCTCATACTCAACAGAGCTAAAATAAAGATAAACTTCTTTCAACAGCATCAGATCTTTCTATGTCATGTGACTATAGTAGGCATTTATTGCTGCCTGGATTTGAAACCTGTTTCCACCACTTCATGCCTATGTGACTAACAGGTTTTATGAACTTCAAGTCTCAGAGTTGAAGCCAAGAGAATTGGGATTACAAGGCCAGCCTCGGTTAGAATGAAACTTTGATGCTTCCCCCCACCGAAAAATACAAAACTACAAGGTCAATGACCTGTGCATGAAAATTTGCGACATTGTTTTTTAAATAATCTCGTAATAACCCAGATTCAAAACTCAAGGGCTCAATCAGTTCCCATGGATGGCAACAGGGTTCTAGCCGGCACCCCATGTCCACATGGTCTTTAGTGGTCTTTAATATAAGACAAGGACGTTGACACAGACCCCTGCTGCTGCATGGCCACAGACACAGATGTGGCACGCAGAGGCAGCACCGCTGGGACATCACCGTGGCCTCAGGTGGCAGGACAGGCTACTCACATCAGGCTTTTCCACTCTACCCTCTTGTCTCCAGTTTGCCTCTCTTCTTAATATTCAAAACACATTCCGCTTCTCTTTCTCTTCTGTCTCTCCATCACATACTCACACATCATAGTGGCTCCTGACATACCACTGGCAGGCCTCTGGGTGGTGACAGGCCTCTGGATGTCCTCTGCATGGTGGGGCAGGGAGTGGGCCTATTTGTCTTTTTTTTAATGGTGGGACATGCTGTTTGTATTTCTCCTTACCTGGATGCTTTCCATTGGTGTCTATCAGCGCTGCCTTTGTGTTCACGAGCATCTTATGTGTCTGTTTCCTATCCTACAACACATTTTCCTGGGGTCTTTGTCTTTTCCAGTCTTGGTTATGTTTCTGAAGAGCAGGGGAAATGTTCTAGTTCACACTGTTGGCATACTCATGTGTAGTGTGACACAAGTATGTGCTGAATGGAAGACAGAGATGACATAAGGAAATTTGTGATGAGAGAAATTTGAAAAAAATGAAATGAATAGTTTTAGAAAACAGATTATTTTCAAAGTTTGCTTTGAGTTTAGTATTATTTAACCAAAATACGAAGCGTATAGATACTATTACTCTAAGCAATGGAAGATGATATATGATTTCCTGTTCCAAGGATAGCTTAAAAATAACAAGAAGAAAAACAGGATGAATATGACCTCTAGTTCTTTGAATACAAGATAATTGAATTCATAAATTCTATTCTGTAAACAAAGAGTTAGATTATGCATGAAACAAGTGTTCATAATTTTGATTCTAACCTACTTTCCACTGACAAATATCATAAACACAGGTTTTTCCTCATTATATATTATTTTTTAGAAAGATATTCATTACTTAGACAAAAGTCACAAAGGGAGTAATTTGGCATTAAAGACAATTTTAAGATCTAGTGATGGGGAGAGGGAGGGGCTGCAGTGAGACAGCCTTCATTTGAGGTGTTCTTTTTCTCTCTCTCTGCAAATGTCCCATCTGCCACATTTCCAATCATTCAGATATCTGTGCTGACATTCCCTTTGGTAGGACTAAGGTGAACTCAGATCTTATGCTATCTTGAGTTGCAAACAACTATCTGGAATTGGCCATTTCAGGATTCAGGCAGTGGTCCTCAAATTTAGTGTATGGCATAGTTATTGAGACTTCATGAAAACTACTTGGTCTAGCCCTAGGAATTCTGGATGTGGGCTAAAGACACCAAACTGTTGATGTATCCAATAACTGTCTCTATCAAGTAGTTGTTGAAAGTGCTGATTCGGATATGCTTAATATAAGCCTGGGATAAAATGTTGTGTCTCCATGATTCAGCTTTCTTCAATATTTCAAACATCTGTCAGAGAGTACCTATCTAGAGGGGACTTGTTGTGGCTTGAATGTATTCCCAAAATTAATGTCAATGTCTCATCTCTTAGAACCACGGCTGGTGACTGTATTTGGATATAGTGCTTTAAAAATGGTAACGATACTAAAATGAGATCATTGGGGTAGAGCCTAATTCAGTATAAGCAGTATGACCAGTGTTTCAATAGGAAGGCAAGACACTGACAAGCACACCGAAAAAGCTCTGCAAGGAGACAGGAAGAACAATGGATCCATAAGTCAGCTTGAGAGGCCCAAGCACAAACATTTTTTTTCTAAAACTTTGATCTATATCTTAATTCTCTACAATTATGAAAAAATCCAGTTGTTTAAGCCACCCAGTTTATGGCATATTGTTGTTTAAGACTGAAACTTCTAGTTGTAGATAGATAGCATAGGCTATGAAGTAAGCATACAAGAGTATACATCACCATGCAGTCTATAATTCAGTAGATACTGCAAGACTGTACTTTAGCAATAGCATGTAAGCATCCAAAAGTCAACACATCACAGAGATACTTGTGAATGGGTATTCACTGCCGTACTGCTCACAATAGCTGATCAAAAGAACTAGCTTAGATGTCCATAAACAGACAAATGGAGGAAGACAGTGTGATGTGTATACATACATATGATTTTTCTTCAATCATTAATAAAAATGAAGTGACATTTACAGAAAAAAGACCTGAATAGAACTAGAAATCATTCAATAGAGATTAAACAAAATAAGCCAATCTGAGTATATACATACACCCAACTCACACCCACGTATACACATATACACATTTTTAATTTTAAAAGAACCAAAGAGACTAATAATAGCATATAAGTTTTACTTTATATGTAGCATCTAGGTGTGTGTACATGTGTGTGTGTGTGTCCATGTATGTCTGTGTGTGTCTATGTGTGTGTGTCTGTATGTGTATGTCTGTGAGAGTGTGTGCATTGTGTCTGTATGTGTGTATGTGGGTGTGTCTGTGTGTGTATGCCTGTGTGTGTCTATGTGTGTATCTGTGTGTGTATGTCTGTGAATGTGTGTGCATTGTGTCTGTGTGTGCATCTGTGTGGATGTGGGTATATGTCTGTGTGTATCTAGGTATGTGTGTCTGTGTGTATATGTCTGTGTGTGAGAGAGATTGTGTGTCTCTGTGTGTATATGTCTGTGTGTGTATATCTGTGTGCATGTCTGTTTGTGTGAGAGTATATCTGTGTGTATATGTATGTATGTGTAAGAGTGCGTCTCTATGTGTGTGTCTATGTGTGCATATCTGTGTGTGCATGTCTGTGTGTGAGAGAGAGGACTATATGGGGGTAGGAAGGTGACCAACAAGACTCATTGCTTTGAACACTGACTAAAAAATTGATAAGGGAGTGCATGCCTTTAATTCGAGCACTCAGGAGGTAGAGGCAAATGGATCTCTGTGAGTTTGAGGCTAGCCTGGAATACAAAGCTGGTTCCAGGACATCCAGAACTATACATAGAGAGACTCTGTTTCAGAAAGCATTAATAAGGAAGTACCCAGGCAAGGATATGTCATTAGAACACACATAAAAGCAAGAAAATGACAGACAGGTCTAGCAGCAAACATTCATAATGGCTGTAACAAATGGCTAGTAAGAGTGGAAACCACAGTGGGCTTTTCAAAATGTTTTTTCCTACTTTTATTTATGTGTATATGTGAGTATATGTCTCATATGTGGGGATACCCAGAAGAGGGCATCCAAGCCCCTGGATCTGGAGTCACAGGTGGTTGAGAACCACCTGACATGAGTGCTGGAAAGCAAACCTGAATCCTCTAGCAAACAATCACTGAGCCAATCACTCCAGCACTGGGCCTTTGTGTGATGCTAAGTAATGAGTAATTTACCTATCAGAGAAACTCACTGACAGGTTTTAAGCATCATCAGACCTGTGCTTAACTTTCCAGAGGTCAACCTTTGCCCTGAGGTTGGCCTCCAGCTGCTATCTGAATCTGAGCTTGCGTCTCAGGCTCTGTACTCTCCCCCCTCCCCCAACATGACAATGCTTTAGCAGTAGGGTTGACAACTCTGGTGATGAGCTGATGAGGTGGTGAGTTCTCAGCACCTCATCACTTCACTGACTGTGAATAATGAAAATATGAATTAAGAAATATCTAAGATGCCATAAGACTGCATGCATTTATGTATCATGTGTGCAGTGCCAAGAGAGACCAGAAGATGGCATCAAATCCCCAGGATTGGAGTTGCAGATGCTTATTGCCGTATGTGTGCTGGGAACAAAACCCTGGTTTTCTGAAAGAGCAGCCAGTGCTCTTAACCACTGAGCCACCTATCTCCCCAGTTGTTAGAACAGCATTTTAGATGCTACTAATTTTCATTAAACTTCCCTTGGTAAGAAAAAGAGAGTTCCTACTCATTGATGTATATTCACCAATTTCTACCCATGATGAATTTGTTACACATTTCAGCTAGCACAACAAATGGTCCCATGCTGTTTTTCTTATTATCTGTTGGGCATTTTATGATGGAATTGTTATCAGCAGTCTTATGGCATCTTAGATATTTCTTAATTCATATTTTCAATATTCACTTATACACACAAACTGAAAGTTAAAAACTAAATGCTGTTCTTTGTTATTTCTATTTCATCTTCCTGTTTTTTTTAATTTTTTTTAAATCAGCCTTGAGTTTTAACAGGGTGTCAGAAAAAGACATTTCTTTCTGCTTTTGATGTCACCTCAAAACAATGTGTTCTCTATTAAAATTGGTTTTTTTAAACTAAAAATAAAAGCTTACCTAATAAACTATGTTCAGTGAATAGTATGTTTGTCTTAAAGCTTACTTAAAAGAATAAGTTAGAAAGCTGCATGATAACATATCATAGATGTTTAGACCTGAGAGAACTCAAGAGCCAATGTAGGACTGTGTCCAAAAAGTCGCCATGAAGCAGAGATTGACTAGGGTCTGCTAGTACTGATCATATAGTCTCCTAGGTGGGAATATAGCAAACAGAAGTTAGAGTACATCTCTGAGAGGTTAAGTGGGTACTACTCATCTTTCAGCATTATCAGTATAACTCACTTTAAAAAGGAATATCAGGATAAGAAGAAAGAACATGATCTGAATATATTGTAGGAAATTCTCAAAAACATTTTTAAAGTTTAAAAGAAAACTGTGCATTTCAACATGAATGAAATTCCTGAGTTTTTTTTTTTTTTTTTGCTTATTAAAGCATACAACCAATACCTGACTAATTAAAAGGTGACTGAATAAGTTTTCCAACCTCCTGGATTGTTAAGAGGCCATTCGTTGTGGGAACGGCCTCCCTGACATGTAGCCACCCAGTCTCTGCTGAAATGCCCCTTTGTCTTGAATATGTTTAACGTGAGCATGATGTTCTCACCGCTTATAATGAAAAAGTCACAATATTCAAGGAAATTAATATCCATCATTTTGCTTGTCATTTTTTGATCTTTTAGTGATAAGAGATAGAACCGGTTCTCAGCATAGCCCTATATTCATCCCACATACCTCCAACTATTTTTGGGGGTCTCACCCAGCTCCTCACCTGGACCCCTTTACTGCTATCAACCACCACTGTGCTGCTCCTATATATTTGGTTTTATATTTTTATAAGATTCTGTACATGATATCAGTCATGATTTGTCTATCTGATCTGGAATAGTTTCATGCAGCAGTATGTTTCATGCAGCATACTGGCCTCCAGGAACATTCATGTTGCCACAAATAGCAGTGTCTCGTTTCTTAAGACTGAATTTGGAAATTCGCCACGCTTCAGAGGGAGAGAGAGCCACCAGCCATGTGAGATCTCAGGTGGAATGGCCATTGGCTGCTTTCCTGACTGGGTCTGGGGTAGCAGGCAGGAGATTAGAAATGCAACTGAGCTGAGGGCAGATTTAAGGAGATGGTAACGGACAACTAAGTTGAGGGAGGATTTAGAGGTGTTGAGCCGGGAATGAAGGCGAGAGCGCATTAGCCGCAGGAGGCTTAGCAGTGCCTGGCCATTGAGCTAAAAAGCATATTAACAATAAATATAAAATAAAAAGACTGCCTGGTGTTCCTGTGAGTGTGGACGCAACTGTGTTGTCGATACTTCTACCAACATGCACCTAGACTGTTTCTGCAGTGTGACAAGAGCTCTAATCCCTGGTCATCTCGCTAGCCCCATGCTTCCTATTACTATTAAATGTTGCCTTCAACCCTCCGTTTTCATTCTTCTCGTGTCTTACTTCGCTCTGTTCTTTCGCCCCCGACTTCACTGCTTCTCGTCTAGATCCCAGGTGGATAATGTCAGCTGCATGGCTATAATGACGACCTTCTCTACTAAATGACTTGGCTGCCTCTTGTGCTAAAAATACATAGTTCTATTTAATCTTCCTGAAGTCTCCTTAAAGCAGATTCTGTTTCCATATAGTATTTCTTTAAATCTATAACAAAAATCATTATTTCCCTCAATTCTCTTTCTCTACTTAAGTAGCAGAGTTGTGGTTTAAGTTTTGTGTCACCAATCTTCCATATCCATCAGCTCCCCACCACCACCCCCATACGGGCAATGATTTCCAACAGAGCTAGAATCCTTACATTGGTTTTGTAGACAGGCATCTGATACAGCAAGGAACACCTCAAAACCAAAATCTCGAACCCACTCTGTAATCTGAGACGAGATATAAACTGATATAAACTGATTAGGTAAACTCTAATCCTCATCTCCAAATCTCTAACTACAACAACAGATTCCCGAGCTCCTATAGGCTTAAAACTTCAGGTACTCCAAGAAGTACATACGTTTCTGTATCTTTTGCCCAAAAATGACATTACCAAAAGAAATGGTTTATTTCCTTGTTTATGCCTTTGTTAGTATTATTGTTGTCAGACTATCAAAATCTTAAGCATAAATGGAAAATGAAAGAGTTCGTGTTTACTTAAGAAAGTCAACACCACCCATTTTATTAATGTACAATATAATTATTAACTTCGATTGTAAGAAACCTAATATATTCAAAAGTAGAATAGTGCAATAAATATCCGTATACTCATCATTTGCCTTAAAAAATCAGCAACTGAGAGGGAAGTTTCTTTCATCTATCAATCTTTTCTGTCTGAAGGAAATCTGGCATCATAACACTTCTTCAAATATTTCAGTGTACATATCTAAACATAGAACCCTCCCCACTTCCTAAAAGTATGGACACAAGAACCTTTATCACGTCTAAAACACTAGCAGTATCTTAATTCAATCACAAACTGAGAAAATCAGTTTAAACATATAAATTACAACAAGTAAGAAGTAGCTACGTATTATATCACTGAAACTATGAGGTAAAGAAGGCATATTAAAACTATATACAGTTTATTTAAACATTCAGCTATTTGTAAACTGAGACAAACAAGACTTCAAAAGACTGAGGTCTCAGTTAAGAAGGAAGAAAAGGCATTTAGAAAGTCGTTGTGAAAGCCATACAAACACAACTTCTGATAGGTTAGCACTGGGCAGTAGTGCTTAGTCATCAGTTTCTAACTGACACTCTCTGTAGACATTAGACAATGGCTTATGATTGGTTAAGATTATATTTCATTTTACCATTTATATTGAGTTAGCTTTTGGCTTGCTTAATGGTTTCCAAGCTGATGCTTCTTAACATTAATTTGTATTTCCAATACTAATTAAATCTGTCTGCATGTCCAGATTTTCTACCACTGTTATTTCTATTTTATGTACCTCTATATAATCTATCATTTCTAATTAATCTTTACTTTATTCATTAAATATCACATAGACCTATATTGAATGGTGTTCACAAAAGAAAAGAATTAAACACATTCACAGAGCACAGTGTACAAGCCTGTAGTTTACAGCCCTTGGGAGGCTAAACCAGGAAGATGGCTGTTAAGTCAGGTTAGCCTGGGCTACACAGTAACTATACAGCAAGACTGTTCCTCAAAAAAAAAATGTGCTCAGCTTATTACATTCAGATGTTCATCACATACATGTAGGTATCAGAAAAATCAATTAAGCATTGGTTGGGCATGGTATCCTATATACATGCCGTCCATCGCAGTTCTATGATCCATGTGGTAACCCCAAATGACTGATTCATTATTGTTCTAGAAGTTTGCCAGTTTTATTCTCCAAGTATCGTACAATCCAGCTGAAGTACTGACTTACACATCTTTACTCTGTGAAACTACTGTTTTATGATTCCTACAACTCTTGCCTTGTTTTTCCTTCACTTACCACATTGTTTCCGAAAAGGGATTTAAAAAGCTAAAATACTGACAGTTGTCTTCAAATATTCTTCTTCTTTTTGTTTTGTCTTGCAATATTCCTTTAAAAATATGTCTACAGTTTGCAGAGCCTCATACAACTTTTACAGGATGCTGAGAATCTGAACTGTTTGAGGTCCTCATGCTCGGAGGCAAACACTTCCTTGACTGAGCCATTTCTCCAGTTCTTAGTTGTCTAGTCTCCTGAGTTTTCTTATTGCTCTTGTTGGGTTGGTTGGTTGGTTGGTTGGTTGGTTGGTTGGTTGATTGGTTAGTTGTTTAGATGGTTGGTTGTTGCTTGCTTGCTTGCTTGCTTGCTTGTTTGCTTGGGGTAGTTTAATTTTCTGAAGGAGGCATTTAAGTGTGTTGCCATTTTCCTCTTATCTTTCCATCTCCACTCCCCCATGTTTCCCTGCTTCCTCTCAAGTGTGTGACCTCTCCTAAAATTATTATTGGTGTCTACACATATATATATATGTCTACACAAACTACTTAGCCCATGAATTATTGCTTTATACACATGTATTTAGGGCTTATCACCTGGAATTGCATAATCTATCAGGGATCTCATCCCTGGAGAAAATTTATTCTGTCTCCCAGTAACTGTTAATGGCCTGACTCTTCAATGGTCGTTTATAAAGATTTTGTTTTGTTTTGTTTTGTTCTGATTTTTATTGTCTTTTGTTCCAATTTTTGTTCTTTTTGTTTTTCTTTGATTTTTAAAAATATTATTTTATTAATTTTTGAGGATTTCATTCACTGCATTTTACACATTTCACCCCCATCGCCTCCCAGATCTACCACCTATTCCATATTGACCAAATTTATATTCTCCTTTTTAAAAAAAGGAATTCAAATCCCGTTGACGCTACTATCTACTCTTATCTATGTGGCCAACCACTGGAACACATTAAATCTAACAGAAGCCTTAAAGAAAATTGATTCTCTCTCTCCCAGCATATATTAACTACCAATAGCTCCTCAAATAGGGGTCAATCTGCAAGGCTGTTATGACACCCCTTTCAAGGTATAATATCATCTTTCAAAGGAGTGTTAGTGTAAAATCAGCCATTTGTTAACTCCCAATCAAAGACAGAGATATCATAGGGTACCCATGGCTGAGACTAAATGACAAGGGTACAATAACTCATTGTGGGCGAGACTGTCCTCAGGTGACTGGACTTCACAATCATGGCATCCATGGCAGACATTGAGCTTTATTTCCATGATATCTAACATTATCTTGCTTAGGTAACTTAATAAGATGGTGGAATTTTACTGTCTGCTGCATTGCTTGGCATACTAAAAAGATAGTTGCAGGAAACAAGCAAAGCCCGGGAATCAGAAGTGACATCTTTCCCCTCCTGAACAAATACTGCCACCTTCCCTCGGCCTGAGGAAGGACGACCAGAAAACATGTCCTTTGAACAGTACTATCCTCTTTCTCAAAAACCAGTTGCCTGGAGACAGCTAGCAGGTAGGGCAAAGGAACGACAGAAATGCTACTGTGCCTGCCGTTCCCTTCTGCCAACTATAGTAGAGGACACTCACTCTTGGTATAACCCAGCAAGGTGCAAGAACTGCTCCCTACATCTCCTCAGTGAGCAATAATAGAGAAGACACAGAAGATCTCAGTCTCTCAGAGTTCATCAGAAGAGAAGCCCCTTTCCAGTGGGCTAGGACACAATGGGACTGAAACTTGTAGCCAGGATTGGCACAGGAGCTAGAAGAAGTGGCCTAAGAGGATTGTGAACCATCTACTGAAACTCTACTGTTGCCTGCTGTGGTGATTTAAATATGCTTGGCTGAGAGAGTGTCACTATTAAGGGGTTTGGCCTTGTTGAACAAAGTGTTTCACTGTGAGGGTAGACTTTGAGACCCTCTTCCTAGCTGCCTGACAGTCTCCCCCTGGATGCAGTCAGATCAAGATGCAGAGCTCTCACCTTCTCCAGCACCATATCTGCCTGGATACTGCCATGCTTCCCACCATGATAATGGACTGAACCTCTGAAACTGTAAGCCAGCCCCAATTAAACGTTATCCATTATAAGAGTTATCTTGGTCATGGTGTCTCTTCACAGTCATGAATACCCTAACTAAGACACCTGCCCATCTCAGAGGAAACCTCACTCATATCAGAAGTGCCTAAGAAAGGAAGAGACCATGGTAACAGTCACAAGAACAAGTGCAGTTAGAGGATACTGAAATCCATGGTCCTGCAGTCATGATGCCAGGGACCATTCTGTGTGGACACAAAGACCTGTAGGATGGAAGCATCCTGGAAGCCCACTGCTGTGCTTCCATCACACACCACCCACATGTGTAGGTCCAGATGAAGTAGATGACAAATGATAGAGGGTTCTCCATGGGGTATTCCAATCAGCAGTAACTCCAATTGCCAGATTTCCAGTCCATGGGAACTCAGATCCACTGAATGGGGAAGTCTTCTGAGGCCTGACAAAATCATGATTGTAACTGTTCACTGTGCATAACACCGAGTTTGAGGAATTCTCTACTTCCAGCCAGTGATGACAGTTCTGGTCTAATCTTTTCCTCTGACCTCCCAGAGGCTTGGAAGTTGCTGCAGTGTATCGTCTTGGTAATGCCATCAGAGAATTAGTTCATTCTGAGGCCAGCCTTGTGAGTTTCTTTCTGTCTGTGGCTGAACATGATGATATTGTTGCCATTCCTGGTAGGTGAGTCATGCTCTGGCTCTTGGAAGGATGATGACCAATTCTCTGCTCACACCGGTGGTAAGAGCATGACTTTTCACATTCTTACTGCATCTTACATTCTTGCTTATATATGTTCTGTGGTAGACGAAGACTTCTTCATGACATGGTTTAAAGAGGTAAAAGCTGAAGATCGTATGATTATATGCAAGTTTGGCTTTAGTAACTATGCTGACTAGTTGTGTCAACTTGATACAGTCTAGAGTCATCTGAGACAAGGAAACTCCAGTTGAGAAAAATGCCTCCATGAGATTGTTTATAGGCAAGCCTGTAGAGCTTTTCTTAACTATTGATTAATATTCTTAATTAGTTATTGTTTTAGTTTTATTACTGTAAAGAGACACCATGAGCACAGCAACTCTTACAAAGAAAAAGATTTAATTGGGCCTAGCTTACAGTTTCAAAGGTTTTGTCCATTATCATCATGGCGGGAAGCACAGCATTGGACAGACAGACATGGTGCTGGAGAAGGAGCTAAGAGTTCTATATCTTTGTCCACAGGCAGCAGGAGGAAGGCTGTAGCTTGAGCATAGATCTCAAAGCCTGCCCACACAGTGACACACTTCCTCCTACAAAGCCACACCTACTCCAACAAGGCCACACCTCCTAATCATGCTATGCCCTATGGGCCAAGCATTCAAACACAAAAGTCTTTAGGGGCCATTACATTGAAGCTACCATTAATGTGGGAGGGCCCAGCCCACTGTGGGTGGGGTCATCCATGGGCAGGTGGTCCTGGACTCTAAAAGAAAGCAGGCTGAGCAAGCCACGGGAAGCAAGCAAGTAAGTAGAACTCTTTTATGGCTTCTGTATCAGGCTCCTGCCTCCAAGTTCCTGCCCTTCGTGAGTTCCTGTCCTCACTGCTGTTGATGATGAACTGATGTACAGAACCGTGAGCAAAATAAACCCTTCCCTCCCCAAGCTGCATTTGGTCATGATGCTTCATTACAGCAATAGTAACCCTAACTGAGACAGTAAATTAAACATAGTCTTGTGTCACCTAACAAAGGTAATTCTGAAAAATATGAAATCATATGATTCTGACACCAACCTAAGTGTCTTTGACATACATGATGATGTAACCAATGAGGTCATAATTATACCTCCTGATCATGACTCCAAGGTATATGACTGTTCCCGAAAATCAATGAGAAAGTTCATGTCCTTCAAACCAAGGAATTCAAACCAAAGTCACATGACAAGACTTCTAGGACTAATGAGATTATTTTCTGTTATTATATTTAAAGATTTATTTTTTTTATACAGACACACCAGAAGTCAGCATCAATTACAGATGGCTGTGAGTCACCATGTTGTTCCTGGGAATTGAACTCAGGACCTCTGGAAGAGGAGTCAGTACTCTTAAGCATTGAGCCATCTCCAGCCTCCCTGTTATTATATTTAAATGAATACTTAAACTTTTACATAAATAAATAACTATAAACAAATTACTGAATATCACCAAAAGATGATTTTACTTCCTCAATACAGATGATAATCAAATGACAACAAAATCACAGAGAAAACAGAATAACTTGTACCAAGAAAACCAAATGTTTGTGTGCTCAGTTAATATTATTATTTTACTAACACAACCAATATTTCCTCTCAGGAAGGTTATAACTACTGTTTGCACTATAATACGGATTTTTTTTTTCTGAGGCCTAAGAAACTCATAAAAGATGTCATTTCCTTTGAAGAAGAAAATAATAGAAAATTTAATTTTCTTCTATCATGTTAACAGGAGTAATACTATAGAGAGTAAAATGTTAGCTTCAGGGTCGGTGCACTGCTAGACCTCAATACTGGATGGAGGTCTGTCTCCAAGACTAAATGAAGACTCGTCATTAACTCATTATCAAGCTTCAATTTAAATCAGAGCTAAAGAGACAAAATCCACTTAATAAAACAGAAATGTTTCAGGAAGGCAAAAACAACTCTAAAAAATTTCAACAATCAGATCACATTTCAAATGCACTAGGATGAGTTATTAATAAACGTATCCTGAAAGTTACCTTTCAATACTTGTAAAATATTCAACATAAAATATTTATATTGTGATTAATCACCCATAAAAAAAATCAAAGCTAAACTTATTGATTCCTTACTGTGTCATAGTGTCTACGTTCTTGGTTTGCATCTGTACTTTCATAACAGATACCATTAGGACACATGGGAGACCATATTACAAACACAAAATGTTCCTTAAACTTTGTGAGCTGCCACTGCTCACTTAACTTCCACCGCTGTTCCACAGGCCACTGAGACAGGCCACTTCCAGCCTGCAAAACCCATGGTCCTGTTTCCTTTTCCTCCCTACTCCTCCTAAATACACTACCTAAGTCTTTATCTCAAGGTCTGCTTCTGTAGGGAACGCCAGTGATGACTGTTATTGCTAGGAGCTAGGAAGGGTAGCTCAGTAAATAAAGTGACAGCAATGCAAGCCCAAGAACCTCATTTGATCCCTCAGAAGAGCTGAGTGTGAAGCCGGGCGTTGGTGGCGCACGCCTTTAATCTCAGCACTTGGGAGGCAGAGGCAGGCGGATTTCTGAGTTCGAGGCCAGCCTGGTCTACAGAGTGAGTTCCAGGACAGCCAGGGCTATACAGAGAAACCCTGTCTCGAAAAACCAAAAAAAAAAAAAAAAAAAAAAGAAGAGCTGAGTGTGGTGGCATGTACTTGTAACGCCAACACTGATGATACAGAAGTGGGTTGATCCCTGAGGCTCATGCGCCAACCAGAATAACGTAATTCATGAGCTTCACGTCCCAGTGAGAGACCTTGTTTCAAACAAGCAAGGTGGATGGCTTCTAAGAAGTAACCTCTGAAGTTGGCCTCTGGCCTCTAGGTGCCCATGTACACCTGCAAGTGAATGCACACATACACACACCTGCTTGTGAGCCACACACACACAGGGTGGAAGAAGGAGGAAGGAGAGAGGAAGGGCAAAAATCAAGGGAGCAAGTTGGAGGAGGAGGGGGAAGGGAGGGAGGGAGGGACAGAGAGACAATAAAAAGTGGTACTAGTTTCAGTGGTGTGTCATATGCCTTTAATCCCAACACTAGGAAGGTAGAGTCAGGCTGATGTGAGTCTGAGGCCAGCCTCGTCTCTACAGAGCAAGTTCTAAGACAGCCAGAGCTACACAGAGAAGCCCTGCCTTGAGGAGGGGGAAAAAGAAACAGTATAGTAAACAGAGCTCAGCAGAAAATCTGGAATTCTATATCACTTTCTGGTCATCAAAGATCCAAATTCTAATGATAATCAGAAGTGATGACTCAACACGGGATACATCCACTTAGCTGAAAGTCATACGTGTGGCAGACCATATATGTTACAGGAGACTAAAATATGGATAAACTTACAGATTAGCTAATACTTTGAAGATACATCATAACCATACCAATTTTGTAGAAGTTGTAAGTAGTCCATGTTTTTTTACATTTATTATTTACTTACTGAGCAGTCTGCATGAGCATACACAAGGGTATATCATATAGGTATATGCATGCCGAGGCACACTAGCGGAGGTCAGAGGGCAACTTGCAGGAATCGCTCTTCTGCTTTCATCATGAGGGTTCCAAAGATCAAATTGTCACTGTAGGGCTTACCATCGAATGTCTCTATCCACTGAGCCACCTCACAGACCCACCGACTCCAGTTCTTACAAATGAGAATGGCGGCTGGTTGAGCTGCCCTCAACTGAGTACATGCTTTACACGTGAGGAAAAACTGTGCATCGGTAAAGAGATCCTTAATCTCCTGCACCTAAAAAACAGGCTGGACTGAAATCAAGCCTAAGATTTTATTGAAAAACTGAGCTACAAAGAAAAGTAAGTGCAGAGACCCAGCGGCTCGGCTATCAGCACTCTGAAAGAGTAAGAGGGGGAGATGCTGCATGGGATGGAGATACCCCATCCCGTGTGGTGGGTGAGTCTGCATGAGGACTCTGAATGCTCAGATGCTACAGTACCCTCCAGGCTGGGAAAATCTGTTCCTTCCAATTTCATAAAGAAAAGTTTTCCCCAATTGCCTAGAGACCTTGCAAAAGACAATGAAAGTCATCCCCCTCAAAAATGCCCTACCCTTCCTTGTTGACTTTAGACCAATAAATGGAGCCAGAACACACTTATAAAAGCTCCATTTGTAAAATGTACCCCTGCCATGGGAAGGAACAGCTTACACACACACACACACACAAACACACACACACACACACACACACACACGTGCACATAATGCCGAGCCTGCATGTGCCATTGAGAACTGAGCGTGTCTGCGCAATCGTGTTCTAAGGATGTTTTACTGAGGAATAAGGAATGAATGCTAGCTATAGGAGAGCACGTTAGTTTGTACAGCTCTCTTGTCTGTCAGAATTTAGTTTCTAACAAGGACACTTTCAGTAGGTCCTAAACAAGGATTAGATGTCAGTGGAACAGACAGAATTCCCAAACAGCAGCCATAAAAGATGCCACTTATCAATAGAAGGCAAGTATGTGTGCGGTGTATCAGAGCAGCAACCAGAGAGCCTGGATCTGTAGGAATCTGAGGCACTGCTTAATAAATCATTAGTCGTTTTGTTTATAGATCCAAGCAAGCTACTCAGGCTGTTATAACAGCAACAATAAAAACAAAACCCACAAACTCAGCAGGTTAAAAACAAAATCTATTGTCTGATAGTTCTAGTTGCAATTAGCCTAAATTCAAAGAATTAGCAGGGCCTTTTACTTCTGACAGTAAGAAGAACCTTGTGGTTTTGAAAACCAACAGAGTCAACTAACCTGGATCCTTGGGAACTCTCAGAGACCGAACCACTGACCAAAGAGTATACATGTGTAGCTTTAAATTTTTCAAACCTTATTTTTAATGATGGTTCTTAAACGCTTTAACCTCCCTTGTAGTCTACCACCCGCCAGAGGTAGTGGGTGTGGAAAGGATATAGTGGGGGAGGGATGGGGGGGGAGAAACCTGTGTATAAAGGTTCTTTGGAGCAACTCCCCGTCTGTGTTGTCTAGAAATCGGTTCAGTTTACAGGTTAGCAGGCAGCGACAGCTCAATCCACTCACAAACACTTCATGGAAACACCAGCAGTCCAGTTCAGTAGAGTCTGGGTAGCAAACAGGAATCAGCAGCAGTGGAACTACCTAGCAGCTAGGCCTCATCCTTGGCACCAGTCAGCAGGAGAGACCCAGAGGGACTCCAGGAAAAGTGCTCAGCCTTGCCTCTTTCAGAGAAGCGAAGATCAACAAGTGTTGCAGCTAGCTCTGTAAGCAAGCCAACCTCTGGCCCTGATACTATCCACCGAGTTCTATTTATACCCTCCAAACATCATGCGTCCTCCACAGGCCTTGCCACAGCATGTGTCTTGCCTTAGCTGTGTCTGTCTCAGCTGACATCACTCTGCCAATCAGCCAGAGTCCGAGAAAGTGGCAAGAAACTGCAGCACACCACCAGCTCAACTAAGCAGTGTAAGGTAGACCAATACATGTGTGTGCTTAGCGAAGAATCCTTCATCACCTGTCCTCTCACACGCTTGCTTTAGCAGAACATCCTTTTACCTGTGTCTGCTTCAGCTAAACACTCCTTCATGTGTTTGCCCCCAGCAAAACACCATCCAAACGACTTCCCAAAGAACCCTTACATTTCCACTTCACACATGAGCTGGACCTAGGTCCCCTGCACAAACATAGCAGAAGCATAGCTCAGTCTTCCTGCGGGTAGTCCAACAATTAGAACAGGGGCTGTCCCTAAATCTGTTGCCTGCCTCTCTGTAGATCCTGTTCCCCTAACTGGGCTGCCTTGTCTGGCTTCAGTGGGAGAGGATGCACCTAGTTCTACAGTGACTTGATGTGCCACGGTGGGTTGGTACCCAGGGGGATCTCCCCCTTCTCAGAGGAGAAGGAGAGAGGGGATAGAGGAAAGGGCTGTGTGAGGGGGGACTGGCAGGACAGGAGGGTTATGGAAACTGAATAAATTCATTAATTAATGGGATCAGGATGTAGAGTGAATGAATAAGTTAATTAATGAGGACAAAAGGAATCTTGTGTTTGTCTCCTGCCGGTACGGAATTCCTTGGCTTGCAGATGTATTGTTTGGGTCCCTACTTTTATTTTCACTGTGTGTATCCAAAGTTCTAACCTTAACAGGGGAAATCACTACTTACATCTGCAAGTAGTGTCATGTTTCTAAATTCAGGAAGTTGACTCATACCTCAACATGCAAATGTTGAGGAACTGTAAGTCAAACTCCAACCGCCAATGAAGCCCTTTGCTTACGTCACCGAGAAGACCTAGAACTGCAGAGATAATTAACTGAAAGGAAGAAAGCAAGTTGAATCCTCTTGAGAAGAAGACAAACTTTTTACAAAAAGAAAAAAAATCTCCAAGGAACTATGTGACCTTTCACCACAGTAATTCAACAGTTATCTAAGAGGGAAAGCCCAGCCCCTTGGGACTAGTGTATATAGAATCCAAATTTCACTAATATCAGAGCAGCCAAAATAGGATTCTGGTCTACCATTTAGAGTAGAAACATCTGGAGGACAGAAAACAAATGGCCTAAATCCAGCTTAGGGTTGGCCCAATAGATCCCTATTCTAACTATCTAGTATTGTCTCTAGACCCTAAGAGCACAACTGGAATACATACTAGCACCAGCTCAAACCAGAACATTGATTCTCCAACCTGAAAGAGGAATCACTGTGGTAGAAAGGGCAAGCAAAGCCCCTAACATCACCTTCTGTTGTCCCAGATGATAAACCAGAAGGAACATTTTAACCAGGAAGAATAAGCATGCACGTACCACCATCACAGAAAAGCTCCTGAACATAAAAACACATTATCTCAAATTTAGATTAGAGTGATATATTGGTTCAAGAGAAAACTACTGCCACACTACAAGTCCGTGCTCAGGTGAACAACCGCGGTGGTATGAAAAATCACACTCCACAGACTAATGGCAATTCATAAACTGCTTTTTATTTTTCCACAGCGAGGTAAGGATTGAAAGTGAAATTAGACATTTGAAATTTTTATAGCAATCTGATATTCTAGTCCATAATGAAGGGTAGACTTTTATATGGTTCAAAAGAATAACTCATGACAAAATGAAAACAAACTAAAAGAATGGGGTTCTTTCACCTACTCCATTTGAATATACTGTTCTAAAGAACCGTGGGACAAATAAAGTCGGCCAGTAGGCAAAAATTCAGCAGCTCTCTAAAAGGAGAGCCGTTAGTGGATGGAACGATACATATCCCATATCTGTTGCACTATTCCCATGGGATAGGATACAACGTCTGAAAATGTGGTATGAAAGATCCTGTAGGAATGGACACTAAGTGTCTGCTTAACAGAGCTTCTATAGCAAACCAGCCGATAGAGAAGGTAACCCGTCTAATGAATTTCAACCAACTGGATGCTTGGTCACCTCAATGCTCATACAATTAACTTGTGACTTGAGTAGCCATAGTGGCAGGCTTTTGTAATGGTGGAACAAAAGCAAATCAAAGACTCTCTCACCAGGGGGTGGGGGGAGGGAGACATGGAGGCAGATATTCACGTGTCTCCAACAGTCAAAGATAGTTGGTATATCTAAGTTGGGTATTGGGTTACACTTCTGATTGTATGAGCATCTTGTTATTGAGCATTGTCAAACTTATAAAGCCTTTGATTGACATTTAAAAAGAAAAAAATGGTATAAAAGCAAAAAGGAGGGGGGATGAGATAGGGGGTTTTGGGGGGGAGGGGAAAAGGGGAAAGGGGATGCCATCTGAAATATAAATAAATAAGATATCCAATAAAAATGTAAAAATAAAAAAAACAAAAAAATTTTTTAAAAAGAATTGGGTCCAGTTTATGAGTATCTAATAAGAACATTGTAAAAAAAAAAAAAAAAAAAAAGTCCCTGAGAACCTTTGTCCTTTCTGTTCCTGTGTTTATGCAACATTGCTTTTCTCTTTGTTTTACGATTGTAGAAGTCTGATGCTTGAATAGTAAAACGGCACTCAGATCTAAAAAAAAAAAAAGAAAGAAAGAAAAGAAAAAGAAAACAAAAAGAAACTCTCGCACCAAGATTGATACAGTACTTGATAATGTTAAATGTGTAAATAATGGCCAACGGTGACTTTTCAGTGCAGTGAGTTTCTTCCTCAAAGAAGCCAACTGCACACTTGATGAGTGAACTGTACTATACTCCTCCTTTGAATGGCACAGCAATCCACTGTCAATGGGCCTGATACTAGAACTTGAATGTAACTATGAACTTGAATCTCTTCATCTACTAGGCCTCGCATATTGGCATGGGACCTACCATGCCTCCTAGTCCTCTTAGGACATAGCCTCCTGTTGTAAGGATGGACTGGCCTAAGGCTCAGATTTAGAACTGGGAGATAGGTGGTGCCATGCCCTAAAACAAGAGCATAAGTTGAATAGATGACCATTGTAAGGTCCAAAAGGAACCCAGGACAAATGACTAACTGAGGTGCCTGTTAGTATACCAAAGCCCATGCTGGCCTCTAGGCTCTCTCAGCAAGTACCTGTTACAGAGTTCATGCTGGCATCCTGGCTCTTCTCAGCTCTTCTTGCTCAAGCCCTATCCTAAACTTCTCTTGCCTATTGGCTTCCCTTCCCCCAGCTTCTCACTCCTATAACCCCGCCCTCTCTCCCATGCACTCTCACGGTGCTCTCTGCCCTCTTGGCTCCCTTCTATCCTCTTTACTTTCTTAGTTCTCTCCATCAGCTCTCTTCTCTTCCCCTCTCACTCTCTCTCTTCTCACGCCCCAGTTCAGTTGACTACTTTCTCTCCCTTCTCTGAACTCTTTCAGATGTCTCTGGACGAACTCTCCCTCATACCTACAATAAAATCCTTCTCCTCATAAGAATGGTCATGTCCTCACTTCCTTCATTTGATGCTCAAAACCCAGGAGAGGCATACACAAGCTCCCTTCGAAGTGACTGAGCCTCTCCTAACCAAACCAAGCTGCTGAGTTGGCTCTCCTATGGTATGTATGGCTCATTTCTTTCTTCTGGCCTCTGCTACCTACCCCATTTCACTTTAACTTCTGGTGTCCACCTCTTCAGCCATTTTGTCCCTTTACCTGGTCTTTCTTTGCCCACTGGATCTATTTATTGACCATGCCTTTCTGGGCCTATAAGTTGTGATCCTATTCTGTCTCAGCTTCCTCCTGGAAGTCCTATAGCTTCTCTATGCCCTTCTGGACCTATACAACAACCCTGTCCTCACCTCAGCCTCAGAGCTCATTGCTGCCTCTTCCTTGTGCCCTCATGGACATATGCAATACTGGAGTCCTCCTTCTGTCGGAGTTCCTGCTTGTGATTCTCATCCTTCATGACAACACTGTTCACCTCTGTCTCTCAGCTCCCTGGTAGAGCTTACTGCAACCCTCATTCCAGCAGAGTTCATTCTGGAACCCCTTTCTCCTTTCCTCCTCAGCCTCACTCTCCTCCTCGGACTCAGAGATTTCATTGAAACTGCACTGTCTCACTGCGAATGGCTTGGTCTCAGTACAGCTCAAGAGCCAAAAACTGGCACACTCGATTTTTAAACTCTTTCATGTAAAACCTTCCACCAGTGCACAAACAAATGATTCCAAAAGTCTCTTGTATCTAACCTTTCCCTGCTCTCTATTTCCAAAAACCTCTTATCTCAAAGGTTTTTCTACTTTTCCACACTTAAAAGTCTTTTATCTCTATGATTTCACTGCACTCTGCCATCAAGAAATCCTTTAAGACTATTGTGTAAACTCTTTATCTTAGGTTTTTTAAATTCATTCAGTGTGGTTTTAATATCTGGAAAATCTGTAATAAAAATTTAGCTTAAAACTTGTTACAAAAGTCTTAGAGTTTAGAAATCTATACATAGGTAATCTTAATCTGCTACAGCACACTGTATATATACCTCTGGTTCAACTCTTGCTTAGTTAAAAAAAAAAAAAGTTCTTAATAGCAACCATGTGGCTTGCCTCCATCTTGGTTGATGACCTCTTCAGGATGGAAGCTACCATGTGGCTGACAGCCATCTTTACAAAGGATAAAAGAGAGTTTGTGCCATCTAGCTACACCACCAACTTTATTAAGATGACCACATGGTATGAACCAACTAATGCAACAACCATAAAACGTCTTGGTCCTACTGAGCCCTCTGCTTATCATTGTACAAGGAGGTAACAGCAGGTCTCCAGCATATTTTAGATTAGGATGAATTTTCTATGCTGGTTTTAAGTAACAAACAACATATGTTTAGTGAACAAGGTTTATAAACCACTAAGGTTATAAGCGTTTGCTCAGATTAACAAAAGCTAATTTAGATTTACATTTAACTACTAACTGTTCAACACCAGGCTTCTAAAAATTCTCAGATAAGGACCAACATCCTCTCTGGCTCTTACAATCTTTCCACCTCCTCTTCCACACAGATTTCTGACAGGAAGGAGTTTGACAAAGACATCCCATTTAGGACTGAGTATTTCAAGGTTTCTCACTTTGTATACATTGGCCAGTTGTGGATTTCTGTGTTACTTCCCATCTAATGCAAGAAAAAAGTTTCTCTGATAATTCAGCTTACTTTCTGAATTACCCCAGCATCACCAGCCCAGGGGTGGCACCACCCACAATGACAAGGTCCTCCCATATCAACTACTAATTAACAAAATGCTCTACAACAGGCTTACCTACACCCCTAGCTTATAACATCATTTCTTCGATGAGGCTCCCTCCTCTCAGATGATTCTAGCTGTGTCAAGTCGATACAACAAAAGCAAAAGCAAGCAATGACAGCAGACGGTAGGTAGACCAAGCCATGACACACAAAGCTTAAGTGATACTCCTCAATGTTCTGGTCAAAAAGGATGCTCAGTATAGAGCGCAGTGTCTAATGTGCTGTCCTCTGCACATAAGCTATTGAACACTTAAAGCACAACTAGTATAAAGCATGCTTCACTTCGGCAGAATGACTACGACTTCCCAGTGGGAAGTCACTCTGCACATTAGAGATTAGTGGAGATTCTTTAATAAGAGCTCACAACTGATTCTGGATAATGCATAAAGGGGAACCAGTCTCAAATTTAAATTTTTACTAGCGTACATGCACCTTGGGCTTATACAATTTACTGATGCTGCCAGCCTCTCATTGTACTTTAAACAATTTAAATAGAGACAGAGACTGTAAGTGTGACCACTTAGGCAGATGGGAGGTTTACACAGCAAAAGTACTATGGTTTTCCCCTCTCTTTTACTGAAGATAGATTTTTTTCCCCACATCCGGTATCCTGATTGTGGTTTCCCTTCCCTCCACTCCTTCCAGCTCTTCCCCACCTTCTCTCTCATCTGAGTCCACTCCCTTTCTTCTCTCATTAGAAAACAAATGGGCTTCTAAGAGACAATGAGATAAAACAAGGCATCAGAATATGACCAAACAAACTGAAGGAAAAAGAGCCGAGACAAGGCACAATAAACAAAGACCCACTCATTTGCACATTCAGGACTCCCATAGCAACACTAAACTGGAAATTATAATATATATGCAAAGGACCTGTAGGGTAAAAAGAGAGAAGAAAAAAGTACATAAATAAAATAAAATTTGAAATCAAATATAATTTTTAAAGGAAAAGGAAAGGCCCTGATATAACATTATGAGACAGGGAACCCCAAAGATGCCGTTGAGTTCTTTTTCTGTTTGGGCCGTCAGTACTTGGACATGTAACCTACTATTAAGAATAGTTGGTTTCCCTAGTAAGACTCCCTTGAAGAAAACCTAATTTCCATTCACATGTGGTTCTCGGTTGGAGGTTACTTCTAGGTTAGAGATGGGAGCATGTGCCTATTTCTCCTTTCAGCTCTGGAACCCCATCTGGTACAGACCTGTGCAGGCCTTATGCATTCGGTCTTTGTGCTCCTATGTGTGTAAATCTTGTTACTTCAGAGGGCCTTGTTTCCTAAGTGACCTCTATCCCCTCTAGCCCTGACACTCTTTCCATCTTCTCTTCTGAGGGGTTCCCTGAGCCCTGAGGAGAGAGACTTGATGATGACCTCCTATTTAGGGTCCATGGTTGCTCTGTCTCTGTCCCCCCTACCCCTGCCCCAACCGGTAATGTCTGGCTGTGAGTCTCTCTATTTGTTCCCATTTGCTGCAGAAGGAAACATCTTTGCTAATGGTTGAGAGAGACTCTGATCTCTAAAAATAGCAGAACATCACTAGGGATCAATTTACTGCTACATTTTTGGGACAGTTTATTTGGTTTTACTCTCTGTCTCTAGGTTATCAACCCTCAGGTTCTTGATCACCCAAGCAGTACTGGATATAAGTTCAATCTTGTGATGTGGGCCTTAATTCAAATCAGCTATTGATTGGTTACTCCCACAAGCTTTATGCCACCATCGCATATTATTTTTTCTTCTTTGGTGGTGTGTAGAGTTCCTTCCAGTGCCAAAGACACCAGAATGTAGTGGTGAAGGCACTATGTAGAAACCAACTTGATTTTCCCATTTCAGTGAGTTGCATAGGTGTTGTCTTCAGCAAACAGGCCTTGCTGTCAACTTGTGGAGAGCAACCTATAGTCTTGGCAACAGCCTTGTTTGTTGGGGTTTCCATGGGACCCATTTGGCTAACATTTCAATTGGACATAACCCAGTGCCCGTGCTGAGAGCTTCATCTGGTGATGGCTAGTTGGGGCTCTATAGCTCTGCTTCACCATTATAGACCCCATTTATACACACACACACACACACACACACACACACACACACATACATATACATAGTGTGTGTGTATGTGTATATATGTCCATCATAGTAATAATATGAGATACATATAAGGCTTTGGTGAACCCCACAGCAATGACAGAGCGAACTATGTCTCTTTCAGAGCTTCCCATCTTGCAATCAGATCCAGCAGGTCCTTGTCCCACCACTGTATAACATAAGACATAGCAACGTAATCTGGGACCTCAGATTATCACTTCTCATGCTCAGCATCAGGCCGAGAATAGAAAGGAGCCTGGGTATCTGAGAAATTCTGTCCTGGAATTGGTTATTCTGGTGAGTGATTCATGTAAGTCAGAGGGTTCGGTCCTCCCTGCACAGCTTCTGTGGCCTAGATGATGTCAGTGCTTGGTACTTGGCTCCCAAAGACCCCCCAAAAGAATCCCAAGGAACACATATCTGGGATCTGAGAAGGGCAGGTGGAGGTGTGAGGTCACTGAGGCAGGGATTAGAGGAAGGAAAGCAACTGACTGGGGAGTGACTAGATTGATGGCTTGCTGTTTAAAAAGACTCAGACTCCCATATCCAGGAGTCCATTCTTCTTAGCAGCTTAATAACAGTCAGAAATTGCAAACAACCTAATATCCCTCAACAGATGAATGGATTTAAAACATATATGGTACATTTACAATGTTATATTACTCAGAATTATTTGTTAAGTTCACTAGTGTTGTTTTTGTCAAGTATGTTACAAGGGTTCATCTTGTCCACCTGGCAAGAGTATGCTTTTTCTGATAAGATCAGAGGGAACTTAATGACAGACCAGGTGGTTAAAGACAGTTGTAATCTAACATTGTTCCCTTGTGATGCCCCTTGGAGGCATGTTCTTTGATACAGAAATGGGCTACTTGGAAGTCAGCCTCCTTTTGTTATGAGAACAAAGCCCGATCGGAATCCAGTCATAGTGAGCAAATACCAGCAGAAACTTTCTCAGCAACCCTAAACTTCAATTATGGCCCCAAATTTTTGTTCCAGCAGTGTCTAATAAGCATGGTTAGTATACTACATATGCTACTGTTGTACATACACTACATATGTACTGCCTCTGGTCATTTTGGCGGCAACTCCTTTATCTAAGATCTACTCTGTGTGACTTAATGCTTCCTAAACAAGTTGATTAACAAATCTTTTACAGAGTCAATTTTATTACTTCAACTCTACATCAGTAAATATAATGAAATCATATTTTGTGGATATTAGGTTAACTTGTTTATTTTAAATTTAACTCGTCTTATTTCTTTCTATTTCCTTGTGTTTTCTAGCGACTATAAGAGTATATATAGTTCACACAATGTTTCAACTACCATTGAAATATCAACTATCTACTTTGGACAGTACCTATGCAGAGTACTCATTCCTAGTACTGTATGATCTTCTTCATCTCATTAATTACAGAGAATGAAAAGATCCAGAAGATATAATCTGGCAACTGGAAACCCAAAGATGATGATGATATAACTCAGTCTAAGTACAAAGGCTTGAGGAGTTGGGGTACTGCTAAAGTCAACCCAAGTCCAAAGGGCCCCAAAACCTGGACTTTGGCTACTTTATGGGTTCTTATTTCTTCCACACTTTTTTCTTTCATGCTTCTCCATCCTTCTCCATTCCATCATCCCCCATCTATAGGTAGGAGAGGAAAAAGGATAGAAGGGAAAGAGGGTGACTTTATTATTACTGGACTACTTCCTGCCGATTAAGGCATCCAGTTCCCTGGGGCAAGTTTAACTTCATTGTCAGGTTATCTAATTTCTTCTCATTGTTTCTTCTTTGCACAGGTTTCTTAACAAACTGTGAATAACAACAACCAATCAACAACCCACCCACCAACAACCACCCTATCAGGGTCCCTAACATGTATATACCCTCTGAAAAATCCCCAGAATTCCAAACCTCACACAATTGCAGAAACTATCAGCAGCTG
>NW_021605377.1:1478968-1489852 GCF_004785775.1 Grammomys surdaster | reverse complement strand
GGAGGGGAGGGGAGGGGAGGGGAGGGGAGGGGAGGGGAGGAGAGGGGAGGAGAGGAGAGGAGAGGAGAGGAGAGGAGAGGAGAGGAGAGGAGAGGAGAGGAGAGGAGAGGAGAGGAGAGGAGAGGAGAGGAGAGAAGAGAAGAGGAGAAACTTGACTATCCTGGCCTGAGATCTGGGAAGAATATTAAACTCTCCAAGAAAACTCTTAACTGTGACATACCCTCAAACCTTCAGAGTTTTAAATTCATACTAAGAACTTCAAGTCTAGGAACTAAAATAAACATTGATTCTTAGTATGCTAGTTATCAATTTATTGTCTCTCAGTTCTGAACTCACGTTTCTTTGTCTTGCTTTGGATATTTAAACAGGAGCCTGTAAACATTTCTACTTTGCCTTTTGGTTTAATATAAGCTTTTGTCAAAAGAGAACTGTGCAGGGAAAGAAGCTCGGGCCACTGAAAAACAAGGTAAGTGTTTTTTAAAAACCTGGTTTTACTTATCTAATATAATACATCACAAAAGATTTATTTTTGAAAGCCTGACAGAAAATTAATACATAGAATTTTCATTTGATATGTATTCTTTTCTTACAATGATAAAACTTCCAGCCAAGGTTAATTTCAGACATTGAAATATCCTATTACGTTTATATTTGAATGGATTTGTATTCACTTCTCCTTTAAACCAGTGGGTATATCTGCAGATTAATCTACACATATAGCTCTTAAAGTTGTTTAGAAGAGAATGATTCCATTTGATTTATCCTAAGATTGGCTGTTCATATATCCCATTTCACATTCCAAGTATTTTCCCATTTTTTTCTGAATCATAAAAGGCTTATGGCATTTTGGATACACTAAGAATGAAAACCACTCAGAGAAACCAGGCTTGCCAGATTGTATTTATAATCTCTTCCAGTCTCATTTTAACTTGCTCCATAATAGAACTGTGAAACACAAAACCTACCTCAACTCGTATTCTAAAAGATATCACTTTGTGATGGTTAACTCTATGCCAAGGTGACTGGACCATGAGTTGCCTAAATTTTTGGTCAAATGTTATTTTGTAAAGATGTTTTATTTGGTTTCTGAGATAAGGTCTCATTATGCAACCCAGGTTGGCCTCTGACTCATACTTCTGCCTCAGCTTCACAGATTTGGGGATTACTAACATGTATATCACTCCCAATTACTTAGATGTGTCGAATGTTAACTTGAATGGTAAGAGACAAAACAGATTGCCATCCCTGCTATAGATAGGTACCTACCAACTCTGTGGATGGTCAAAGAGAGCAAAAGGACATATCTTCCTCAAGTAAGGGAGAACTTTCCCAAGACTGGCTCCCCTTGAACTTGAACATCAGTTTTTCCTGCCTTTACATGAGAACTAAAGTGTCAGCTGTTTCCTGACCTTTGTCTCTTGACCTTCAGACTAGACCTATGTCATCAACTCTCCAGAATCTGAAGCTTCCAGATGATGGAACCTGATGGTTCTGTAACTCCTTGTTGAATTCCTTATTTCATTTAAAAAAAAAATCTTCATACACACACACACACACACACATACACACATACACACACAGAGGAAAGCAGGTTGAGGGTCAGTTAAGAGAGGTGGACTATTAGAGTTCAGAGACAGGGGGATGGGGAAAGAGGGAGGCTTCTCTATTTCTTTTAGGGAGCTGGGGAATTTTGGCTGACATTGAACTCACTATGTAACCCAGGACCCTGACTTTGAGCCAGTAGATTAGAAATGATGTGGGGGGTGGGGTGGGTGGAGGGAGATCAAATGTGGTAACCTGCACATGTTAAGCATATACCATACCATAACTTCTCCTTAAAGTACAGTGTTTTCCTATTCCATTAACTAAAGACTGAAATTACCTTCTTACACATCACAAAAGAGCTATCATAGAAAAACATTTAATTATAAACTACTTATATAAACAAAAAGTTATTTTTTAAATTGGCCTTCAATTTTCTCTTCATCAAGGTCAGCATTATCTGAATAAATAAGAAAGATGGTGGCTTGGATAATTAAAATTTAGAACTAAAAACATAATCATCAGTACTCACATTCAATGAAATTCAAAGTCTCCAACAATCAATTTTTTTTAAAGTCCTGACAAACAGTTTTAATGTCTAATTTCCCCAACCTCACTCTTCTTACAAATTTTCCTGAATATGTTCTATGTATAAACAAAAATACAAGTAAAAAAAAAAAAAAACAAGAAAGTAACACACATATATGCTGCCAAGGACCAGCCATGGCTTGGAGAGGCTTCCTGAGGAGGGATATCTGGAAGCTACAAAAGAACAACTAGAAGTCAATCCTGGGTACAACTGACAGCCTTTTGTTCTGCTGGAGACAACTCTCCAGAGATCTCTAGACAGCTTGTCAAAATAGCTCAGCCCCTCAGAGCAAAGCCCAGTCTTTTATTTATATACCAAATCAATTGTCCACCCAGGTTCCCTTTTGATTATCCCATGAATCAGCATTTTATGGTATTAGCACCTTGAGTGTTAGAAAAAACAGCAAATAAACTTTGTTTTAACATAGCTTGAATACAGAGATCTGCATGCCTTTGTAAGCACAGACAATAAGCTAGCTGGGTGGAATCTTGCCCAGCAATCACCACTTCCCAAATCTCTTTATCTCCTTAATATGTTTCTGAAAAGCTGGCTCATGGTGCAGCTGCTTCTGTTCTTTTAGGTCTGTGAAGCCTCTCATAAAATTAATATTACAGCTGGGCGGTGGTGGTGCACACCTTTAATCCCAGCATTTGGGAGGCAGAGGCAAGCAGATTTCTGAGTTCGAGGCTAGCCTGGTCTACAGAGTGAGTTCCAGGACAGGGCTATACAGAGAAACCCTGTCTCGGAAAACCAGAAAAAAAATTAATATTACATTCTTATATTTTACATAGTTGAGAAATCCTGTCTATATATTTCTGAACTTGTGTTTTCAGAGTTCTTTCCCACAGCCTTAAAAGGTCACAGCGTTTACCATTTTGCTAAGGACATAAATACACTCTCGTGTCCTGGACTCATGCTGCTTCTAATTATCATGGAGAACATTCTTAGATAACCTTGGCAGGGAAGTATTTCCCAAAACATAAAGTAAATTATATACATTATTACACAAAGAAGCTTTATGCCTAGCAACCATCAACACTCCGGGAGGCCCACGCCCTGCTGGGGAATTGTGTCATGTTGCCCCTTCCATAGTACAAGCCTAGTTAAAAAAAAAAAAAATAGACATGGAAGTTTCTACCCTCTCAGGAGCCTATGTTTAGGTAACTCTTCTGATGACTCATTCTAATTTCACTAATAAAAAAAGAATCCTCATCCTAAAGTGAGTGAGGAAAAGCAAACTGGTAATCAACAGAGGTATAACTCGGTGATTAAACAAGGTAGCAAGAAATACATAAAGTAACAAAACTTGTAATAAAAATCTCAGGTCCTGACATCATGCTTACATACGCATGAGAGAAAGGTTAGGTTCTCAATTATTTCACTTTTACAAAGCTTTACAAAATGTTAGGGCTTCAGTAATTTCCAACAGCATCATGAGAAATATATATATCAAGTTCAATTCAAAGAACCAATTGTCTCAAATTCTTTATGTAAGTAAAAAATCCCTTATCCTACTATCATGTTCCCAATCCTATCCCCATTATGACAATCCACACAATAACTAGTAAGCCACAAAAATCGAAGAGGGATTACTACAAAACATAAAAATGATACACCTACTGTATCATATGACATTTAGAAATATTTGTCCATAAAATTCTCACCCAATAACCACATGTTATAATCATAAGTCACTGACATTTGTGATATAGAACATCCACCCAAACAGTATATGTTCAGGGAATTTTAAGAGCATGTTAAGGAAAGCAATCAAAATGTCTGCCAAACTAAAATTAGAATTAATACAAGTAGCAATTAATAAAAGTCGACAAATAGATATGTTAACCTGGAAGGAAGAATGCTCAAGTGGTCTCAATCTTAAACGAAGAATTAAACACAAATCAGTTGCCCAACACCAAGTAGTCAGCCCTAAAAACAAGTGTACAAATAACATTATACAGACTGAGGAAGTGGTATTTATTTATTTATTTATTTATTCAGAAAAATACACACAAATAAATAAATACAGACATATACATCACCACCTCCACCACCAGCAACAATAACAAAGAGATCATGAACTTGAAGTGGGGGTTACATGTGAGGGTTTAGAGGGAGGAAAGGAAGTCATAAACTATATTATAATCTCAAAAACTAAATCTTTTTGAAAAGGTTTGCAAAAAGCTGAAATTGAGTCTTAAATACTTTAGTACACCAGATTAACACAATAAGGAAAAACATAGATGTGTTTCATATCCAACAAAAAGAGAGGACAAATACTATTAGATTTGTATCCAAGAGAGGAAGATATTATGTATCTATGTATAAAGAACATACATACATAAGCTCTCTAGCTCTCTCTCTCTCTCTCTCTCTCTCTCTCTCTCTCTCTCTCACACACACACACACACACACACACACACACACACACACACACTCAAACAAGCTCACACACATATAGAGACTCTCCACAGATGGATGTAAACTGGAAAAAAAGTCTGTGTCTGGTTCAGGGGACTAGAGAACCAGTTATGATGGCTACTCTTAATTATCATCTTAATGGAATTTAGAATTAAGTAAAAAATACAACCTTTCTTTATTGGGTCTTTGTATGGTTTAGATATGAGCGTAATTGTGGCTTCATAGAATGAACTAGGTAGTGTTCCTTTTGTTTCTATTTTGTGGAATAGTTTGAAGAGAATTGGTATTAGGTCTTCTTTGAAGGTCTCGTAGAATTCTGCACTAAAACCATGTGATCCTGGGCTTTTTTTTTGGTGGGGAGACTTTTAATGACTGCTATTTTTTTAAGGGGGTTATAGGACTATTTAGATGGTTTATCTGATCCTGATTTAACTTTGGTACCTGGTATCTGTCTAGAAAATTGTCCATTTCATCCAGATTTTCCAGTTTTGTTAAATATAGGCTTTTATAGTAGGATATGATGACTTTTTTGAATTTCCTCAGTTTCTGGGGTTTTTTTGTTTGTTTGTTTCTGTTTTTGTTTTTTTTGTTTTTCGAGACAGGGTTTCTCTGTATAGCCCGACTGTCCTGGAACTCACTCTGTAGATCAGGCTGACCTCGAACTCAGAAATCCACCTGCCTCTGCCTCCCAAGTGCTGGGATTAAAGGCGTGTGCCACCACTGCCCGGCCAGTTTCTGTTGTTATGTCTCCCTTTTCAGTTCTGATTTTATTAATTTGGATACTGTCTCTGTGCTCTCTGGTTAGTCTGGCTAAGGGTTTGACTATCTTGTTGATTTTCTCAAAGAACCAGCTCCTAGTTTTGTTGATTCTTTGTATAGTTCTTGTTTCTACTTAGTAGATTTCAGCCCTGAGTTTGATTATTTTCTGTTGTCTATTCCTCTTGGGTGTATTTGCTTCTTTTTATTCTAGAGCTTTCAGGTGTGCTGTCAAGTTGCTAGTGTATGCTCTTTCCAGTTTCTTTTTGTAGGCGCTGAGAGCTATGAGTTTTCCTTTTAGCAGTGCTTTCATTGTGTTCCACAAGTTTTGGTATGATGTGCCTTCATTTTCATTAAATTCTAAAATTTCTTTCATTATTTCTTCCTTGACCAAATTATCATTGAGTAGAGCATTGTTCAGTTCCCAAGGGTATTTTGGGCTTTCCATTGTTTTTGTTGTTACTGAAGACCAGCCTTAGTCCATGAATGGGATTATTTCAATCATCTTGTATCTGTTGAGGCCTGTTTTATGACCAATTATATGGTCAATTTTGGAGAAGGTACCATGAGGTGCTGAGAAGAAGGTATATTCTTTTGTCTTAGGATGAAATGTTCTATAGATATATGGATATACAGATATATGGATATCTGTTAAATCCATTTGGTTCATAACTTCTTTTAGTTTCACTGTGTGTCTGTTTAGTTTGTGTTTCCATGATCTGTTCATTGCTGAGTGGGGTGTTGAAGTCTCCCAGGCTCTAGCCATATATGTAGCAGAGGATGGCCTTTTTGGGCATCAGTGGGAGAGGAGGCCATTGGTCCCATGAAGACTGGATGCCCCAGTGTGGGGGAATTCGAGGGAGGGGAGGTGGGAGTGGGTGGGTGGGTGGAGGCACACCATCATAGAAGCAGGGGCAGGGGGAGAGGGGATGGGATAGGAGGTTTTGGAGGGGAGGGATAACATCTTAAATGTAAATTAATAAAATATCCAATAAAAAATTACAACCTTTTGATATGTTTGTGAGCTTCTAGAAGTTGCGGACAAGCACAAAGATGTGCCTCAGTGAAGACTGCACCATTCCGTGACTCGCAGTCCTGTACTGAGTGAAAAGGAGAAAGTAAGCCAAATTTATCACTCTACACTTCCAGACTACGGATACACAATGTGACCAGCTGCCTCAAGCTTTCTCCACCACAGCCTTCCCACCATGACCGACTGTGAGCCAAAATAAACCCTTCCTTCCTTAAGTTGCTTTTTATAGGTGTTTGATCACAGCAGTGTAGAAAGTAACTGATCTCTGGTGAATTAGGCTAAGAACACTCATGTTTTTCATTGTATACTATTTGCCACCTTTGGAAGATTTGAACGTACACTTCCCATTAAAATATGTAAAAAAAAAAAAAAGTAAAAATAAATAGTACCAAACATGTATGTAAGTAACTCAAAGAAGTTGCATAAGTAACATAAAGCAAGATATAAAATATACTGGATATTTAAAGGATAAGGTATCTGTGAGATTATGGAAAGTCTCAATACATAGTTGGTTTGTGGAATGGGCCTTAAATAATGACAAAGTAGAAGTAGACACATAACAGAAATCACTCCACAGTATAGTATGCCTCAGCAAAAGACTCAAGTTGAGACAAGACTCAGGTATCTTTAGGAAAGCATATGTACAGTGGTCATTCTTCTGTAAGTGCTTAACAATTTATTGTACAGTTGAGAGCTTCAATACTACAAATTTATTGTCTCAGGATTTCTCATGAAGTGTTTGAGGTTGGTCAGCCCTCTTTCTTCTTGGGGTCTTACCAGGCTTATCAGTATCTTCCAGAGCTATGGGTTTCCCTAAAGCATGTGTCCCTCTTTTTCCAGAACTACTGCAAATTCATATCCTTGCAATGGTATGAATTTAGTATGAATTCAGTATAAACCCATTACAGTACCAACATCCCCACGATTTGCTGGTTGTTGACCAGGAGCTACACTCATCCCCTAGATGTCATTTGTAACTCTTGACAAATGGTCCCTGAGACAGACCCTCCTCCTTCCATCCTGAGTGCTCTTTCTACTTTAAAGGAAAGGCCCAGGCCTATCCAGATAAAGGAACTGGCTTGGTGATCTAATCACAGGCGTAATGACTCATATTCACAAGTCATACCCACGCTGAAGAGGCGAAAGATTTACACAGGATGTGCACTCCAAGGGGTGAGGCTGTTGGGAGTTATAATAATCCTGACTACCATGGATGGCAATAAAAGATGAAAACAAAAATTCTCCAAAGCTATATCAAAATCCAATTTACTTTTTGTCTTATCTTATGTACCCCAAAATGATACTCCCTGTAAAATGTAGATGCATAATTATCAGTTGCACCTAAAGACCTTCCCACATTTGGAAACTGCCTGTTCGTTGACTATGGTCATAATTATCATCAAATGCCTGGTTTACTCTCTGTCAACTCATGCCTCACACTCACAGCTTTCATTCACTATGAATCTTTCCTACCTATGCTATCTTCTTGCTTTTGTATCTATGAATGCTAGATTAATAGTGAATTTAAGAAGACTCCACCTCATCTATGGTGGTTTGAATAAAAAAGGCCCTCATAGGCTCATAAGGAGTGGAACTGTTAGGAAGCGTAACTTTGTTGGAGTTGGTGAGGTCTTATTGGAGGAAGAACGTCATTAAGAATTCTCAGCTCCTTCTCCAATACCATGTCTGCATACATGCCACCATGTTTCTTGACATGGCAATAATGAACTATAAGCTAGCCCCAATTAAATGTTTTCCTTTTTAAGAGTTGACTTGGTCATGGTCTCTTCACCGCAATAAAACCCTAAGATGTCATCCAACAAAGAATGAGAAGTTTGGAACTTTATGTCTTTCTACTGGCCTTCATTTTTCAGGCCTTGTGTTAATTCATGCTTTTTCTAAAAGCATTTTTAAAACATTTTTAAACATTTTCTATGTTTATGTAGCCCTCATCTTTAATGATCCAAGAAGAAAGGATAGTAAACAGTTTAGCTTTTGTTTAAGTAAAACGTCATTCCTATCACCATACGGAAGAAAAGTACACACATAATTAATATTCCTTCGATGTAAATATACTTATTTAGGACTGCAAGTCTGAAGGATTAGAAATACCACCTTCTCCTTTTGTCTGACAATTTATATTTTATCATAGACAAAATTAAAAGACCTTGTTCATTTTGTCTACTGACTAGGGAGACAAATGTTATCCTGAAGTTCAAAGAAATACATTACTGTGAAAAGAAAATCAATATAGAAAGCCGTCAGTCTCTCTGGACACTGCGGTAGAAGGTTGTAGAACTTCAGGCAGCTGTTATATTGCTATACCGATCTAACAGTACCTGTGCTCTCCAGCTTTCAACAGAACAGTAGTATGGCTTCCTCTTAGAAAGGGAAAATAGGTGTTTCTTGAGTTAAAATGGGTATGGTGGTTGAATAAGAATGGCTCCCATGGGCTCACATATTTGAAGGCTTAGTCATTAAGGAGCGGCACTATCTAAGAAGGATTAGGAGGTGTGGCCTTGTTGGAGGAAGTATGTCACTGCGTTGGGTTTTGAGGTTTCAAAAGCCCAGTGTCTCTCTCTCTCTGTGTCTCTCTCTGTCTCTCTGTCTCTCTGTCTCTCTCTCTTTCTCTGTCCCCCCCCCCGCCTTCAGATCAGGATGTAACTCTCAGCTACTACTCCAGCACCTGTCTGCATGCCACCATGCTCTCCGTCAAAATGATAATGGACTAAACCTCTGAAACTATAAGCAAGCACATAATTATATGCTTAATTTCATAGAAGATGCTTTGGCCATGGTATCTCTTCCCAGCAACAGAACAGTAACTAAGACAATGGGTCGTACAACAATAAGCCCAACACAAATTAAAAATGTCCTAAGTTAAAAAATATATTTAAAACACCGGACCTACTAAACATAATGTTTAGCCTAGTTCTTCTTTATGTATGACTGCTTTGCATAATACTCGTATGTATGTATGTATGCATACCAGGCATGTGCCTGGTTCCCACAGAGGCTATAAGAAGGTATCAGATCCCGTAGTTACAGATGGATGATTATGGGTGCTGGGTCCCCAACCTGTGTCCTTTGAAAGAGCAGCAAATGCTCTTAACCACTAAACTACCTCTCCAGCCCTTAGTCTACTTCTTAAAAATGGGTAGGACATTTATCCTAAAGTTGAGTAAAATTATCTTTATACTAACATTATATTATAACAAAGTATGAAATATCACATGTGATTTACTAAAACTTTATCCAAAACATAGAACAGCCTTGTACAGATGTACTTTCACACCATTATAAAGTTAAAAGGTTGTAAGTCAAACCATTATAAGTCAGAGACTGTCTGTATGGCTTAATGGTAGTGATAATTTACAAAACAGACTTTCCTAGCAAAATTATTATTTTAACAGTTTTAAACTGATAAATGATGGCTTTCAATTTGCAACAGTCAGGGTGTCCATCACTTATAAGAGATTCAACGTTCTTTGATAGCAGCTTTGTACTACAGAAGTTAAGTCTTCAGATACCACCTGAATCCCTATGAAGTGCAAAGTAAGTGTTGTACCGACTGGCTGGTGTTGATGGAGAACAGAAGGCTGGAGATAAATCAGACATGACTCTGTCCTCAAGTTGTCTATAAGTGAATAAGAAAATCCTAGAGGCATAATCAGTCCACCGTTCCTTTCCCTTCCTTCAGCAGGCAGATTCTCAGCATAATCCCCATTATAATTCCTAATGTCCATGCCCTTCTGTAATTGATGTCCTTGAATGTAGGCAGGACCTGTGACTTGTTTCTCATAAAAAGAACATAGCAACATGGCAGGATGGACATGCTATATGTCATGGGTCTGTGGTGATGTTACGTACATTTATTGCAGTTGTTAGAGTCTCTCCCCTCCTGGCTTGGAGGAACCAGCCAGCCATGGTAAAAGAATCCCAGATATTCAGAAAATAGGGGGCGGGGGGGCTCTAAGTACCAAAGTTAGGCCCACATAAGGAAGTGAAATTCTCAGTCCTACAACCATAAGAAACTAAATTTTCCCCAAAAGCAAAATGAGTTTGCAAGCATCTCCTAACTTAGTGAAGCTTTAGCTGACAAGCCCATGCAAGCAGCCTGAGTGAAGCTTTGAGGGACAATGGCAGGGAGGGTTCAAATGGGCTATGCCTAGAATCTTGGCCCACAGAAATATAACAACATGAGAACAAATGCATACTGCTAAGTCACTAAGCTTAAAGTACTAGTACTGTGAGATGGTTAGCTTTAATTGTAAACTTGATACAAACTAGATCCACCTGGAAGAGAGTTTAATGCGAGATTCTCTACATTGAGCTGCCTAATGGGCATGTCTGTGGAGGACAGCATAACTGATGTGGGAGGACAGTCCACCGTGGGCACCACCATTCTCTAGGCAGGGGGTCCTGACTTGTTTAAGAGTGAAGAAATAAAGCTGAGCAGATGCAAGTAAACATGTAAACATGTAATTCATATTCTCCTCTCTCTCTCTCTCTCTCTCTCTCTCTCTCTCTCTCTCTCTCTCTC
>NW_021605377.1:1474316-1478958 GCF_004785775.1 Grammomys surdaster | reverse complement strand
CTCTCTCTCTCTCTCTCTCTCTCTCTCTCTCTCTCTCTCTCTCTCTCTCTCTCCTTTTGCCTGTTTATGGGATATAATCAGTTGTTTGAAGTTCCTGCCTTAATTCCCCCACAGTAACGAACAAGAAGCTTGAATTGTAAGCTGAAATAAACTCTAAGTTTTTTATTGTAGCAACAGAAAAGATAGTAGGACCTATTGCTACAGAGTAAGAGGTAATCAATACACTTTCCTAATACTTTTTCAAGCTGCTAACAAATCATGAGCATGCTAACAGACTCAAATATCCTAAGCCATCACATCATCAAAAGTGATATGACACTCTCGTCTATACACTAGAGGAATCCAGAACTGGTCAGACAGACACAAGCTCTGGTAAGACTGAGGAGCCAATCTGCAGACAATATTGCCTTCAGTGGGAAGCATGGATGCCTGGTTAACAGATCAAACACCAAAGATCAGCATAACTCTCACCTTTTACAATCTCAGAAAGCAAAGGACATGGACTTCCTGGCTAAAGGCTCAGACTGAGTGGCAGGGGACGGAAGACATGGCAAGTCAAACCTGAAAGGGCAGGAGCATCACACAGGTTGGTGAAGTAGACAAGCTGACGGCGTAGGAAAAAGTGTCATTCTTACTTGTCCAAAGAGAGTAAAAGTACATAATCTCCAGGGAAAATACAACCCTTTTATATCATATTTTAAAAACTCCTCTTCTCAACTAAGAATTAGCCTGTATGAGGAAGCAGAACAACCCCATTCATCACCTAAAGGCTCCTACTGTCATCTCTCCAGAAGTCCCATCACCACAGACTCATTATAACACAAATATTTTCACAAATGGAATGCAAATGATGTTTGATACATTTTTATCAGGATTATAAATATAGGTAAGGGTATTTTTTTATAATTTAGCAAAGGAAAGAAAAAAGTACTCAATTTTCAATATACTTATTTATGGTTAACTTTTAAAACTAAGATAGTAATCTGTTGTAAAACAAAAAACAGCTGATAAAATCTATATCTAGAATAATTCAGTTTTCTCCTTTGTTAAAGGAAATTTACCACGTCATTTCATTTTGCTTTTTTATAGAAGGAAAGTAAAATCAATAACATATTTCTAAATGGGCAGCTTTTAACCTGTTTGGGGACAGGCTAAAATTACCTTTGACTGCACAGTTAAGGGAGAGTTGTTTTAATTTCATTTAATTATATACAATGTCAGGATTTTTGCAAACCATTACCTGTTGAGATGTACTTTCCTTGACAATTTAGGAAGATAAAACATTCATGGTTAACTGAGAAAATTACTCCCAAAACATTACTAAGTGCATAAGCACATTTCCAAAACCACAGGAAATAAAATCAAAACAAATTCAAAGAATATGCATTTACTTAAAGCCTGAGCACATGCATAGAGACAAATGTGCAAAGCATAGCTTGCCAGCACCCCCACAGTGCCTCCAGGTATGTCTCTCTGAATGCCCCATTTGTGAACATCTAGGTCAGCCCTATGGCTGACAAAACAATGCCCTAAATAGGGCATGAAAATAAATGAAATGTACTTTAATGTAAGCCAATATATCTTCCAGATACAGGGCAGCACCACATAAAACAATGTTTCTAAACCAGCATCCAGGAACTGGAAACAACCAGTATAAAAGATATGTACAGGGACTTTTGGAAATAAATAGGTATATAAAATAACTAAACAGAGTAAATGAAGGGTAATCTACAGATCTCTTCTGCTTCAGTCAGGGGCAAGACTCACATGCTCCTATCTCCCCTGCTGTTTACAGTTGAAAGTGCTGTCCAGTGAGTCAGGCTCACAAACACAGCAACAGTACAAAGCAAGATCAAGTGATATTTAGAATACACGTTTGGAAAGACTGACCCACAACGGAAGTTGTTACATCAAACTAGATATAAGAAAAACACTGACATCCACAAAAGCATTCTTATGAATAGCTCAGATTCTACTAACTATCTAATTACCTTGTAAGAGAAAGCACCTCCACAGACACAAAGCAGGGGACAAGAACAGGAGATCTAGAGTTGTAGTTTTCAACCTGTGAGTCAAAACTCCTTTGCGGGTCCAAAGACCCTTCCACAAAAGTCACATATCAGATTTCCTGCATATCATATATTTACAGTATTATTCATAACAATTAGTAGCAAAATTATAATTGAGAAGGAACAAAATAAGTTTATGGTTGGGGTAACCACAACATGAGGAACTGTACTAAAGGGTCACAGAGCATTAGGAAGGTTGAGAACCACCACTCTAGAGTGTGGGACAAAAATATAGAGAACTTCAGCAGTGACAAGGAAAGGCATCACACAAGAGAACCATGTGAATTGGACTTTAAGAGACTGTGTGTAAAAATGTGGAATATCATAAGCACACACTTTCAAAATGACCATAAAATAATTGTGTGTGCTAGACTTCAAATCCTGAGATGTCTAAGACATCTACTAACTACTTTTTCAAGGGTCTCCCAGGTCATAGCAGAATATCTGATATATTGTCAATGCTCAAAAAAGATATTAAAGGAATAAGCAAAGGCAGAAAATAAAATGAATGGCTCAATTTGCATAGCAAAGAAAAAAGATGTAAGTATCAAAATTTACAAAGACCATGAAAATCAAAATTGAGAACTTTTACTTTATTTGACTGTAGCAGGAAGTGTCTGATCTTTGGGAAGAGTAAAGTACATCTGGGTATGTACTTTACAAAGAATATCTAAAAGCAAAATATATAGCCACTTGTAATAGGAGACAATGGAGATAATCAGGAGACCATTATAAGAGTCCAGATCAAACATAATATGGGCCTGAACTGCAAAAATAAAATAAAAAGTGAGAGTAGAAGGAAAAAGACAACCTCATAGAGATTACACAGATCAAATCAATATGGCAATCAGTCATCCATTCAGCAAACAGCTTTTAAGTATGCACTACTGATCTAACAAACACTGCTAGGAGATGCAAACAGGAAAAATAAATAAAGCAGACATAGTCCTTTACCTCAAAGAACTGACAGTCTCAGGGTCGTGTCTCTGGGAAACCAAGTGAAGTTACAATCAGCAGAGACAGAAAGAAGCCGGGCCTCACAAGTCCTGAGTCTAAGACATCGGAAGTGGAGAGCGACAACCAAAAGAGAGTAAAATGGGGTAGATGGTGGGTGGAAAACAGGGTGTGGAGACCTTTAAAAAAAATACTTGTTGTAGCATAATATCCAGGTTCATCGGATAATTGCACATTTGAGAACAGGAGAATAAAACAGCACTTAGCACGTGCTATCTGGGAAATATCCAGACCTGAGGTTGAAAGTATAGAAAAGGGTAGAAGGTAAACAAATAGGGGAGGGGTAGTAAAGCATCATAAATCAAAGATCAAGCCAAGATAGAAGAAAGCAGAAAGACAGACGATCATCCAAACACAGACAGAAAGACCCATAGACATGGACCATCAACAGCGTGTTTCCCAGCAAAGAATCAATAACACTAAGATATCAGCAAGCTGCTGAGTTTGTGCCTAGCCTGGACCATAGACATGTGATTCTGTCTCAAAAAGCAGGTAATAGATAATGGAAAAATATTTTAAAGATCAGAACCTTATATTGTGCAACTTACTAATAATTAAGGAAAGGAATAAAGGGAAAAATATCCTATCCTATCCTATCCTATCTGTAGCTTTTTTTAAAAAGATATCTTTGTTTGTAAATTAGAGGAATAGAAGAAAATCTGAAGGCAGAAGACAGCATTTATGCCAGCTATTTACTTTGCCAAAATTAGTGTCATTCTAATTTAGCCACAAAGCGATATATTCTCAGATCGTGGGTTCCTTGAAAAACTTCTTCCAGATGGTCACACGTCCCTGGAGTGACAGCACCCAGCACAGCCCTGCACATACTGGGAATTCAATTAAACACTGCTGACCATCTGAGGATTCAGAGCCTGGAGTAGCTGACTCAATATAAACATATGGCTTAGTTCCCACCAGAGGAAAAATGAAGTCACAGTGTTCCCCTCCCCAACACTGTGCCTCCTTGGAAATGCAGAAAACAGAAGTAAGCCATGATAAGACCATGTAACAAAGGTTTAGGGAATGGACAGATTACAGAATCCAAACTTTCTCTAATACAAAAAAGCAGAATTGTCCAACTGAGAATCAACAGTGTGGATACGTCTTTCTTAATTTAATCCATTCACATCAATATCCACCAAGCACTGAGCTTCAGGATACTGAAAGTGAGGGAGTCATACTCTAAAACTCTCTGCTAAGGATCAGGGGATTGGAGGACTAAAATGATGTAATGTGAAGTTAAGGAACATTAACCCTTTAAAGCAAAGAGAGAGCTTGAGAAAGCACCACTGAGTGAGTTTTAAACCACTTGAGAACCACAGACAGTATTTACAGAAAGGAAAAGAACCTGAACAAGCTTAAAACATTTTATGATAATATAATAAACATATATATACATATATATATGCATGTGCATATACATATATGTGTATATATGTATGTGTTTATATATGCATATCTATATATATGTATATACATATATACAAACATATGCATATACATACACACATCTATACATATACATATACATATACATATACATATACATATACATATAC
>NW_021605377.1:1465699-1474306 GCF_004785775.1 Grammomys surdaster | reverse complement strand
TATACATATACATATACATATACATATACATATACATATACATATACATATACATATACATATACAGAATAGACTCAAATTCCAGAAAGACTCCAATACTCAACCTCACCCAAGAATGGAGACCAAATCCCCAGTGCTTGGTTAGCTGAGTTTGGAGCCTTGTGGTAAGAAACCAGGAATGCTCTCTTAGAGGAGCCATTATTTTAGACAGAACTTAGAAACATACAATTTTTGTCCAACTAAGATGCTAAAGAAGAATATTTCTAGCAAAGCAGAATAAGACACAGACAGGAAATCAGGATCAAGGTCTGAAGAACCAGTGAGTCATTCAAATAGATTAAGAACAAATTACAAAATAAAGAGAAGCTGGAAGTATACTCTAGGAGAGAACACTGAGTCGAGAGGCTACAGTGCCCAGCTAGGCAATTCACTCGATCACTAACAGTAACAAAAGACAGGCAAGCAAGTCAAAAAAAATGAGTTTGGATTAGTAAGAGAAACTCATCCCTGCCCTATCCCTTTCACCCACTGATCCAGAGCCTGGAAAATATGGCTCACAAGCCAATTCCAGCCCACCATCTGTTTTTGTAAACAAAAGACAACTGGATCACAGCCATGCCCATTCACTCATGGGCTGACATGTCCAGTCAACCTATAAAAGCAAGCACAGCACCGCACATGAAATCTAAAACATTAGCCTTCTATCCCTTACAGGCAAAACTGCCAACACCTCTCTAAACACATGCCTTATAAATGACACTGTTCCAACTTTTTTAGTAGTTTTTTATCTAAATATTATTAAATGTATTATATGTACACTTCTATTTTCAAGGTTGCATCTGAATTCATATTGCAGTTTTGAGACTGACTCTCTTACCCTGGAGAGCCTTCCTTTCTCCTCATTCCCTTGCCCAACTCACAAACTCTCTTCTCCTGAAATGAAAATGCCTGGAAACCAGTAGTTGATATTGAAGAGATACTAAGTAGAACATGCATAGGACATTGCTGTAAACTACATACTATTCTTTGTGCTGAGTCATAACACTTCACTCTTGAAAAGGATTCTTGTTACAAAGTTAACAACTATCATTTGTTTGTTAGGCTTCCTGGTTGCTTAGGTTTCTATTTGCTTATCACTATTTTCCCCAAGTCCAACATATGTCATCAGTTTTTTCCAAATACTCAAGCACACCCAGCATTTGGTTGTTTCTATTTAGAACTCCCCTTCCAAGTCTCTCATCACCCTCCGTTTTTCTCTCAGTCTGCGTTAGCTGCTTTCACATCCTATGGATGAGATGTTACCTGGAATTTCTTTTCTCCGTTCTCCCATTTTCAACCCCGTGTTTCCTAAATCTTTCTCCTTATCCTCTTCCCTGCTCTCTGGAGAGTCAGCCTCCAGAACCATTTTATGCGAGACCCAGAAGATGTTTTTCAGTCCTTTCAAGTCTAACAATTTCTTTCTTCAGCATCATCTCTATTTGATATTCTGATCCAAATGGAGAAATCTAAGTTCAAGATGACTTTTCTCATAATCTTCTTTTAAAGATGTATTTACTTTATGTATATGAACACATAGTAACTGTTTTCAGACACATCAGAAGAGGGCATCCTATCCCATCACAGAGGTTGTGAACCACCATGTGGTTGCTGGGAATTGAACTCAGGACCTCTGGAAAAGCAGACAGTGCTCTTAACTGCTGAGGCATCTCTCCATCTCTCCTCATAATCTTGAAAGCATGGTACCACTGTCACTCTGAAAAGTCTGATGCTTTTCTTCTGCACAGTTGTCTCTATGTGACTCAGTTTTGTTTTCTTTTGTATAATTTTATATTCTTTCCTCGCGGTTTTTTTTTTGGGGGGGGGATCTTCCTTTGATCCACCACGTTCCGACATTTCAGAATAAGGACTGATAGTCTTTTCCTGCACTACATATGGAGAAACTGTTTTCACTTAGAGACTTATAGCCACCAGTGTTAAGGAATCACCTTATCTCTGTGACAATCCATTCCTTTTTCAGGCACCCTGTTTGTATTAGTTGTCAGTTGTATTAATGGTACTGCAGAACAAACCATCCCAAAACTCTGGTGCATAAAACAAAGACTCTTTAAAATTGTTCCAGAGTCTATCAGTCAGCTAGGCAGACACACTGATCTTGTCTGGGTTTGAGTGACCATTCTTATTTGGTATTGATTAGACCCTCACCCCACAAAAAAAAAAAAAACAGAAGGTTGGCAGCCATTAGCTGAATCAATGATATTAGGGAGAACAGAGTTCTGTTCCATGAATTTCATTATTGAGAATGTTCTCATCATAATCATAGAAGTTACAAGAACAATGATAAAATAGAAGTGTATGTCAGTTACTATCAAGTCACAAAATCAAAAGATGTAACTAACATCTTAAAGACTAGACCAGCTAGGTATGGTGGCACATGCCTATAGGCCCAACATTTTGGGGGCTGAGGCAGAAGGGTCCTGAATTCAAGGATAGCTGGGCTACAGTGTCAAGTTCCAGAGAAAGCTAAGCCACGGTGTGAGACATTGTCTCAGGCATCACATGCAGGTGAGAAACACAGGAAACAAGAACATGGAGGGGGAATTCCATCTGGTGACATTTAAGACAGCTGTTTCAACAGCATATGAATTCACATAAGGCAGAAAAACAGTATTCACTGACTCTTCACTTCTCAAGTGACTGAATTACACAGTCGTGAAGCTGTAGGTAAAAACTGCAAGATGAAGAGGAGGTAGGATTTGAGCAACACTTTAAGGTCAAGGGAAAAAAAAGCAAAAAGGGTCTCTTTTGTTTTGCTGCTTGCCTAAGAAGGAGAAAAACAAAACAACCTTGGGCAGGAACACGGAAAGAAATATGAGAAAAATAAAGAAATAAACAGGAAAATTAAAGGTAATTAACGAAGACTTGGAGGAAAAAGAAAGGTTTTTAAAGAAGCATTGGTGCAGGGACCCGCCTGAGATGGGCCAGGCGTTCATAGTATGGAGCAGAGATCAAGGAAAAAGAAAGAAAAGTAGAGGGGGGGTGGGGAAAGCTGTGGAAAATTCCAGAAGAGCCAAGTCCAAATGTCCTCAGCCTCTGCTAGGTAAGAAACTGGGTTAGCTCTGAGAGTGACTACAGCAAAAACAGAGTTTATGGACAGTGGAAAAAGGCTGGGAACAGCTGGTCGGATAGATGTGATCGGGACTTTATGGGAGGTTTATTTATTTATTGGGTATTTACCTAAGCCATAACAGCAGCAGGAAGAGTCCCGATGCAGCTACCCTGAATTTGTGGAGGAGATTCAGCTGTTAACAAAACACACTTTTGGAGGCCACAGTGTTTCTGTTCCCACCAATAGGGACTATACCACTAAAGAGTCGCCTGGTGGATATGAGGCAGATGATGGTGGGTGATGGAGATAAAATGTCACAGTAGAAACAAAACTTAAGCTTTATTAACTTAGTAGATTTCCTTTCTTATTTTACTTTTAAATACAAACAGTGCCTGAGACTAAGCACTTTCTTAGCATGTACAAGGCATGAGTATAGTTCTCAGCATAGAAAATATAAAAATTATATATAAAATTATATAAAAATTAATCTACCAATTAATGACCCAAGAGCTCTGTCAACATTTATTCCTTAATTATTTCCAATTGACTCCTAATTCCAACATTTAGACCTTCAAAGTTCTCCCCAATGTACACCCAACTATATTAACTCCAATCTCCTTTCTCCAAACACTATTCGTCTTCTGCGACTTTGAATAGTTCGCATTCTCTGCATAGGAGTCCATATTTGTAAACACAAAAGTTGCTGCTTCTTAAGAGTTTATCTCTGCCAACCAGTTTTCACAATTAGGTGATTTTTTAATCCACATTCATTTTGGAATTCATATGAAAAGATGTAACATGTATAGAGCTACTTAGAATTATTATAGGGCTACCTAGAACTATTACAGGGCTACCTAAACTTATTATAGGACTACCTAGAATTATTATAGGGCTACCTAGACTTATTATAAGGCTACATAGAATTATTATAGGGCTACCTAGAATTATTATAGGGATACCTAGAATTATTACAGGGCTACCTAGAATTATTATAGGGCTACTTACAATTCTTATATGGCTACTTACAATTCTTATAGGGCTACTTACAATTCTTATATGGCTACTTACAATTCTTATAGGGCTACTTACAATTAATATAGGGCTACCTAGAATTATTATAGGGCTATCTGGAATGATTGCCCACTTACTGTTTGTTTCTTTTGATGTTGTTGTTGTTGTTGTTGTTTTGTTGTTGTTGCCCTTAATACAAGGTCTCAATACATACTGCAGGCTGACCTTAAACACACAATCCTCTTACCTCATCCTCCTGAGTACAGGGATTCGCACAGAATTTTACTCTCATCCTTGGCCACTTCACTCATATTCCTCTAATAGCAATTTTGCCTCCAGGAGATACTTAGCAATGTCTACACACAAGTTTGTTGGGTTTTGTTTTGGGGTTTTTTTTCTTACTGTTTTGTTTAATTTTGTTTTTTGTTTTCTTATTTATTTATTTATTTATTTATTGTTTTTGCTTTCGTCTTCCGGTTTTGCTTTAGTTTAGGTTTCTTGTTACTCTGTTATCCATCTGGCACTGCCCTGGGATTCTATGATCCCACAATGCAATGGGCAGCCCCCACCATACACAACAATTAATTATCTCACCCGAACTGACCAGAATCAAGGTTGAAAGATTCTGTTCAAAAGCTATTACACTTCAATTGTGCCTGTAGATAGCTCAAGGATCGTGAGGAATCCATGATGGCTTGAGCACACTCTCTCTTCTGCTCTGTTATCCTTTGTGTTCTCAGGTCCTTTGTCTACCTGGCCATTGGTATCTTGCCTTTTTCTCAGCAGTGCTATGGTATATTGATCTTCAGCTCCTTAGTTCCCTCCTGACATCTACCGCTTAAGGCGCTTGTTCTGTGTGGTGTCAGACTCCCTGGGCTTGTGTGGTGTCACAGAAGAATGAGAGACTTTTCTGCCTTATTTGCCAGACATGCCTTTTCACAGGCTGGTTGCCAAACCAGCCTGATGTAGTCTTAATCACCTATTGAGCCCAACACCTCGAGGTGACAACACAGCTTAACACTGTACATCAAAGCGACCATAAAGGATCTATTCCTGTCTTACCTTTGCAATTCCAGCATTCTGTCTCTTTCTTCAGTCACCTAAGGGGCTACTGCTATTCCCTAGAATAGTAGCTACAGGTTTTATACTTTATTATATGCTCACTAAAGGAATAAATGAACCTATAGCCTACAGTCACAAAGAGCATAGCTTTAGAATGATTAAATTCTAGATCTTTTTTACAGTTACAAACTATTTATCAAATGCTGTGCCAAACGTGGAGAGTGAAAAAAAGACAGTGTTCCCTACACTTGAATAGCTAACACCTTAGTACAAATGCCTTATATGTAAATGATTTGTAGTTAGACTGAGTACTCTATAGCTTTAAAAAAAATTCTAAAGCATGGACCTGGAGAAATAACTCATAGGTTAAGAAAACTTGCTGCTCTCCCAGAGGATCCAAACTAGGTTCCCAGCACCCATGCTAGACAGTTCAAAAGCACATGTAACTCCAGCTCCAGGGGAGCCAATATCTTGGATTCTGGCCTCTGTGGGCACCTGCATACATAACCACAGATGCATATAGATACTCATCCATAAAAAATAAAAGATCCTTTTTAATAAAATCAAAACCAGATAAAAATCCATCCTCAAAACATAAATAACAGTCTCGAAAACACATTAATGGCTGAGTTTATGAGCAAATGTGTAAAAGAGAAGCCAAATGACTAGCAAACAAGCTTTAGGGGAGGGACATATTCCCATGCTCACAGATTGTAGAATTAACATAGTAAAACTGGTCATCTTACCCAAAAGCAATCTACAGACTCAATGCAATTCCCATCAAAATTCCGACACAATTCTTTACAGATCTTGAAGGGGAAGTTCTTCATCTAGAAAAACAACTTCATATGAAAAAAAACGAGAGATCCAGGATAGCTAAAACAATCCTGTACAATAAAAGAACTTCCAGAGGAATCACCATCCCTGACCTCAAACTGTATTACAGAGCAGTAGTAATAAAAACTGCATGGTATTGGAATAGAAAACGACAGGCTGATACATGAAATAGAAGAGAGCTGCAGATTTTGAGTCAGGTGATCCCGGATTTTAAATCCAACACTGCTACTTTGTTGAGTTATCAAGCTCCTCTCCTCTAGGTGTCGTTTCCTGTAAGCTGACACACCCATGGCAGTGAAGACAACAGCTAGTGCTATAAGAAGCTATATTCAATTGTTCTCTCTGGTGACATTGCTAAACAAAGCTATGTTCTCAGTGAATAATTAGTCTCATAGGATATAGCCCAAATCACATGTCACTGGTGTGCATCATATTCCATACTTTCTCTCTCTGGTTATTCAACAAGTAATCCTATGACTATATGATATATGGATAAAATAACAGTACAGAATTTCAGCAGATAAACAGCCCATCCTATCAGACCTGAAGGAACTTGTGCTCTAGTGAACTGGCAAGCACATAAACAAATAAATTACGACGCACTGTTCTGCGTGCTAAAAATAGATGCGTGCATACAAAGTGCCACAGACACAGGTCAAGCAAAGCTTTCCAGAGGTGATGAAGCCAGAGGAGTCTGTCAGGATGAATGAGCTTCACTGAGCATGTAACAGCATGATGGCTGCTCCAGGGGAGCAAGGCGGAGAAGCTCAGAATTCCTGCTGAAACTTGTCAGGTACAGGAATCAATCTGTGATTTGCAGAGAGACACTACAAAGAACGGATGGGAACACGGAGGGAGGCGGGTATTAGAATGATCCAAGTCACAAACGACTACAAATAATATGCCAGAAAGTTTGGACTTGGCGTGATGGAGAGTAATGAATATGCTTGTAAGTCAACAATCCAGATGCTTCAGAACCCCTCCTACCAAGGCCACAGAGGAAATGGGTCTGCAGAACAGGGGCTCAAAGTGCTGACAGTGAGTGAGTATACTTGGAAAGGCAGAGAGTCAAGCAAGGCCCTAGGGTTTCCAGCTTAGACAAATGGCCCACTGTAGTTCCCTAACCCAAAGAGGTCACACAAGTAGCAGGGCTTTCATTCCGAGCAGTGGTTCTCAACTGATGAGTCCCCCTTGGGGTCACATATCAGATATCCTGCATATCAGATTATTTACACTGTGAATCATAACAGCAGCAAACTTACAGTCATGAAGTAGCAGTGAAAGTAATTTTATGCTTGGGTGGTCACAACAACATGAGAAACTGGATTAAAGGGTCACAACACTAGGAAGGTTGAGAACCACTGATTTAGCGGGAGACAATGCAAAGAACAATGGCAAGAATATATTCATAGTACAGAAAAAGGAATGGATTTGAGACAGAAATTTAGGATGGATTTTTGAGGAAAACCATTTATAAAATCAATAAAGAAACATTTTTCAAAAGAAATATAATTCCATCAGATGTGGTGATGCAAGATTGTAAACCCCAGCACTCTCGAGACCGAGACAGGGAGGTATGAAATGCCTGCGCTACATAGTGAGACCTCGCTTAATAATAACAGGTAATTTCTAAGAAGGAAATAAAATCTTTTAGACTCTTCCTCTGCCAACTTCAGATTAAAAATTACAAATTAAAAGCTTTAAATTAGTACCTACCATATATACATTAAATTTATCATAAAAGGAGAAAAATATCAATGCACTTAATGGAGGATATCTCACTTACCGCCATAGTTAAATACTCTACACATTTGTTTATTATTTTTTTCTTAAGTGGTCTACTAGCTAATAATATAAGGAAGTTTCTAAATCTATAAAATCAACATGTTTCCAAAATAATGCTTCCGTGGCAAGTAAATAAATAACAAACAAAACCAGGCAGCTTCATTTTCTAATGGAAATTGTTTGCGTTCCCGAGTATACACTAATGCTGAACAGAATCAGAAGTCACCAGAGGAGTTCAGAATTTCTAAAATCCCAAGGCAGCAGCTCACCAAAAGAATCTACTGCAGACCTCACTGTGAAGGACTCAAAGTCAATGTCACACCAACATTTTAAATAATATCACGAGTCCCTCCATTTAATAAATTATTTCAAAACCAGGTCACAATTGACAGACACATTATCTTGGGCAGACGGGAGAAAGTAGATAAGCAGGGGAAATTTCCGTCTCTCTCCTGAAGCGTGTCCACCAACTGTCAGGCCTGGAAGACAGCCAAAATCAGTATATTATTTGAAAAAGGGGGTGGGGAGAGTTGAAATATGAGCAAAATGGGTTATGGATGAATGTAAAACACTGAGAATTCTTTCTTTTTTTTTTTTTTTTTACACAGAGGAAACATTTTTATTTCTCTACTTGTACAAAGAGGCTTCGATTTAGCTGTAATTTACTAAACAGTGGTTTTAGGTAGTGTTTTTCTTAAGATTTGTGTATATCTGTCCTGAGTAACCAAAGGCAGTTGCTGTTTTGGTTTGGTGGCTTGAAGACACCAGAGCTGTAATCTCAGTGTTTTCTTTTCTTTTTTTTTTTT
>NW_021605377.1:1461921-1465599 GCF_004785775.1 Grammomys surdaster | reverse complement strand
TTTTTTTTTTTTTTTCTGGGACAGATGATCTTTATCTTTTTTTTTTTTTTTTTTTGAACATGAAATGCTTTTTTTTATAGCATGTTTTACAAGGGGAGGGGGTAAGAGGGTCCAGGTGGTGGAAAAGTACAAAATCTTCTTGGCCTGTGCCTTGAAACATGTCATGGTCTATATGGTACACTGCCTTGAATTATGATCTACCTGCAGTTCTTCAGAAGATATGGTACACTGCTTGGGTTATGGTCTCCCTGCTATTCTTAAGAAGACATGGTACTCTGATTTGAGTCTATCTGCAGTTGCTAAGCAGGATCTTGCAGTTGCCAAGCTTCAGAGGACATTGTGCAGGTGGGGAAAGGTAGGGGGTGAGGGTAAGGGCGAGGGTCCTGGCTTCTGGCATCTCCCCCTTCTCTGTTTAGTTAGAGAAGGCGTCTTATGTTCAATCCCAACTATGTGAGTTTTGAATTTGGATGTCTAATTATGGGGGAGAATTCTTTCAAAATCCACATTTATGAGTAATATTTCAAATGCAGGTTAGAACAAGCTCTAAGAGCCAAAAAGGGAACTCTCTGAATCCCCATGGATAAGCTGTCCCCTTCTGAAGGCTGTGACCATCTATCTACTCAGGGGACAGGTCCTTGCACTCTTACAAGCTGGACACTCTATGTGGATGTCTGGGCACACTACTCAAGCCATGTGAATTAAACTGAGAAACCCGGAGCCACACCATATCGCTTTCTCTGAGCCTTTGTCCTCCTCACTCACTCAGCATTTTCTGTGTTCGTTTCCACAGGGAAAAGCTGACAGAGCTGAGCTGTGCAGAGTGAAAACAACTAGAGTATTAAAGACAGTCATGCTGCATAGGGGTTGATGTCAAAAGTATCCCCTCTCCAGGAAAAAAACATTGGGATGGGTATGGCCCTCATGCCTCACTGGACAACAACAGGGGGACTGGCGCCATTACAAGGTCCCCTTCAATTACTGAAGGTCAGGCCTCTTTCCCCACCTTCGAAAGATTAGATTCGCCACAGCCCGACTATATTAGAGAAGGGAGGAGATGTCAGGGGCAACCCTGCTTACACACTGAAGGCCTAAAATCAGCCATAGGCCTAAAATCAGCAATAGGCCTGTCATACATGTATACTAACACCAAGTCTTGGGTCTCTGTGGATAAACACTGAAACAGATGGCTATAAGCTATTGTAAACAGGCAGCTTTTGTGGAAATTTACAAGCCTGAATAGTCATAGACCTTGTAAATAGGTAGCCTTGGCAGATATTACCAACTTAGATAAGGACAAGTGAATCATAGGCAGAGTCATAGTGATCTTTCCCCTGAACCCTTACCCAGCTGTGACACTGTTCTGAAAGATATCTGTATTCCCCCTGAACACCTACGCTCCAGTGTCATCCCCTTCCCCACGTCCTGCCTTTTTGTGTTTATAACCCCTGTGTGAATGAGTATAAATTACAATTTGAAAAAAATAAATAAACTATATATATATATAAAAAAGTAAAGACAGTCATTAGAGAGAGAAGAATCAGAGAAACTGCAAAGTTTAACTACTCCACAAAGAAATGGTAAGCATCTCGGACTGTGTGTGTGAATCCATACAAACTTATAAGTGCAGATTGATATTCTGTACTCAGCTTGGGACCCATCGTCAACAAAGAATCCAAGCAAGTTTCCAAATGGGATGTCCATAAACCATCTAAATAGCACTTATAGCCAATGACTAGAGAAAGCAGAAGGGGTAGACACTTATTGTTTCCACCTGTTGGAGCCTCCCTAGTGATTACGCTGCTGTACTACCACTCTCCCCCAGAACAGCATGCCCGATTGTACCATGTCATATCCCGACTTTTAAAAAAATTTATGTGCATGATACATGGGTATTTTGCCTACCTGCATGTCTGTATACCATATGTGTGCTTGCTGCCTGGGGGAGCCAGAAGAGGGTGCAGAAACCCTGGAATTGGAGTTATGATCAGCTGTGACCATTTGTGTGAGTGCTGGGCATTAAACCAAGTCCTCTGGAGAGCGATCAGTACTGTTAACAACTGAACCATCTATATTCTGGTTCTTTAAAAAAAAAAAAAAACAAAGGAAGTACATCAGAGTAGAGCAGGATGTATAAAGTGAAGGAAAGTTTTGGTTGGATACACACATGCGCACACATATGCACACACACACACACATTTTTTCAATAATAATCAGGAGAAAATGCCATCAGTTTGAGGGACGTATGGAAAGAGTTAGAGGGAAGGGCTTGGGAGGGGAAAGGAAAAGGGAGAGGGGGGAAAGTAATGGACTTATATTTTAATTACAATGTATTTTTTTAGAAGCCCATCAGACATGGATCCCTTCCATCCTCCAGAGAAATGGTAATAATGTAGATTAGGTTGCTGGGCAGATAACTATGCATCCATCTCCAAGTTCTAAAATCTGGATCGATTTTGAAGGGTGCCAGGGTCTACGTGACTCTTCGTTCTACTAAACGAAATTCTACCAGCTGCAGTTTAAGGATCATTTCTGAGGCTGAGGAGATGGCTCATTTAGTAAGTACTTGCCACGTAAGGGTAAGGACCTGAGTGCAATCTCAAGCCCCACATAGAAAGTCAGGCACAGCATCAGACGCACATCTATACGCCCAGCACCCGCAAAGCAGATAATAGGAGGACCCCAGGGGCTTTTGACCAGCCAGTCTAGCCAACTGGAAAGCTCCTGGTTCTGTGAGAGACTCTGTCTCAAAACAATAATAGTAATAAGAAGAAGATGAAGAGTCATTGGGGAAGAAAGCTGATATCAACCTCTGACTTCTGCATGCATATGCACACAAACTCCAAATGTGTGCACACACATAAACACACAAACACACAGATTCATTCTCCTTTACACGCACACACACACACACCACATTTCTATGGACTCCCAAGGACCTCATTGAAAACAGAAGATGTAGATATTAGTGTAACGCTAGTGAAGGGTGATATTTCATTACAAGTGTTGATGATAAGAAAATAACAACATAAGGAAAGAATAAGAACCATCTCAGCTTTGGATGCCTACATATGATTCTGTCTGTTAGACAGATCGCATTCTAAATACAATCCTGTTTCATTGCCTTCCTAAGTACTATCTCTAAAAGTCTCCCCTGTGCCTGTTTTCACAAACCTAGAGCAGGAGGGCACCAACTGATTAATACTATCTGCTGTTTATATTTGTTTCTTAAATATGGTGTGAAGAGCAGAGTAGTCTTTTAAAGTGCAGGATATAACTGCAATAAATTACATCCGCAATGCTCCCAACTGTTTTTTCCCACTTTTTGCAAATAATGGTGTTATTTTTCAGCTACACCAAATATTTACTAAAGTGCTTCCTGGAAGTTCCTTTGCATAGATTTGTTTCTAAGAATTATAGATTCTTAGAAATAATTTAAAGCCTGAGAAATCCCTGTATGAATTACTTACTGCCCTGGCTCATTTGGAGCAATAATCATTTTTATAAGGCCTGTGCAGATTTACCATTTTAAAAACACATTTTATCGATTTCCTGACATAACATTAATGTGACGCTTTAAAAGTCATAGTGGGAATATCGTATAACAGAAACCAACTTGCTGAAATCCTCTTATCATGTTCTGCAAACTCAACCTCCTTGTAAATGACAGCACTATCTCAA
>NW_021605377.1:1428937-1461521 GCF_004785775.1 Grammomys surdaster | reverse complement strand
ACACACACATATATATATATTCTATATATCATATGTCCTATGTATAGAATATATATGCATGTATATGTGTATATATACATATACACATACACATACACACACACACATATATATATATTCTATATATCATATGTCCTATGTATAGAATATATATGCATATATATATGTATATGTGTATATATACACATACACATACACACACACACACACACATATATATATATATATACATATGCTTTCAATCTGTAGGCCACTCCATGTCCATAATAATATATATTTTAAAAGTTTAAAAAAAAAAGCAAAGCACTGGCTGGCTTATTAAATTATCCTTCTCCATCTTCCAAAATGAAAAAAACGAAAGTCTAGAGACACTACAGAGTATTCAAACTTTGGTCACAATCTACATATTACCCAAGCATCTCAACCACCCAGAGCCTGATGTAGTCCACTCCCACCATTATCATTATCATCCATAACAAGAGCACTACGTCACTTTCTTTCTCTAGTACCTCTTACACACACACACACACACACACACACACACACACACACATACTTTTTTTCTTTCACTGTATTTATCGTTTTTTCAGGATCAACTTAGTCCCTAACATTATCAGCAAGTAGGGAAGAGAAATGTTAGCACTCACAACAGAGACACAAACAAACCTGTGGTTGCCTACAATCCCGTGCAGTCGTCCAAACCAGGATTAGAGAATACCTACACCTGAGAGAACCCAGTGTGGAGACACAGAGCTCAGGTAAGAAAGCATCCCTTATGGAGGGCTGGACTGACACGAGAGGGCCCCTCAGAAAAGGATGCTCTATGGTATTGACTGAGGGGATCATCCTGGTCTAGGTAGTAGAGTTCAGGTAGTGCAAGATAGCATCCACACACAAAGGTGAAGACTGAGCCCTGCAGGTTGAAATGGGTATTCCCCTATAACTGTGGGTCAGCATAGAAAGTTGGAGCCTGAAACACACACAAAGGTATCTGTGGAGAAGAGCAGCCTAACACGGGGAGTCTACACCTAAAGGGGGTAAGAGTAAGTCCATTATAGAAGGAAAAGGGATAGTAGTGGAGAAGGCTGCCTGTACAAGAGGAGTTCTATCAAGTAAGTCCATATACAAAGGAAATAAAATCTTGAAAAGACAAGGGAAGTCACCAATACGAGGAGGGGAAAACTAGAATTACATTTGTTTGTGAATTAATTACCCACATTAAGAACCCACATTTAAAAGGTGAGTCTATGGAGATGGCTCAGCAGTTAAATCACTTGTCACACAAGGGAAAGATTCGAGTTTGTATCCCCAGAACCCACATAAATTCGAGGTGGGAGTGAAGGCTTGCTTGTAGTTCTTGTCTCAGAAGGTGGAGGCAGAGGATCACAGAATGATGCTGGCTGGTGATCAGCGAGCTCTGGGTTTGATTAACAGACCCTGCCTCAAGAGAATACGATGGAGAGTGATGGAGGCAGAGTACCAACATGAACCTCACTGCACACACACACACACACACCCCCACGCGGGGGGGGGAGAGAGAGAGAGAGAGAGAGAGAGAGAGAGCAGCATGCACGCATGTCCCATACATGTGTGATCACCCATATGTGCATATTCACACCACACACAAGAAAAGAGAGAAAAAGGCTTCAGAGTTTTTAGTAACTACAGACAGATATGGTACAGTTCTGTGTGTGGATGTAATTTTTCACTCCTGGCTGAGAGCAACAAAGAGAGGTGACATTGCTAAAGTCATGAATATACCCAGTACCAAAACTCGAGCAGTAATTATCATCTTCCAACAAAAGGTACTGCATCACTGGAAGGAATGATAGATTCCAGGACTAAACAGTTCCGGGTGACTTTAAAATGCCCAAAGCAAGGACATGCTCTGAGAATGGCTTCATGAAGGCATCTTTAAAGAGTGCTACTAAGTCTAAAACAATCTATACATCAAAGTAATGACAGTACATGTCGCAGTAACGGCTGTGATGCACTGTACCACACAAACCCATGTGTTCCACTGAATACAAGCTTTTTAAAAGTTTGAAAAGGAAAGAGGCATTTAATATATAAGCATAGTTTAAAAGTACAACCTCACAAGCCTGTTATCAGGAGGAAAGCGGGTAACCACATAAACAGTTTGACAGGCTCCATCATGAACAAGTGACTAAAATTCATCATCAGTGCAGCAAGTAGGATGACATCCCCAACGGCAAGCAATGAAGGGAGCACAGCACCCCTGAAGGACTTTCCGTAAAGATTCAGAATCTTGTTGTAATCATGAGAAAACATAAAATCAACTCCAAACTGATGGAACTACATAAAATAAGTGGTCCTTACTCTCTCTCTCTCTCTCTCTCTCTCTCTCTCTCTCTTTTTAATGTCAAAATGCATTAGTGACATGGCTCACCATACCCTGAATAAAAATGTCCTCTGACCTACACACACACACACACACGCACGAATGCACACACACACATATGCATATTCGCACATGTACACATGCCTGGTACAATGCAAAATTCGGAGAGTTTCCCACTCAAATAAGTATGTGATGTTTATTATTAGATTAATAATTACGAATGTTTATTGTTTGTTGACTTATTGTTTATACGGTCATGAATATACATCAATAAAAGTAAGCATTTCCCCTTCCTATGTGCCAGGCACTCCGCTGTTAGATCTAAGTCCTCGTCAACTCTTCTCCTTATCCACGTGAGTTCCCAAACAGAAATCTTAGATGGTATCAAATTTGCCTATGGTAAAACCTAACTTATAAATGAAGCACAGTTTTTAAAAAACAGATTAAGTAAAATAACAGCAGACATTGTAAAAGTTACTTAAAATTGATTAGCTATTTACTTCTGAGTATTTCATCTAATATTTTCAGACCAAAGCTGGCCACAAATACCTAAGGAGTGTGACTCAATCCTGTGACTCAATAAGATATATTATCATCCTAACCTACAAATACAGAGACCAAAGCACAAAGAAGTTAAATAATTTAACTAGGCCTATCCATTGAGTAGGGGGCTTAAATTGAACATGAGAACTCAAGATTTTTTCCATCTCCCTACCCCCAACCTCTGCTTACTTCTCTTATTAATGAATATGAGTGTTACAGTCTGAATTTAAAAATGTTCCTCACAGGAGAGTGTTTTGAACACTTTCCCCAAAGCTAGTGGCTCTGTTTTGGCAGACTGTGGAATGTTTAGAAGGTGAGGACCAGCTGATGGAGACAGGTTACCAGGGACCTACCTTTAACAGTACCTCTGCCTCTGGTTCCTAATCAGCCCCCAGGTGAATAGCCCCCCCAGGTGAACAGTTCCCGTCCCCTCCTGCTGTCGCCAGCCATGCCTTTTCCTCATGACAGTGCATTGAAACTAGCATCTCCCGCTCATACACTCTCGGCTGTCAGTTCTTTCTGCTGTGTATTTGTTACAGCAACACACAAATAGCTAATATGAGGATATATCCCTGGAGAGGATGGAAACGAAATTTAGAAAGATTTGCCGATACAGGATAAAACTTAAAGGTAGTCCTGGGTTTCAGGTAGCAGCAGCCAAAGAGCACTCAAGAGTCACCAAGTTCAGTAAATGGACCAGGAGAGGGCATGAGAAGGTTCCAAGGATGCACTGCCTGGTGCTTTATTTTACTAGACTGTCTATTGGCCTGAAAAAGACAGATCATGCAGTGAAGGCCTGTAAGTGCTGTATCCTCCTTCTTTGTGTGAGCAAGGAAAGATGAAAAGTAAGCACCCCCCCTCCCGGTGTGGACACACAGGATGGACAAAATTAAAGCCATTTTTGAAAACAATTCTGTTCAATAAGATTGAAAACCCAAGAAATTTGTGGAGGAGGGGGAGCTTTGGAAACACACACCTCCCTGAGGGTTTACTTATATGCAGTTAATGGTTGCCAAGGAGAGGGAGTGGTATTTTCCTTTAATGGTGTAGACACTGGCAAACTGCCCATGCTCCTATAAGAAACCCTAATTAAACTCGCTGGTGTACACACATACACACACACACACACATACACACACACACACATACACATACACACACACACACATACACACACACACACACACAAAACTTTAATGCAAAAAATGAAATTTTATTGGGACAACTGCACTACATTAAAATAAAATTGTTCACAAAGAAATTTTTAGAAACATCTTAATTTATTTAATATTCATTATACTGTTTGTGTATTATCAAGAAAAAAATTAAAGCAAACTATCGCTGTTACTGTGAAACTGTCAACAAAGAAAGCAAAACTGAGAGCTCTGTTAGAATAGAGATGAGGTGCTGTATAATTTTACAGGGAATGTACTATTTATATACTAAAGTATATTGCTATTTTTATTCTTTAACCCAGGATAGACATTGATCCTTATGTAACTAAGAAGCCAAACAGCAATGAGGACGACCTTTGGGGTCAGAAATGCCCGGATCTGAATCTCAGATCTGTTATTTGCTAACTATAACTTTAGGCAAATTATGCAACTTCCTGATTTTTCATCCCATAGAGGAAGATGAGGTTAGCAATGACCTTTCACGATTGTTGTGAGAATCAGCTGTACAGAGTGTATCTGAGACAGGAGCAGTTCCACTTCTAGATGTGAATCCTAAAGATGCAGTTGATAGAAACTTTTTTTTTGTTTTGTTTTCGAGACAGGATTTCTCTGTGTAGCCCTGGCTGTCCTGGAACTCACTCTTGTAGACCAGGCCGGCCTCAAACTCAGAAGTCTGCCTGCCTCTGCCTCCCAAGTGCTGGGATTAAAGGCATGCGCCACCACTGCCTGGCTCAAAGACATTCATAGCATTACTAACACAAAGCAAGTAAGATAAAACTCATCCAGCACTAGGGCTATAGAAATGATTAAATAATAGTATACACATCAGATCAGAGGTTCCCAACTTTAGTGCACATATGTAATCATCTGGGGAAATCAGTTAAATGGATATTTCCAGGTATGATGCATAGAAATTCTATGGATCATGAGTAAGATCAGGAAATGCATACTTAGCAACCATGTGTTGTTTGAATACAGGAAGTCTCTGAAGATTCTATACTAGACAGCAATAAAAATAATAATTATGGTCACATTTCTAGTGGAAGTCCCCTGCGCAGTAGCCACACATAGGGTCAGAAACCTAGAGGCCACACTCATCACCAGAACACCAGCTCCAGCAGAAGATCCTCTGCTAGACCAGAGTATGCCCTCTGAGTCAGAACTTTAGCCCCCAACTCAGGTAGAGACTCTCTACTCAACCAGCTACCATGGCCAGAAGAGCAAAGAGGAAACAGAAACCAAAAACAAAATGCTCAACCAACAAAACAAACACAGAGATCTCATGTAGACCTATGAACACCCCAGACCCAAATGTCTACACATCAGTGTAAGACCACAATCAACAACAGGAAAGGCGGTATGTCACCACCAAAATCCAGTTATCCTACTACAGCAAACCCTGACTATTCCAACACAGCTGAAGTACAAAAAAAAAAAGACCTTAAAACCAACATTATTAAGGTGATAGAGGTCCTTAAAAAGGAGAATAAATCCCTTTTTTTTAAAAAAAAAAAGGAAAACACCAAAGAAATAAAATAAAAAATTGGAGGAAATGAATTAATTTCTTCAAGAAAAACATGAAAGAAAATAAATATTTGAAGGAAACTAATAAAACTGTGCAAGACCTGAAAATGGAAGTAGAAGGAATTAAAAACACACACACACAATGAGAAAATTCTGGAAATGGAAAATCATGGTAAACAAACAGGACCTACAGATACAAACATTACCAAGAGAATATAAATGGAGGAGAAAATCTCAGACACTGAAGAAACAATGGAAGATATAGATATATCAATCAAAGAAAATGTTATATCTAAAAAATTTTGAACACAAAATATCCAAAAATCTGGGGCACTATGAAAAGATCAAACCTAAGAATAATAAGAATAGAGGAAGGAGAATATCAGGTCAAAATCCCAGAAAATATTTTTAACAAAATAATAAAAGAAAGTTTTTCTAACCTAAAAAAGAACATGCCTATAAAAGTACAAGAAGCTTACAAAACACCAAATAGATTAGACCAGAAAGTCTCATCACCACATAATAATCAAAATGCTAAACACACAGGAAAAAAAAGAAACAATATTAAAAGCTATAATGGAAAAAGGTAATGTAACATATAAAGGCAGACCTATTAGAATTATACCTGACTTCTCAATAGAGACTGTGAAAGCCAGAAGGGCCTAGACAGATGTCCTACAGACTCTAAGAAACCACAGATGCCTGCCTAGAATGCTACATCCAGCAAAACTTTTATCACCATAGATGGAGAAAATAAGATATACTATGATAGGGCTGGAGAGATGGCTCAGTGGTTAAGAACACTGACTAGTCTTCCAGAGGTCCTGAGTTCAATTCTCAGCAACCATACGGTGGCTCACAATCATCTGCAATGAGGTCTGATGCCCTCTTCTGGTGTGTCTGAAGAGAGCAATGGTGTACTCATATACATAAAATAAATAAATAAATCGTTTAAAAAATATATTTACTATGATAAAGTCAAACTTAAACAATATCTATCCACAAACTACAAAAGGTACTAGAAAAAAAACTCTTAACTCAAGAATGTTAACTAAACCCATGAAAACACAGTAAATAATCTCACACCAGCAAAACCAAAGCCAAAAGAAGGAAAACACACACACCAACAACAACAACAACAAAATAACAGAAATTAATATTCATTGGTCATTGATATCTTTCAATATCATTGAACTCAATTCCCAATATAAAGACACACACTAATAGAATGGATGGAAAAACAGAATCCATCCTACTGCTGAATACAAGAAACACACCTCAACATCAAAGATAGACATCATCTCAAAGTAAAGGGTTGGCAAAGCTTTTCCAAGCAAATGGACCTATAAAGCAAGCTGGTATAGTCATTCTAATATCTAACAAAACAGACTTCAAACCAAAATTAATCAAAAGAGACAGGGAAGGACATTTCATAGTCATCAAAGGAAAAATCCACCAACAAGATCTTTTGATACTCAACATCTATTCCCCAAACACAAGGGCAAACATGGTTTGTAAAGGAAACATTACTAAAGTTTAAATCACACATTGACCCTCACACATTGATAGTGGGAGACTTCAATACCCGACTCTCACCAATGGACAGGTCATCCAGACAAAAACTATACAGATAAATATTGGAGCTAAGAGACATTATGAATCAAACGGACTTAACATAAGCCATTTTCTTCATTGTGCCTCACAGAAAATTCTCCAAAATTGACCACATTTCAATTTTGGAGAGTCACAAAAAAAGTCTGAACAGATACAAGAAAATTAAAATAACCCCCTGCATCCTAACAGACCACCATGGGTAAAGACTGAATTTCAACAAAAGAAACAACAGAAAGCCTACACAGTCATGGTAGCTGAACAACTCTCTACTAAATGAAAACTGTGTCAAAACAGAAATAAAGGAAGATATTAAAGGCTTTCTATAATTCAATGAAAATGAATACACAACATACCCAAACTTGTGAGACACAGTGAAAGCAGTGCTAAAGAAAGTTCATAGCACTAAGTGCCTACATAATCAGAGCTCTCTCATACTAGCAACTTAACAGCACACCTGAAAGCCCTAGAACTAAAAGAACCAAACACACCCAAGAGGAGTAGATGGCAGGAAATAATCAAACTGAAGGCTGAAATAAATAAAATAGAAACAAAGAGAATACAAAGAATTAATGAAACAAAGAGTTGGTTCTTTGAAATAATCAACAAGATTGACAAACCTTTATTCAAACTAACTAAAAGACAGAGACAGAATATCCAAATTAACAAAAATTAAGAGGGGGGCATAACAACAGACACCTAGAAAATTCAAAGAATTATTAGATGATACTTTAAAAACCTGTACTCCACAAAACTGGAAAATCTGAAAGAAATGAATAATTCTCCCAGTAGATACCACCTAATAAAGTTAAATCAAGATCAGATCAACAATTTAAAAGGACCTATAACCTCTAAGGTAACAGAAACAGATACGAGCAAAGGGGAGATACAACCTGTAGAGACCAGCTACAGTAGATAGACATGGCCCCCAGTTGAGGGGTGGGGCCACCCATGCATCTCAAAATTTTTAACCCAGAAATGTTCCTGTCCAAGGGAAAGAAAGGCACAGAAAATGGAACAGAGACTGAAGGAAAGGCCATTCAGAGACGGCTCCACCTAGGGATTCATCCCACCTTCAGACATCAAACCCACACACTATTGCTGATGCCAAGAAGTGCTTGCTGACAGGAGCCTGGTATGGCTGTTCCCTGAGAGGTTCTACCAGCACCTGACCAATGCAGATGCAGATACTCACAGCCAATCATCAGACAGAGCCCAGAGAACCCAGTGGAAGAGCTAGGGGAAGGACTGAAGGAGCTGAAGGGGATTGCAACCCCATAGGAAGATCAATATCAACTAACTGGACCACCCAGAGCTCCCAGGGACTAAACCACCAACCAAAAAGTATAAGGAGGGATCTATGGCTCCAGATACATATGTAACAGAAGATGGCCTTATCTGACATCAATGGGAGGGAAGGCCCTTGGTCCTGTGGAGGCTTAATGCCCCAGAGGAGGATGTTAGAGCCATGGGAGGGTGAGTGGGTGGAAGAGCACCTTCATAGAGGCAAAGGGGAGGGAGAGAGAAGGGGGATGGGATGGAGGGCTTGTGGAGGGGAGACCAGGAAGGGGGATATCATTTGAAAATGTAAATGAATAAAATGATTAATTTTAAAAAGTGCCACAAACAAACAAACAAACAAGAAAGCCCAGGGTCAAACGGTTTTAGCACAGTTTAGCCAAAAGGTTCTAGCAGACCTTTAAAGAACTAACACCAATACTCCTCAAATTACTTCACAAAATAGAAACAGAAGGAATATTGCCAATTCACTTTATGAGGCTACACAGTCACTCTGATTCCCAAACCACAAAAAGACTCAACAAAGAAATAATTTAAGACCAATTTCACTTATGAACAATGATACAAAAATATCAATAAAATACTCAAAAACTGAATCCAAGAATACATCAAAAACATCATCCACCATGATCAAGTAGGCTTCATCCCAGAGAAGCAGGGATGGTTCAACATATGTAAAATCAGTTAAGTAATCCACCATATAAACAAACTGAAGAATCACATGATCATCAAATAAGATGCTGAAAAAGCTTTGTACAAAATCCAACACCTCTCATGTAGAAATCTTGAAGAGATCAGGGCTACAAGGGACATTTCTAAACATAATAAAGGCAATTTACAGGAAGCTATAGTCAACATCAAATTAAATGGAGAGAAACTCAAAGCAATTTCACTACACTCAGGAACAAGACAAGGTTGTCCACTCTCCCCGTATTTATTCAATTTAGAATTTAATTTTCTATCAGGAGCAATAAAACAACTGGAGGAGATCAAGGGAATACAGATTGGAAAGAAAGACATCAAAGTATTGCTATCCACAGATGATATGACAGTATGCATAAGCAACCCCAAAAACTTCACCAGGAAACTCAGAGGGATCCAACAGTGAGGAAGTACTGGGCGGGGGGGGGGGGGCCTTTGGGGGCTCAATGTGGAAACCTAGTGCAGGAGAAACTCCCTAGAATCTTCAAGAATGACTCTAGCAAAGACTCCTAGTATTGGGGAATACAGAGCCTAAACTGGTTCTCTTCCACAACCAGACAAGGCTCCTACAAGCCTTCCTGCCTCCAAGATGTTCTGGGATAATGGGAGCCCACAACTTGTGGGAGTGGCCAATCAATGACTAGTCCAACTTGAGGCCCATGCCTCAAGAGGAAGCCCACACCTGACACTGCCTGTTTGGCCAAGAACTAGAGGCTGGACAGCCCAGAGACCTAGGATAGAACTGAACATGCCTCTGGAAAAAATTCAATGAAATAATTATTTACTAAAGATACTCTGATATGCTCATAGATCAGTGCCTAGCCTAACTGTCATCACAGAGGTGTCATCCAGTAACTGATGGGAGCTGAGGCAGAGACCCAGCCAAACACGAGGCAGAGCTAGGGGACTGCTGCAGAAGATGGCAGGGACGGGAAGTTATGGGATCGAGAGGAGTCAAGGACACCACAGAAACACAGAGCAGAGAATCAAGTAAGGGGGGCTCATACGGGATCACAGACATGAATTGGACAATCGCACACCCTGCATGGCTCTGAGTGAGGTCCTCTGCATATATGTTATAGTTCTGTAGAGGTGTTCTTGTGAGACTCTAACAGCAGGGCTCTCTCTGACTCATTTGCCTCCCACTGGGTTACCTCATCCAGCCTTGATAGGATTTGTGTCTAGTCTTATTGTAACTTTTTACGCCATGTTTGGTTGATCTCCTGGGAGGCCTGCTCTGTTCTGAAGGGAAACAGAGGAGAAGTGGACCTGGGGTGGGGTGAGGGGGCCTGGGAAGATTGGAGAAAGGGGAAACTGTGGTCAGGATGCAATGTATGAGAGAAGAATAAAAGGGAAAAAGAAAAAATTATGACTATGAAGACTACATAATCACACTGGAAGCACATCATACACTATTGAATGAAAAAATCCAGAATCCAAAATTGAATGCTTTATCAGATAAGTACATAGAACATGCTAGAGGGAAATTTTTCAAGTAATAGAGAAAGACTGTGAGTAACTTTTATTGTGAGTAAGTTTTACTCAAAGTTTTCAAACAGTCATGCTACTACCATAAGTGGATAACTGATGCATTACATAAGGAAACCAAAAAGCTAATACATGCCCATGGCCTTCAAGGTGAGTTCAAACTACTTATGGAAATCCCTCAACTGCTAGACTTACCTCTTGTCCATTAGACCAGACTGTTTACAACATTTCTGAACCACATTCTACATTTCCACAGACTGTTACTGGACACACTGCTCCTTCTGCCTAAAACATCCATCTCCTAATCTTAATCAGTTCAGTAAACTTCTACTCATCCTACAATACTGAAGTAGCACCTCCCGCCTCAGGTTCCCTGCATACTCATAAATCTTTCTTTGTGCCAGGGTTCAGGAGGTGCTGTGTGGTACTTGCACAGTAGCTTATACCTCAGTGTATTCTAACTCTTTATAAAACTATTCCATCTACCAGCAAGGGGACTTGGAAGAGATTACCCCCTTCAAGTTTAGAATCCACAAAAACCCTTCTCAATGCCTGTTGAAATAATTAGTTGTCTGTTCTATAAATCCCTGAGTGAGTTGGCCAGTCATACAGAATGTATCTAGTTGAATAGAGTAATTTTTGTCTACATACATCCTAATACATAGCAGCCAAAAACATGTTTAAAGTTCTAAGCAACAGTTTAACTGTCATTTGTAAGTGTTTACATTTTCCTCTGATAGCATCCTTGACATCTTCCAATGTCCAGAATGACAGACCACCCCCCCAACAAGAAACAAAATGCTGAACCCGCTGACAGTTTACCAGAACAAAGACAGTCCCTACATAACCCTCACTGCTCCCCACAAACCCATGGTTCCTTACTCAGCATCCATATGAAATAGACAATCTTGTAAGTAAATACAGCCGCCTTCAGTGTTTTTGAAACACTAAATATTATATTTAATATATCTGTATATGACATAGGTATTTCAAATGTAGATTAGTAAGAAGAGAGACAAAACAAGAACCATAAGTATGTAAGAATAATTTAGTCAGAGAAAGAAAAGGGAGGGGCAAAAAGTAAACAAGGAAGAAAGAGGGGAAGGGAAGGAGTGGGGAGACTAAAAAAAATGCTAACTGGAATCCCAGGCAAAAACTTCAAATGTACAGTAATGTTTACACAGTCCTGTACAGTAATGTTCATGGAGTCACATGGACATTGAAATCCATTTGCAACATGAAGTATTTTCAAGTCAAAATAAGTCTACCTAAAACATTTTGACTGGAATCTCAAACCACACTAGATATTAAAACTGTTACCTACTGCATAGTCTTGTCACCTGTAACTATATAACAAATACATATAGCTTGCAAATAACTTCTGGAAGCAGGCAACAACATACTAGATGTTTATATCTGAATATTAATCCAATCAAAAGTTTAGGAGTGTATGTAGCTCAGTGGTAAAGTGGATGTCCAGCATGCCCTGTATTTGAGCTCCAATGACACACACACACACACACACACACACACACAAAAGTTCTAGGGATTAACTAAATTTTTTAAGAGCTTCTTCATCACCAGCCATGTCTCCAATAAATCTCTTTCCTCTTTTGTCTTGTAAGGATAATGACTTCCGTATTTAACCTCTCTTAGGAACCAAGCAAGGCCTATTCCATTCACTCTGCCACAAAGCTGCACGGCTATGCTATTTCTGCCTAAGGTTTTGTTGTCTCTTCCGATGAAAATAATAAAAGAGGTTCTCTTCCTAAAAGCCTTACCAATCAATCTCCATTTAGTATCGCTTAACTGTCAGCTCCCCAAAGCAATTTAGGGTGAAGGTAAAGATGAGAAAAGCATGGGGCGCTGGCTCACTCACACGTTAAAGGGGATATTAACACTGAGATGGACAGGACGGCAAAGCTGCTCAAAGAGCACTCCAGACTCCCTTAACTTTTCTGGAGGGTGGAGGTAGGCTAGGAGTTTCAAGACAGGGTTCCTGGCTGTCCTGGAACTTACTCTATAGACCAGGCTGGCTTTGAACTCACAGAGAACTGCCTGCCTCTGCCTCCCCATGCTGGAATTAAAGGCATGCACCACCATGTCCTGGCTAGACTGCTAATTTAAAGGTCCAGTTCTTAATCTACTTCCCACCACGCAGCGCAGCTTTGTGGCTCACAAGATCAGCTTCCCCGATTCCCTTCCCTTCTCGTTTACTTCTCTATTGTGACCAAACACTGATCAAAAGCAACCAAGGGAAGAAGTGGTCTACTCCAATTCGCCATTAATAGCGCCTCATAAAGGGAAGCCAGGTCGAGAACTCAGGGCTCCCGGAGCCTGAAACAGAAACTGCTGGAGGAACCTTGAAGAGACACAGCTTACCTACTGGTTTGCTCTCCACGGCTTTGCTCAGCTTGCTTTCTTAGACAACACAGAACCACCTGCCCAGGGGTAGCACCACACACAATGTGCTTGTGCTGGGCCCTTCCACACACTCAGGAATCTAGGAAATGCACCACAGACATGCCCACAAGTGATTCTAATTTACACTAATTTGACAAAAGCCAATCAGTTACCTTCTGTCTGCCTTTACGGAAGGGACAGTTGGAACAAAACTACACTGAAGTGAGTTTGCAACAATTCGAAAAGTATAGAAACCATTTCATCTTCTGGAAGAAATCTGAGTAAGGAAACATATAGGAAATGTGGCCTGTTTACACCCAAAGCCATCAACCATGACTTATCTGTCCATTTTGATTAAATAGTAACCAGTGTGAGTCAGACTATCTCTGGTCCCATAAGCAGAAGTAATTACCTATTTTAAATATAAAGCTACTCTCACACAGACTACAAATGCCTATAGCACGAGTAAATCAATGCTCCATTTTGTAGCTAGACACACGAAGACACTACCACTTATCAGAAAGCAGTACTCATAAGAAACAAGAGACTAACACATACTTTGGGCACTGTACTAGAATAAACTGGGAAAAAAATATATCCTTTAGCCAAACTTTTTTTCATTCTCCCTCGAAGAATCTATTTCAAAGATTCACTTAACTTTACAAAAAAAAAAAAGTAAAATCAACTTGTTATCCTACTGAAGGAAAGAAAGAATGAAAGAACTGAAGGAAGGAAGGAAGGAAGGAAGGAAGGAAGGAAGGGAGGGAGGGAGGGAGGGAGGGAGGGAGGGAGGGAAGAAAACTTGGCTCTCGGAAGAGTTCCTAGAGATGAGTTACACAGGAGAGTCCCTGGGTCTCGGTGGCACTGTGCCTCTGCCTACCTATGGTACTTTTGTGGCCTGTTCATCACACACATAAGGGAGAAGACCATGCTGGTGAGCCGGCTTTTTCAAACATAAGCTATTCTTTCATGGCAACATATGAGAAATCAAAACATCATCTTTTAACTAACTAAACAGTTCAGCAATGTGCTTAAATTGGAAACCAAATTCCCTAAAACATAATAAATATTTTCCAGATCTTTACATTGAAATTACATCTTTTCTACCCCTGCGTTTATATTATGGTCTGCTCTAATGCCTGCAATTTGTAGGCTCTTAGAAAGACTTTTCCCAAATTACCCCATATGCAAAATAAACTTTCTAGTATACCCCTGAACTAATCAGATTGTTTACTGTCACCTAAGAAGTTAGACTGCTAAAGTCAATCAATACCCTCCTGAGCACTGTTCAGTTCTTCTTGATGTCAGAGGTAGAGTTGCTCCCACTCTCCCACGCTGGGTACAAAACCACTGAGGTGCACACACATTAGGAACTGTGAAATCCAAACTAGCCAGAGCCGGGGAATATAGGTAAATGGCAGAATGCTTGTCTAACATGTAGAATACCCTGATTTTAATCCCTGGCATCACAAGAAAACAGAACAGAAAGACAAGATGACTGACTAGCAGGCACTGGGTTAGCTGTGCTAGCTTACTGCCATGGTAGCATCCCATCATTTAAAAGAGGAAGCTCAAAGCCCTGCTTCATAGAGAAGGAGGTCAATGCCAAAGCTCCCCCTCCTCGCTCTGTACACCCATCATGCAGCTGGTGCTGTTCACTCGGGCAGACACCGCTCCCTGAGCACAATGGTGCAATCACTGCCTCCAGCATCATTACTATCTAAAATAGACAGCCCACTTGCAACTTGACTATTTTTATGGACATAACATCTTCATCCCACTTAACAAATGCATCTCCGAAAGAAGGTTTTTTCTATCAGATCTCCAATAATCTAGCTGCCCAAACAGTTGTGAAAATTACAGGGTTTATTTTTTTCTCTTTCTAGTTGCCTCTTATTTCCTTCTACCTGTCACCAAAAGCTTCATGAGTTGAATCCTGCATTTGAGAAACTATAAGTTGATAGGTCCTTGGTGACCAGAAAATTGTTTCTTCCCACTTCTGGTTAATTTATTTTTTCCCATGGGGATCTTAAGAAGTGGGTCATCTATGTTCAACAATAATTTATGAAATGTACTACACATAATACTCAACTCTTTGAAGAACTGAAAAAAGTGAGAAAAACATCTATAGTGTAGTTAAGGATTGTGCTGGTTTAGTAAAGTGGTGGTTGGGGGTTCCTCTACAAGATCCATGACTTCGCTGCCTAGCTTTCCAGTACCAGGCTTGTGTTCCTTCTTATTAAGTGGATCTTAAGTCTAATTAGAGAGCTGTTGGTCACTGCCAAGGTATGCATGCCACTAGCGCACCCTTAGGGTCAGTGTTGTGGTTCACGGGTGTCACAGCTCAGTAGAATTGTTGGTTGCTCCCCTCCTCAGGAAGGCTGCATGGCATCTTCTGGTACAATGAAAGCCAGTCTGCAGGAGGAAGCACTCATGGGGGTCAGTTCAAGCTCAGGGGCCTCTGGATCCTGTACCTCAAGTGCATGGTGTCTCCAGCAGTAGGAACTTAACTTTCCACCTCTGGGGGAAAACCAAGGGCAACAGCAATAGCCTACATGTTTTGGTAGTCTCTTGGACAACACTGACCAACAACTCAAAAGATGGCTTCCCTGATGTTGGAGGTTTTGTAATGGAATCTCTACTCTTGGAAAGAGTACTATCAGCCCAAATAAGAAAAAATTAAACTAGGTATGTATATTTATATACAGACTTACATGTATTACATAAACTCACTGGCATGTCTGCCAAAACATGAGCTCAATAATAGTCAAGTCAAAGTACAAGGGAGATGGCCTTAACCCTACACACACACACACACACACACACACACACACACACACACACACACACAAAAAAAAATCTATAGTCAACTAAAGAATGCTGAAAGTGGGAGAAATTGTCTTCTATAGGGAAGAGCAGACTATTGCACAGGATATATTTAGGAATGTATACGTGTATGCATACATCAACAATTAATGAAAAAGAGGCCATGAAGATGGAAAACGCCAAGGATGGTTTGGGGCAGGGGTGAGGTAGGGAGGAAATCAAGAATTGGTGTATTTATACTCTCAAAATAAGAAGAAAACCAAATAAATCTAAAGTATTAGCAATTCTTTATTGCTTTATTAAAATATAAACAGTTCTTAATTAATGTCAGTGGAAAATTAAGATACATTATAAATGTGAATTACTTTTACTTAGAATAAAGGAGTGTGCCAGAAGAATATTTTAAAGGCTTTGCAGCTGTTTAATGAAGTGTAAAAGTTTTAGAAGATGAAATTTTATGTATGTCAGCTGACTAGAAAAGGGGGCATAACCTGAGAACTCTGGTGAGCAAAGATTTCTCTAAAAATGAAAGGAGATGGTGAGAGAGAGAGGAAAAGTTACTTTTCCAGGGAAAAGGCTAAATTTGAAGAGTAGAGTGTAAAAGTTCGCTAACATCATCTTATGATCTGGCAGTATAAATCCATAGATGGTTTTAGACCATAATGGTTCTCTGTTGTTTTTAACAATGCTAAGTATTTGATTCTTCCTAATTTCTATTTTTCTCCTATCTTTCCTGTTTCAAGCTAAAGGAGATACACAGATAAAGGGATATAATAAAGTTGCAAACAGAGACAGATCGTAAGAGATGCTAGGCTGCTTTTAAAAGGAGCAAGTGTGGGCTATTGATATGGCTAAGTGGAGGCTTGCCACCAAGCCTCAAGATCTGAGTTCCATCCCCCACACCAGTGGTTCTCAACCTGCCTAATCCTGCAACCCTTTAATACACTTCTACATGCTGTGGTGACTCCCAACCAAAAATTATGTTTGTTGCTACTTTCATAACTGTAACTTTGCTACTGTTATAAATCACCGTGTGAATATCTAATATGAAGGCTATCTGATGTATGGCCCCTGTAAAGGGGTCGTTTGATACCACTAAAGGGTTGAGACTCATAGGTTGAGAACCATTAGACTCACAGGGTAGAAGGAAAGATGGAACTCCCTCAAGTTATCCTCTGATCTTCACATGTACACCCCCATATACATATATGCACAATAAATAAATATGATTCAAACTTTTTTAAAGGAATGAGTGTTAGCTATCCAGTCCCAGAAGATTTAGATTCAAGTAGAAGGAATTTTCATCAAATTAGGAATCACAAAAGGTTCATTCCCAGAAACAAGCAAAGTATGCTGACTTTGTTGGAATTTATAGTCAAACAACTAAAGGGATAGTTCAAAACATGCCATAAATAGGCTACAGCATGAATTTAGAAAGACAATAAATAAAACACTTCACGATATTCTTACTGGTATAATGGACATAAGTAGCTGACTGACAGGTCTACTGAGTAGCTCCAAAGCTAGAAGAAATACCAAGCATAAACTACCACCATAAACTGCATATGCTGAAAAACGGTTCTTTGGGAATATTTTACAGTGTGTTGGTTTCTGGTTATAAAGTTATAAAGTTTATCTACAGACGACTCAGAATGTGAAGTTAACGTGCTGAAAAGCAGACTTCAGAGTCAAAAAACAAGACATGCACAGGTTACAAATAGAGGGTAAAACAAGATGAAATGTAATAAGAATAACTTGAGTTTAAGCAACACTTCCACAAGTACCAGATGTGGGAATTACGGCTTCACAGGTTGTTAAAAGAAAAGGTACTTGTAAGTTTTCATTGATAATATGAACCAATGCCAATTTCGTGACTCAGGAAAGCTTGGCCTATAGCAAGGTCTTATAGTAATAATACAGTGGCCATTGTTAAATTGTATCATATTTTAATAGATGCAACATAGTCTCATTATGTAATCCATAAAAGCACAACTCTTTTTTGTTGTTTGTTTGGATTTTTGTTTGTTTGTTTGTTTTTTGTTTTTCAAGACAAGGTTTCTCTGTATAGCCCTGGCTGTCCTGGAACTCACTCTATAGACCAGGCTGGCCTTGAACTCAGAAATCTGCCTGCCTCTGCTGGGATTAAAGGCATGTACCACCACTACCCGGCCATAAAAGCACAACTGAAAATAAATAAAAATAGCCCATTATCCAATCACTCAAAGATAAATACTATATCCATTTTTGTGTTCCATAGCTAGGCATATTTATGTTCATTGTAAGTCTTTGCAGTTACTTTTCTTGTGAAAGTATATTCAAGCTATGAATGCTCTTTTATAATCGTTTGGCTTTTTATGCATCAGTATATTAACCCCCGTGCCATTCTACACTGAGTGACACCTAGTACAGATTATTTATTTTTTATGGTTTTTGTCATATTTCATAGAATCATTTTGAAATTTGAGAATATTCAAAGGACTGAAAAAGATGGTTTTAAAAAACATGAAATTTTGAGTTTGAACACATAAACATAATAGTCACAAACAGTTAAAGGCAACAGTAGTTCTTCCATGAAAAAGACTGAATTAAATGCACGTCCCTGCAGAACTGTCTTGGCAGATGGATTCGGCAACTTTTGGATTGACCCATACAGCCAAGCCAGTACCAGCTGCTGGGAGTTACATCAAAGTGGATTTCGGGTCAATAAATATAGAATGTTTCATGATCACAGATATCAAAAAGTAAAATAGAATAGATGCCAGGTGCAGAGCAGCATGCCTGTAATCTAGCACTCAGGAGGCTGATGAGTTCAAGATCAGCCTCAGACAGACAACAAGATCCTGCCACAAAAACGGGGCGGTGTGTGCACTGAATCTAGTTATTGAGAATATTAATGGTGCTTGAGATAACTAACAATATTAATAGTGCTTGAGATAATTTGCTGAAGAAAGTCCTACACCATATAAGAACTTGGACTAAAGGCCCCTTTCCATTTGAGGATTCAGATTCCAATGAAAAACTTAGTGCGGCAATTTCCTCCCAGTTTAGAAAATAAGTCCTTAGGAAATCAAATCTCCTATAGCAACCTATAGGAAGACCAGCAGTCTCAACTAACCTTGCTGAGACACTGAGCCACCAACCAGGCAGTATACACAAGCTGACAGAAGGCCCCAACACATAGACAGAAGACTGCCAGGTCTTGATTAAATGAGAGAAGATACACATAACCCTCAAGAAACTTAGGGCCCCAGGGAGTGGGGAGGTCTGGTGGGGTGGGGGCTAGGGGAGTGGGGACATCCTCTTGGAGACCGGAGTAGGGGGGCAGGGGGAGGAGGTATGGGATGTGGAACAGTCAGAAGGGGACTGGGAAGGGGATAAAGACTAGACTGTAAAAAAAATTAAAGAATAAAAATAAATAAATAAATAAATAAATAAATAAATAAATAAATAAATAAATAAAGTCTCAGGGAGTCTTGTGTGCTTTAGAGCCATGTAAGGAATGGTAATTCTAACAGTGATGACCTATGCATTCAATGTTCTTCACTACTTTTTAGGTCACTTAATCCTCACAAAAACCATAGGAATACATTTCTATTTCCACTTCACACTATTTCACAGTGTGTATGGCTTTTTGAAGAAATTTAAGGGTATTCCATGCCCACTAAAAACTGCAATGCCACTCAAGCAAACATCCTTGTGACATAGCCACAGTTGGTGTCATACATCGCAAGTAAACAGAAAAGTATCTTCTGCAAAACTTTTACCAAATTAGGTCTCAAACAAGCAGTCAACGAATGTTTTTTTCCTGGCAAGATGATTTTTAAGTGTAATTAGTATTTACAGCTAAAAACCATTCAGACTTCACTGTCCAAATTGACCACACACCTTAACCTTTGAAGACAAAATAAATCCTTGACTATGACTAAAGATTCAGTAAAGCAAATTTTAATCTCTGGGTTTCAAATCCTTGGCATCACTAATTAAGTGACCTTGGACACTTTAGTCTTTCATCTGTGAAATGAGTATTGGCCTCTGGATGAAACATGCAAGCATCTACCCCAGACTCTGACACCATTAGTACACTACACACTTAACAAGCAAGTAGAAGAGACTGACTAACCTAATTCTACAATTCACCCCAAAACATGAAAATATTTCTAAGTGCCATTATGTTTGCTGGAGAAGAGCACACTTCTATTACCCTGTTAAGTTTCTGATGGCACTCATTAATGAAATAAGGTGATAACCACATAAAATGTGTCTACTTAGAAATATTTTATTCGAAAGATCACCTGAATACAATTTCAGCTCCTATTTTCTTACAAGACATGTTATAGGGGTTAAGTCTGTGTGAGTCTGAAAGGTACTGGTGATATTTGTGATTTTTTGCAGCAGTTTGATTGACTCAAACTGCCCTCATGAATGTACCTTGTTTTCCATGTGTGCTCCTGTAGAACTACCAGGGCCACCCAACAAAGCCAGTAATAAAGAAGACTCATTCCAGATGAACACTGTGGCTCATGCTTTAGCAACTTAAGTATTTACTAACATTAAATACTTGGTGTTTCAAACCTAAAACTTGTCAACTATTTCTGTTTGAAAAACAACAGGCCGAGTGGTGGTGTCACACGCCTTTAATCTCAGCACTTGGGAGGCAGAGGCAGGTGGATTTCTGAGTTTGAGGCCACCCTGGTCTACAGAGTGAGTTCCAGGACAGCCAGGGCTATATAGAGAAACCCTGTCTCGAAAAAACCAAAAAAAAACAAAACAAAACAAAACATAACCGAGACGGGAATATCATTCATATATATATATGTGTGTGTGTGTGTGTATAATTTGTCTCAATTCCTGTCAATGAAATTAACTAAACCTCTCATTGCTAATGAATTCTCTACTTTCAAAAAAATTAATTATCAATCTTCTAGGAACTTGTTTTAGCATACATCCAGAATCATTTTTATAATTAATGCATTGATACTTTTGCAAATACACCTAGTTCACTTATAACATAAAAACGCTTATAACATAAAATTGTAACTAAACTTTTCTATATCTATGAATAAATATCAAAACTGTAGTCTAAAATATGTATATTATCTACTTGTGTTTGAAACTGGAAGAGGATACACTGAATAGTTATCTTTTCTAAATCTAAGACACACTAGGGGTGGAGCTTCTATACATAATAATTGTTCTGCAATGAAATCATTCCAATAATGTCACTATCACCAAGTATATACAATAGTACATGGTTCTTTAAATGTCACCATTTATAAGTTATGTTCATTTCACTGTAATATAACTGTTTTCTTTTCCCTAGACCCAGTATTATAATTAATTGTACCATCTGACCACAACCTATGAGAACCTGTGTGTATACCACAATATTTTCATGCAAAAGTTTGTATCAAACACTTAAGGTCATCAGCACAAGAGGTCAGAACAGCAGTTCTCAACCCCAGGGCTTGCAATCTCTGAGAGTCAAAGGACCCTTTCACAGGGGTCGCCTAAGACTACAGATATTTACCTTGCAATTCATAACAGTACCAGAATGATAGTTATAAAGTAGCAACAAAAATAATTTTAAGGCTGGGGGTCACCACAACATGAGGAACTATATTAAAGGGTCACAGCCTTGGGAAGGTTGTGAAGCACTAATTCGGTGGATAAAGATGTTTGCTTGCTCTCAAACCTGAGAACCTGAATACCACTTCCTGAATCCACATGACAGAGGGAGAAAACAGACTCTTACAAGTTGTCCTCTGCTTTCTCAATGGGTTAGATGGCATACACAGCGTATGCACACACACACACACACAGCATACGCATACATACACACACACACACCAAATAAATGCAATTCTTATTTTTTATAAAATGTAGTATAAAATTACTTTTAAGCAAGAAAATCACTTCAGCTTTTAAATTTTTTTGAAGTATCGTTAAGTTACCTAAGTAAGATAGAGATATGTATGATGATAGATGCTTCCAAAAATACACAGGACAAACTGAACAATCACGACTTGAAAACTAAAGCGCTCTCCTTGAATTTCATTTAGTGAGTGCTGTTCAGGCTTCCTGCCTCCCAAGCGATTTCATTTGTTCAATTCAAATTTTAATAGTTTCTCAAACACACAAATCAACCTGGCTCTCTCTACCTTATGTATGGAGAATAAAGACCTTGCCTTTAAAAAACAAAAAGTCACCTTAGAAATATTCTTTGAGCAATACTTGTCTCACCTGCAACATGTTAACATTAAAAGGCCTCTGCTGTATTACACACACACTTTCCCAAGCCGGACGTTTCACTCAAGCTGTGTCTGGGAAACTGAAAGTACTGGCTAAAGCTGCCTAAACGGCCTCATCAAGTTTTACACACTCCTGATTGACATCTCAGAAGGTCCACTGGCGTTGTTTTTGTGGGATCATAGCCCACTGCTGATGCCCACTGCACCGAGAAGGTAGCAGCAATCTGAGGCTGTGGCTTTCGCAGGATAACTGCAAGCATCCAACAGCTTCTCATGTAAATAGCCAAATAGTAGGGGGTGGGCTTTCACAGCTGCAAACACAAACAGTAACGGGCATGCCGATTTCCTTCTAGCAACACCAGTACATGTGCAAGTTCTGCATCACGGCTTGGAGAAAAGTAGCTGATTGACGCATTGATGGAAAAGGCTATTTTAAAATTACTCAAAGAGTCTAAAGCATCAGTCTGACTGAGAGGCTTTTGCCTCCTTTTCATACACACACGGTCTGTTTTCCAGCCTAATTTAAGAATGAATCGCTGACACCTCCAGGTGCAATACCCTGAGGAGAGAACGTACCCATCACAATCCTCAAAAGGGGTGTACATAACACCACCACCCCTCACGCCCGCAGTGGGTGCCAGTTCTTACCTTAGCAGATTAGACAGGGGCAGAGGTCCAGATCCACCGCCCAGGATCCCTCCTTTCCTGCCAGATAGGAGTTTCTCCACCAGAGCCACATTGCCAGTACGAGCAGCTTCCAGCAGCTCCTGGTCCTTCCCCATAGTCTCTCACCGAGTCTGCTACAGAGTCCTTTCCCTGCTCCAGTCCTCCTCCAGGTCCACTCCCCAAAAGCCAGGGCCCTCCCCGCCCCACCCTAAAAGGATGCCCGGGCTTCAGCACGCTGAGATTCCCTGCAGCCCCGCGCAGGGAGCAGCACGCCGTCCTCCTCCTCCCGGTTCAGCTTCTACAATGGGGAGCAGCCCGTGTTTGGGCAGAGGGGCTGGCCAAGCGGCGACGCGCCCCCACAGCCACTCCCCTGCATTCCCGAGGCCTCCTTCCCGCGGGTGGGGTGCGAGCGGGTGGGGACCGGGCCCGGGCGCAGCCGAGGAACGGAAGGAGGATGCACTGAGCAGGATGCTCCGGCGCTGACAGTAGGATGCTGAGCACCGGGGAGGATGCTCCAGCACTGAAGAGCACACGGAGCGCTGAGGCTGAGGAGAAGCGAGTCCAGCGCGTCCTCCCCGGAGCTAGAGGGTATCGAACCACGGCGGCGACGGCCCGTGCGTACGAGCGCCCAGCCTGGACCCGCCTGGGTTCCGCGCCCGGGGGACTCGCGCTTATACAGCTGCGATGGCCGCGGCCCGCGGCTGGAAGAAGCACGGTGGCCGCGGCTGGGACGGCTGCGGCCCGCGCCGAGGCTGGGGCTGTGCGGGCGAGCCGCAGCGGGTGCGTGCGGAGGGCGGCGGCGGCTCGGAGGCTCGGCGCGGGGGGCGTGTGCGCGCGGCAGGTGCGGCCCGAGGCCGGCCGTGGGGCGGGCTGGGGTGGGGGGGAGCGGTGGTAAGTGCAGCTCTGTGCCAGTGGGCGGGGCCGTCCTTGCTCCCTCCTCCGTGCTCCCTCCGCCTTCCTCCCTCCTCCCCTGCTCTTTGCTCCCTCTCCCTCCTCTCTCTTCTCCCCCACCCCCCACCCCGCTTCTGCTCACTTCTCCCGTCTCCTCTGAAGAGGTTTAACTGTGTGAGTACTGGCGATCACCCCGCTAGCTGCTGAGGCGTCTTCTCTGCCTGGAGCCCAGAGTCAGTAACTAGACTTGGGGAAGGTCTTCCACTAGGAAGTGATGGAGAACCTGATGCCAGGAAGAAGCGCTTTTGCTGGTGTTTCTGTCCCAGTCCAGGGGACTTGAAGGATATTTCATCCTCTTGCTTTTACCTCTCTGGTGAGAGTCTGAGATGTCCGCCCTTGGAAGAGGCTGAAGAGGTTTGTTTTATCCTAGTTTCTGAACCACTGAATGCCTTGTGACTTTTGCAGGGTTTTTTTGGGGTCTTTAATCACCCTGAATTTTACTTGGGCTTTGGAGAGCTGCTGACTTGTGCAAATATCAGAAAAACCAAAGTGGGGGGGTCTCATTGGAAATTCTTCCACATCCACCCTAGGAAAAGTATAAATGGGCATGGATGAGAGAGCCGCTTTGATTTGCATATTTCATCAGCAGTTCATTGTGTAGGGCTGGCTTGATTTTGGTTGAATGTTTTCCTTGCTCCTGGCAGAGAACGCGTGCCTATTTTCTTTTGAAACTTCCTGTGACAGCTTGTGGTCAGTTGGTAGGAAAAGATGTGCTTATCGGTTTGCTTACAACAACCCAGTGAACTGGATATTATTACTATATATTACTTTAGAACTAAAGTAGAGGTCCAGAAAGGGAAAAGATGCCACACGGTCATTGGCTAACAAACTGGACCTGGGAGCTGGTGTAAGATGGCTCTGGTAAAAGTGCTTCTGCCCAGTCGGAGGTCCTGAGTTCAGTCTCCCCAGCTCTCAGAGTAAAAGGAGAGAAATAGCTCCCACCAGTTGTCCTCTGGCCTACACACACACACACACACACACACACACACCTGTGTATTTCCATTAAATAAATAAATAAATAAATAAATAAATAGTTAGAGAGATAGCTCTACAGTTAAGAGTATTTCCTGCTCTTGCAGAGAATCAGAGTTCAGTTCCTGACACCCATATCAAGTGGCTGACAACTTCATGTAACTCCAGATGTAAGGAACCCAACTCAAATGGCCTCCACAGGGCCTGCACTTATGTACACATACCCACACACACACACACATGCACACAGACAATTAGAAATAAATCTTTAAAATAAATCACTAATAAATGGAAAAAATTAATATCTGGATCCTAGAACTGGTTTAATTCAGATCCCAACCTCAGTGTCCACTGAATAACAAATTACACAGCAGTTAATGCTTACAAACATTTGATGAGCAGTTACCACATGCCAGAAGCCATATGTACTAAATGCTTTCTATATTTTTGTTTCAACACTCAACAAAATCTCTGCAGACCCTGAGACTATCATGTGTGCCTTTTGTTTTTCTGTGGGGGCAGAGGTACCTCTTTTATCCTTAGTGTACACATGAGGATACTGACGAGCTCAAAGTCCGAGCTCAAAGTCCGGCAACTGGAAAGTAAAGCAAGTCAAATCCAGGACTCCCTGCTATCTAGGCCAAGACTTTAAGTAAACAATAGGGAAACTCAAAAGATACAAAGAAAGAAAGAGAGAGAGAGAGAGAGAAAGAGAGAGAGAGAGAGAGAAAGGGAGGAAGGGAGGGAGGGAGGGAGGGAGGGAGGAAGGAAGGAAGGAAGGAAGGAAGGAAGGAAGGAAGGGAGGGAGGGAAAAAGGTAGATAGAATAATTTAAAGTGTTTTTCTGTAGCTCAGTATTCTAAGATTTTATTTCAGTGGCTCAGAGCATCAGGTAAATTTGTAGCTTCTCCTTGCAGGATCCCCAGAGGGCATAGAGTTTGACTGTCTGATGTTTTGGTTTTGCTTTTCATTTTAAAATCTATTTTAATGAGAAGATGATATATGACCCCTGACATAACAGGCCTAGCAGAGCAGTTCGTGAAGTAAGAAATGAGTAGTCATGAATTCATTTTGCGCAAGAAAATTCTTTTTCTTCTTTACTACTGTTGCCTCCTAAACAAAACAAACTTTTCCCAGAATATCCTGTAAGTACTCAGATGAGCAAAGCTAAAATATCAACCAATAAAGAATCACGGATGAGTTCATGATTGGGGGCTCCTGAGTCGTCCTTATTAAAATCATGCAACTTCCAGAGAGAGAAAACCATTAAAAATGATTTGCACTAAGAATCAATTCCAAGTTCCAGACACTCTGCTGACATAATATTCAAAGGCAATTTTCTACTCTACACTTTTTATTTTAGATAGTTTCTAAACTTCCTGTTGAAGAGGACAAAGGCTTTCACTGAATGAGAATAAGCTCACAAATTAAAAGAGAAAACATTTATTCCAAAAACCCAAAGAGGCTAGATATCCAGAATGTTTTATAAGTGTCCATATTTAATCAAACATTTTTGCATCTGTGAGCAGTAGAAAGAAGCATTAAATCTTGAGAGCCAACTAGTCAATCTGGATCTCAATTTGTTAGATAAAAGTTTGGAATTCATCTCTAGTGGGCTTCCCCATCCTAACAATGTATTCTTGTGGTGAAATACAGAGATTCTCATTTTATCCTGATTTTAGGACTAGGAGGTAGATATAATTGCTGTAAAAAAAAAAAAAATGTAGTCCTTACTTCTTTTAAATCCCTCATTTTAAATTATGGTATACAAAAATGTAATTATAAATAATTTTGAGCAAGTCAAGGAGTGTGTGTGTGTGTGTGTGTGTGTGTGTAATGACACTCTTGTTGGGTTCACTAAATGGAGCTGAAAATAAAAATGGGAAGAAAAACAAAGACAAAGCAGGTAGACATGTATTCATAAAATGTAAATAAGTAAAACCTTTGAAAACATAAGACAATGAAGTATCTTGAACCTAGATAGCTTAGAACGATATCCCTTGCTCTATTGGTCTGTTTGCAGTAAGGAAAAGGAAAAACTACTGTCTTAAAATATGTTACCAAATAAGGCTTAGGTTCTCGATCTCCCTAATGCTACGACCCTTTGAGACAATTTCTTATGTTTTTGATGTCCGAAAACCATGAAATTATTTTCCCTGATTCTTCATAACTGTGATTTTGCTACTGTTATGAACCTTAATGTAAATATCTGTGTTTTCCAATGTCAACCCACCGAGGGAGATGGGCCATAGGGTGAGAACCATTGAACTAAAGCATGGCGATTTGAATTGAGAAATGCCCCCCTAGTCTCCTGTAACACTTGGTCTGCAGTTAGTGATGCTGTCTGGGAAGGTTATAGAGCCTTTAAGAGGCAGAGCCTGGCTGGAGGAAGTACATCACTGGAGGCCGACTTGGAGGTTTTATAGTCTGGCGTCACTTCCTTTTCTTTCTCGCTGCTTCCTGTTTGTGGCTGACATGTGATCTCTTCACTTCCTGGCTTTGAGACCAGTTTCCGGCTCATGCTGCCATGCCCTCTCTGCCGTCACGGACTGACTGTACCTCTTCTGAAACTTTAAGCTAAAATAAACCCCTTTCTTCCCTAACTTGCTGTCTGTCATAGTACTTTACCACTAAACAGAAAGGTAACTAATATATAAACGAAGCTAGGATAACACTGTAACTTGGATGAAGCAGGAAAATGCTTCCTTCTCCCATTTCAGGCCTATCTCTGGGGCTGATGGTTTATGAGGCAGATGTGAACAAATCCTAAATACAGAATATAAGGATGCTAGAACCCTGAGTAAGAGACCAGGGGTTTTATTCCTATGTTACATTTAATTTCTTTCCATAGCCCCTGTCCCAAAACCTATTCCTCACTATCTTGGAGGGGTGGCCAAAGAATAAGCACACCACAAGATGTACAGTGTTCATGAAAATTTACAGTCCAGGGGCATTGAAGACCATGAGCTGATAATCACTCAGTCCTGTTCAAATGCAAGAAACCAAATGAGTATGCCGTATGCATATCATCTTTATTGCTAATTCAGATGAGTTCTAACAGTATACAAAGTACAGAGATCTCTACTAAAGTTATGACAGTAATGAGTCACCCACCCTAGTGACAGGCCTGCAAAGGGGGAAGGGGACACTTCTTTGCTTCATCCAAGCTACAGTATTATCCTAGCTTCATTTATGTATTATGTTACCTTTCTGTCCCAGTGGTAAAACACTGTCAGAGAGCAAGTTAGGGAAGAAAGGGGTTCATTTTAGCTTAGAGTTCCAGAAGACCTACCTCTTGGGACCTGCCTCTGGGAAAAGCTACATATGACACATACAAACATACACAAAACCAATTCTGCCAGATTAAAATCTGAAAAGACTAAATAACCAGAATTGTTTACGTGTCCAGGTTTCATTGGATAATTTTCAAATATTGTGAATGGTAGACAGAATCATTAAATATAGGGGACCAACTAGATGATATATTTGTCGGTTAGGTGAGAATTTGGAATTCATTTCTTCCCAATCCAAACAATAAATTCTTTGGTCAAGTCAAATGTATAGATTTGTCTTTTATTTCATCTTGATTACAGGACTAGATGTCTGTCTCCCAAGGAGAGTCAGAACAACAAACGAAATGACAAATAGGAGGCTGGATGCCAAAAGAAACCCACTAACCTGCTTAGTGACCCGTGAAGCAGAAGAGGCAAGAGAAAAAAGAAAAGAAAAAAAGAAAGCCAGAGTTAAGCCCAAAGCAAATCAACTCCACCCACTGGCAAAACATTCCCAAAGGATCTAAGTAGGAAAAACAAAGTGTTCATGGCCTCACAGCTCCCTCTTAGAGACAGAAGTTTCCTGTCCTCCAGGGAGAGCCAGTGAGAAGGAATAGAGATCCCCAGGGACCCTACTCCTCACGTTCCATCACCCTTCCTAGGGCTTGTGGTATTAATTCCCTCCCTTCTCCAAGACAACCTGCCTCTCTGTGCTACTGTTACCTTTGAGAGCCCCATGTATACTCGAGGTGTGACCCTACACATAGTCACTGAAAATGTAGTATAGTCTACAAACCCTCACACTGAGAGAAGGTCTCTAAAATTCCTATAGTTTTCCCCCATCTCTTCATTTTTAAAATTGAGAAGCTGGGTGTGGTGCTCTACACCATTAATCCCGATAATCCAGAGGCAGGTGGATCTCTGAGTTTGAAACTAGCCTTCTCTACAGAGTGAGTTCTAGGACATCTTACACAGAGAATTCTACTGAGAAAATGTCAGGTACATCTGACATCCTATTATACAACACCCATCTTAGTTAGGGTTTTATTGCTGTGAAGAGACACCATGGCCACCGCAACTCTTATAATGTCTAACATTTAATTGGGGCTGGCTTACAGTTTCAGAGGTTCAATCCATTGCCTTCATGGTAGGAAACATGGCAGCATGCTGGAAGATGTGATGCTGCAGGAGCCAAGACCTTCTACATCTTTATCCAAAAGCAGATGGGAGGAGACTGATTCCACACTATGCAGAGTTTGAGCATAGGAGACCCCAAAGCCCTCCTACACGGTGATGCTCTTCCTTCAACCAGGCCACACCTCTAATAGTGCCACTCCTTGTGACCAACCGTTGAAACATGTAAATCTATGGAGGCCAAGCCTATTCAAACTACCACAGTACTTCAGAGAAGCAGCTAAGACGATACACGAACATAGAATTTAATCTGGGCATCTAATCACCCTCAAACGCTAACCCCAGCCTTCCTTCTTTAACCCTATCGTCTACACAGAAATGCAGGTTGTGCATTTCTGTCATGGCGCTCAGTTCTGCTGTTGTACCTTAAAAGTGGACTTAATAAGAGATACTTAAATAAATGAGTGCAGTTGTAATCTAGTAAAAACCTTAATGTACACTGAAATGTGAAATTTGTATTATATTCACAGATTACAGGATAACTTATCAATGGCTTAAAAATGCAAAGGCTAGAGAGATGGCTCAGTGGTTAAGATCACTTACCACTCTTCCAGAGGACCCAAGTTCTACTCCCAGTACTTACAACAGATCAGAGTTACCTGTAACTCTACTCCCAAGGGATTCAAGGCTGCCTTGTGGACTTCACTGGTACTGCACACAAGTGGTACACACTCATATACAGGCAAAGCACCCATACACATAAAAATATTGTTAATGATGAAAAAATTCTTAGTTCTTTGGCTGTAAAGACTGTCCAGTGGTGTTGACCCAAGCTACAGAATTTACAATGACTTGATTTAAAGCCTACTGTCTTAGTTAGGGTTTTACTGCTGTAAACAGACACCATGACCAAGGCAACTCTTATAAGGATAACATTTAATTGGGCTGGCTTACAGGTAGAGGTTCAGTCCATTGTCATCAAGGCAAGAGCATAGCAGCATCCAAGCAGGCATCGTACAGGAGGAGCTGAGAGTTCTACATCTTCATCTGAAGGCTGCTAGTGGAAAACTGACTTCCAGGCAATCAAGAAGTGGGTCTTATAGCCCACATCCACAGACACACCTACTCCAACAGGGCCACACCTTCTAATAGTGCCACTCCCTGGGCTGAGCTTTTACAAACCATCACACCTACCTAGAATAATACTTCATTTGGCTTGATTGTTTAAATGTGGAGGTATAGGGAAGAGACAGAATAAATGGCCCCCTTTAAGCCATCTCACCCCCACCCCTCAGCCTGGGCAGGTAGGAAGTCTCCCCATCAGTAAATCCTAATTCCCATATATCTGGAAATGGCTCACTGCACCTTTTGTTGCAATTTTACCGTGCCTATTTTTAGACCTTCCTTGTGTCCACCTTTGCCACAGTTACAGCAGGCATCTTGAAGAAGAGGCCCAAGCAACCCATAACTAAACTTATGAGGAGAAGGAGGGTGCATGGCAGTATCGGTGACCAAATACAAGGGGGCCTCACAGGACTGAGATCCCAACCTCTTGAGAGTGGATACCACCTCGTTGATGCTGATGTCTGCAAGGGAAAGCAGTAATTATGGATTAACTACAGTTTCTGAAATAATCTACCAATGCCAGGTTGAGGAAGTGCAGCTGGAGGAAACACAGTCTCCTTTGAACATCCTCTCTTGGTGGATCAGAACCAGGGGGCAAAGCTGTGATGATAGTTTGCAAGACTTCATATAGTATAGTACAACCATGGATCACTTAACAATCTCCTTCGTGTATACAGGAAACAAAGCTTCCTGTACCCAGCAGTGGTCTCATGAGCTCATATTGCCTACTAACATAGCTGTTGCAGATTGTGTAGGCATGCTATATAATGGTTATACAACAGTGAAATCACTTAACCATGCATTTCCCAGAATGCATCTCTGTCATTAAGCAACACAGGACTATCTATGAGAGGGAGTATGAAGTTAAGGGATAGTAGCATTATAATGGGCATAATAATTTATGGAAGTTTCAGCTCTTCACACCTTGATCCCTAATTTTTTACAGCCAGTGTTCAATCCTCAACTTGCAAGTATTCCTAACTTTATTTTTCATTCCTACGAATCTTGGACATCTGCTTCTACTCCTGAAATTTCCAGCACTTTCTACTTCCTTCTCTAGGGCAGAACCCTACCTACCACTTACTAGGTCCTATAAAACAATCTGATCGCTTTCAATAACTGGGAGGGTGACATGTTTTCTTATAGAATTTCACCAAGCACCTGAAAAAACATTTATATTTCTCTTTATTTAGCCCGCTCTGATACTTCCCAGAGAGGCTCCTGGGCCCAGATGTTCAGCACTGCCTGAAAGAGATCCTTGAAAATTGTGATCCACTGGCCTAATGCATCTCAGCTGTTTCCCATGGGGACATCCTCCTTCCCATGGCCTGCCTTTTTGTTGTTGTTGTTGATGATTTGTTTGTGACAAGATCTCAATGTACAGCCTACCTCAAACTCCCAATCCTCCTGCCTCAGTCTCCCAAGTGCTAGAATTATAAGCATACACCATTGTGCTCAGTTTCCTCCTGTAGTTTGATGGGTATGACTTCCATTATTAACAGGTTGCAAACCCCAGCACTCCAGATGGCAAAGGAGGGAAGACTGCCACTGGTTCAAGAGCTCTTCGTGCTATTTTGGACTTACCTAGAGAGAGAGAGAGAGAGAGAGAGAGAGAGAGAGAGAGAGAGAGAGAGAGAGAGAGAGAGAAGCTAAGACAGATTTGAACTAGAGGGGGAAAAGCTAGCTTTCTAGTCTCACAATTCTGTATGTGTGTTATGTTATGTGTTGTGTCTATGTTTTGTGTGTGTATGTTTGTGTAGGGTGTGTGTGTGCACATGCATGTGCGTGCGCTCATTTGTGCATGCATGCGTGTGTACTCTTTTCTGATTCCCCCAATGAGGATGACTGCTTTTAAATGTTTTGATTTTTGAGGTTTCTCCTTTGCTCATTACTGAAGCCCTAGCTGTTGTATTATATCCCTCAGTCAGTTATCCCTGGCCTACAGCTCACAGGAGTCTGTGAACTGGGCTTCTTACATTTCCATGAGCCCTTTGCACTGTTCCCTGTGGCTCTCAGCCTGAAATCCAAACTGTTCTACTTTTGACCATCTGAGCTCTGAATTAGGTAACAAAGAGACTAAGCAGGTATGCTCTAGACAGGTTTGAACATTGCTTATATGGTCCACTCTGCTATCTCCAGTTTGCAGAATGAGGTCCACAGTTTTCCCAAAATTTTCTAAGCTGTGCCATGCCAGGGAATAAGTTAGAGCAAGTGAGTAGAATAAAAAGGAAGGGAGGAGAGAGAGAGAGAGAGAGAGAGAGAGAGAGAGAGAGAGAGAGAGAGA
>NW_021605377.1:1417606-1427606 GCF_004785775.1 Grammomys surdaster | reverse complement strand
CCAACTCTTTATTGCACTTAAAAAGAAAATCACCCTTCAAAGGCCTGAAGAGATGGTTCAGTGGCTAAGAACACTGATTGCTCTTCCAGAGGTCCTAAGCTCAATTCACGGCAACCACATGGTGGTTCACAGCCATCTGTAATGGGATCCAATGCCCTCTTCTGGAGTGTCTGAAGACAGTGACAGTGTACTCACATACATAAAATAAATAATTCTTTAAAAATAAAATCACCCTTCTCGGGGCTGGAGAAATAGTTCCGTGTTTAAAAGTACTGGATACCAGAAGTTCAATCTCTGGCACCCACATAGAAGCTCACAACTGCCTATAACTCCAGTTGCAGGGGATCTGTTGCCCTCTTATGTCTTCTGAGGGAACGGAGAGCTGGGCTAGGGAGCAGTGAATGTGGTGCACAGATAAACAAAACTACCATATACATAAAATAAAAATAATGTTTAAAAAAGCACCATCTGTGCCATATATCTTCATGTATTTATCCTCAGACGGCAGAGTGTGACTGCAGTTTCTTCTCATTCACATGGCTACCCTTTTGTGTGATGTTGCCGTGGACCTCATTTCCCCAAACTTCAAATCCAGGCCTGATTTCCCTGAGCAAATAGGTTAGACTATTGTGTGTTCGCTTGTTTTGTTTTTTGAGACAGAATTCTTCTGCGTATCCCTGGCTGTCCTGGAACTCACTCCATAGACCAGGCTGGGCTTGAACTCACAAAGATCAGCCTATCTCTGCTTCCCATGTGCTGGGATTAGAGGCATGTGCCACCACAGCCCAGCAGCAAATAGGTTTTTAACAGAGATCGTAGCAGCAGAGACCTTGGAATCGATGGCATTGGAGTTTGACCTCTCTTATTTGGGGGATCCTGACAGTTGAGATCACTGATACAGCCACTTGCAATTCCTGGCTCCACTTAACAAGCCTTGGATTTTCTTCATGTCTTATTGGCAAAGTGTCTGGTAAAACCAACCAAGGTGGAGTTTAATAGGAGTTTCTAGAAAGTAGTGACGCTTTATGTAAATGTAGAAAGAAAGGAATTGCAAAATTGATTCTGGTTTAAAGTATGTGTTTATGTGATTGGGGAGGGGTGTGTGTGTGTGTGTGTGTGTGTGTCTGTGTCTGTGTCTGTGTGTCTGTGTCTGTGTATGTATTTGTGGGTTTATGTGTGTGGCTATGACTGTGTATGTCTGTGGCTGGTTGTATGTATGTGGCTCTGTGTGTGTGTGTGTGTGTGTCTGTGTCTGTGTCTGTGTCTGTGTGTCTGTGTCTGTGTCTGTGTGGCTCTCTGCATGAGTGGCTCTGTCTGTGTGTGTGTGGCTGTGTGTGTGTGGCAGTGTAGCTCTATGTATGTGTGTGGCTCTGCATGTGTGTGTGTGTGTGTATGTGTGTGACTGTGTGGCTCTCTGCATGTGTGGTTGTGTGTGGCTGTGGTTGTGTGTGGCTATGGCTGTGTGTGTGGCTGTGGCTGTGGGGTTGTGTGTGTGTGGCTGGATGTATGTAGCTGTGTATATGTGTCTATGTGTGTAGCTGTGTGTGTCTGTGTGTGTATGTACATATAGTGTGTGTGTGTGTGTGTGTGTGTGTGTGTGTGTGTGGCTGTGTGGCTCTATGTGTGTGTGTGGCTGTGTGGCTCTCTGCATGAGTGGCTCTGTCTGTGTGTGTGGCAGTGTAGCTCTATGTATGTGTGTGGTTCTGTGTATGTGTGTGTATGTGGGGGGGGGGCTCTCTGCATGTGTGGCTGTGTGTGTCTGTGTCTGTGTGGTTGTGTGTGTGTGGCTGTGTGTATGTGGCTGTATGTGTAGCTGTGTGTGTCTGTGTGTGTATGTACATATGGTGTTTGTGTGTGTGTGTGGCTGTGTGTGTGTGTGTGGCAGTGTGTCTGTGTATGTATGCACATATGATGTATATGGATGTATGTGTGTGCATGGCTGTGTGTGTGTGTGGCAGCATGTGTCTATGTGTGTATGCACATATGATGTATATGATTGTATGTGCACGTGTGCATATTCCTGTGAGCACTGGTGTGCATCTGCCACAGCTCGTGTAAAGGTCAGAGAACTCGGGTTTTCTCTCACCTTTCACCTTGTTTTAAGACACTCTCTTTGTTGCCCACTACTGGATAGCTTGGCTACCTGGCCTGTGTACCCCTGGCTATTTTTCTTTGCCCACCTCCTGTCCCATTGTAGGACCACGGGGGTTACAGACACACCACCACACCTGGCTTTTCCATGGGTTCTGGGGCTTCGAACTCAGGCCCTTGTGCTTGTGTAGCAAGAGCTTCACCCACTGAGCCATCTCTCCAGCCCCTCAGCTGAATTTTTGTTGCTTAGATACAACAGGTGGTCTAAGATGTAATGATGCTGAACATTTTGGCAAGATTAAACTCTCTTTAGGTGACAAGCCCATGGAGATAACAGCCAGAGCCTGTTTAAAAAGCTTTGCCTGTAAGTAGACACTTAATGTGGACTGTTTTATTTTCTCCTTAACAAGTTTTGGAGGTATGTACATGTACAGTAGCATCGAGAAACTTCTGTCTCCTTCCCCACTGCCACAAGCCCACCAGCAAACATCCACCAGGAAAGGACTTCAGGAATACTTCACTAGGCATTCTAACATGAGACTACAGTATTATGCCCCTTGAAGATCAGCTTGTAATAATTACATTTTAATGCCATGCTTTTACTTTTATCAGCCATATCTGCTATCAAGGAGGAGGAAGGAATGTTCTTGGGAACTTCCTCCACTACTCTGTGTAGTGGATTCTTTATGAAACTTCACATTTGCGAGTAAAGGAACTGAAGTAGGAACGTTTGGGTGAGCACCAAGGCATGTATTCTTTGTGGACAACGCTAACTAAGCCACTGACTATTCCCCTTCTCATCTTGACTCCTAGGAAACGGACAATGGCAGGTATGACATACGTGTCATCTTTCTTTACATTATGGCCTTTACTATTTATTCGACATATTTCTGTCTTTGTTTCCATAGCTGCACAGCTGATATTTGATGTCTGTGAGATTAGAGCTCCATCTTATGAACTTCCTGTCTGCCAGGCACTGCTCTAGCTTATAGAAGGAACACTAAGAACAGTATCTTCCTATCTCCATGGAGCTTCGATCAGAAGCTCCAAGAAATATCAGTAATCAAGGAAAAGAGGCCAACCCCTGAATTTTTGTGAATTTGTGTTTACTGTCTGTGGTGGTTTGAATATGCTTGGCCCAGGGAGTGGCACTATTCGGAGATAGGTATGGCCTTGTTGGATTAAGTGTGTCACTGCAGGGATGGGCTTTGAGACTCTCTTCAGTCTTCTCCTGTGTGTGTTCGGAACAAGATTTAGACCTCTCAGCTCCTCCAACACCATGCCTGCCTGGATGCTGCCATGCTTCTGCCTTGATGATAGTGGACTGAACCTCTGAACCTGTAAGCCAGACTTAAATGTTGTCCTTATAAGAGTTGCCTTGGTCATGGAGTCGCTTCACAGCAATTGAAACCCTAAGACACTGTCCCATGTGTGAAGGTACAGAATGTCATGGAAGCCGGCTCCCCTTTCAGAAAGTATGATAAGAAACACATTTACATTGCTTTAATGAGGTAACAAGAGCGTGGATTTCCCGGGGTATTCATTCAGCTCTTCCTGGGTGCTTGCTGTGTCCTAGGAAGTCTGCCAAGTGCTGGAGCTTCAGCAGTGAACAAGCCAGATGCGATCACAAGCACACAGAAGCTACATTCTATTCAGGCAAAGGGCTGTGGAGCGGGGACCTACAAACTTGATGATTGTTAGAAAGAGCGTTCAAAGCCCGGGACACAGAGCAACAGATCCATCACTGAAGTCTGCAGGTGAGTGGAAGATCTGTCCCTGGGTGAGATATTGAATCTGGGACCTAAGAGATGAGGTAGAAGGAGGAAAATGGGGAGAAGCATCTCATGAACTAATAGCTGACCCTTACGTTAGCCCCTCTCTTCACCCCTGCTTCTAGCTTGCTTTATACCCTCACATCTCCCCACTGTGCCTAAACGAATCATTGAATTTTATTCTCATCATTGAATGCTCTTAATTTCAAAAAATACATAAGGTATTATAAAAAATGCTTTTTCCAAAAGTGAAATAGAATGCCTTTCCCGTTGCATATACCCCCTGACATCATTTTAAATGTGTGAAGAAGTCTCCCTGTAAAGGAAAACAAAGTAAATAAACCATGGCTCACACTTTGCAGAGTGCCTGTGTATATGTTACAGACCAGGGAGCAGGGATGGGGACAGCTTCAACAATCTGAAAAGAATGCTAAGCTAAATATAAAAGTTGAATAGTTAATCCTAGCTATAATTGTCCGCCACACATATGCTTTTTAGTCCCCATGAGCTAACAAAGAAACATGTGCCACTGATTCTCTATTTACTGCAATACAAAGTCCTCCCACCTATCATGTTCATGGGCTGGCTCCTTCGTCTTACCCAGCTGAAGCCAAAACCTGCCAATATGGAGACCAAGCTGGACTCAATTCGCAGCCAAGAACAGAAGGGGAACCATTGTGTGATTTTTCTGGGCACAGTAGTTCTCATCAGACTAAATTAAATGTTTAATTTTATATTGCTACCAAATACTTCCCAGGGCATTTTCCATTATCCTTCAAGTCATTGGGTATATCATAATAAAGGGCTAGAACCATGGGCAGAAAACTTGGGTTTGAATCCGAACATCTAGAGTTCAACCCTTGTATGACCTTTTCTTAGTTTGGAGACCTTAGGGAGGTATTGTGTCCACATGGGAATGTTATATACACACATTACCTTCAGAGGTATGTTATTAGCTTGCCGGGATTGCAGTAACAAAATACCACAGAGTAAATGAGTTAAAGAAGACAAGTGTGTTCCCACCTAACTCCGGAAGCTTGGCATTACAGGGTTAATACCTTCTTGGCTCAGCTTCCCTGTTGTCACAAGTCTTACTTGCATGTGTCTTTCTTTATCCTGACTCTCCCCTTCTTACAGAGACAGAACTCAAACTGGATTAGATTTGTCTGAACTCATTTCTTTCTTTATAAAGGCCTAGTCACCAAATAAGTCTCTGATGTAACTGGGATTGGAATTTTGACATATGAACACGGACTTGGAAAGACACAGTTCGACCCACAAGAACAGAATAACAGATTTACTGTTTGTCTGTCTGTCAGGCTGTGACATAGCCACATATATCCCAGGCGAGGTGAATTTCCTATGTAACTGAGGCTAGCTTGGACTCCTAATCCTCCTACCTTTACCTCCCAAATATAGGAATTATAGACATGCAGAACACATCTGGCTAGTTAGCTGTCTTGCAAATCAGATTAATTAAGACTACTTAGTTCTAAGTAGATGTTCAATAAATGCTCATTAAATCTAAACAAGTAAAATTTAACAGTTATTATTATTTCTAATGTTATCTATATCTCCACTTGGTGGCTAAATTGGTGGTAAAGGTAAATTTTAAATAACAAAACTATATTCTTACAGGGATACAGATCTCCTATCTACTGTTTAGAAGTAATTTCATGCTTGAACTAATTCCCTTTCTTCTTTTGAGATTTAGCATAATCAGGGAGATGTTGTTTCAGTTTGAAATTCATAAGCTCATAATACTTATTGGAGTTTATAAGAATTTTCTTGTTGTGAAAGTTCTGAGTATTTTCAAAATTTTAATAATTGGAGCTGACTTTTTCTCACATTCTATTGTAAATTAAAACTTTTTAGTTTTTCTTTAATATTGTGTGTGTGTGTGTGTGTGTGTGTGTGAGAGAGAGAGAGAGAGAGAGAGGGAGAGAGAGAGAGAGAGAGAGAGAGAGATACTACTGGCTTATTTGTGAGGCCAGAGGACAATTTTCAGGAATCAGTTCTCTCCTGGAGACTCATTGCAGACCATCAATCAGGCTTATGTGATGAGCACTTTTACCTGTGAAGCCATCTTACTGCCCCCAAACTATAAACATTTAAGTTGATTGTTCCACTCTTAAGTTCAAGTATATAAATGTTTATGTCTGTGTTCCTACTGCATGTAGTAAAACTGTAAAACCAGAGAAATAGTAATTGTATTAATAAGTACATTAATATTACTATATTAGTGACTGAATTAATTATTAATAACAAGAACAGAGATAAAGAAACTTTCCAGTGCTGTTTTGGGAGCAAAATTAGGCTAAAAGTATCAGAAAGGGACTACTCCAATATCCTTAGTCATTAAATCACTTCCCTAAAACAATCAACTCTGAGAGGTAGATCAACTGGCTGAGTACTTACCCAGCATGCTTGAAGCCCTGGGTTTGAGCTCCAGCATTGCATAAAGCAGGCATGCACATGCCTGGAATCCCAACACGCCAGAGGTGCAGGCAAGAGGATCCCAAGTTCCAGGTCATTATCAGCTATCAGCGCAAGCTCAATACCTACAGGAGCCTGTCTGAACATAAAACAAACACATTCAGCCTGTTTTTACAATGATATTTGGCAGCTATCAATTTTCTAATAAAGTTTCTACAAAGGTAGAAACACAGGTATCATCTGACCCTGTAAATTCAATCTGCTATTTTGTATAAAGAAAAAAAAATTAAGTCATGACTAGAACCTTCCATCGAAAACAAGCACATCATTTTTGTGTCTTGTTTGGAGTATGCCGTTTTAGGTTAGTAAACCTACATACAAAGTAGCTCATGACAGCCAGCCTGATAAAAGCATATAGAAAGCATATAGAAACATCCAGATTCTAGAAAAGGATGGGAAGATTGTGATAAATGAGGAGACAGAAAATTTCCAATGTCTTGGGGGTAAGGTTTTTGTTGTTATTATTGCTGTTTTAAACATTAATTTTATAAACTCTATTATGTTAAAAAATGTAAATATGCAAGATCTCACACCAAAATTAACCAGACCCAAAGTCTACACAATCGAGTGAGCTTCTATATGATTTTCCTTACCCTTGGGAGTAAGAAAAAAAATAATAAAATATTCAAATTACTGGGGTAAGTAGGGACTCGTTGAACGACTTATCTTTAATACTATGAAGTATATATTAAAAATACATTCCACAGAAAGTATTTAAGACTCATTCTAAATTAAGCATGTTAGCTCATGAGACCATAATCCTATAATCCTAGCACTTTGGAGGCCTTGGCTACATAATAGGTTCAGGCCAGCCTGAGCTACAAAGTGAAACCCTATTTTAAAAAGTCTATCTTCTCTAGATATACATCACTTATATTTGTAAGGTTGTGGCGAAAGAAAACATGAAAACCCTCTTTATCCAGTCCCTGGGCATGAGATGACTTAGCTTGTAGCAGTGCTTACCACTATGCCTGATGACCTGAGTTAAATCCCTAAAATATACCTTGTGGAAGGAGAGAACCACCTCCCACGAGTTGTCCTGTGATTTCTGTATGTGCATTCTGGAATAGCATGTGTAGTAGGTTTGAATGAAAATGGTTCCCACAGACTCATTGCTGTAGGTGTGGCCTTGTTGGAGGAAGTGTATCACTGGGGTGGGCTTTGAGGTTTTATATGTTCAAGTCAGGCTCAGTGTCATTCTCTTTTCCTTCTGCCTGCTGATCCAGATGTAGAACTCTCAGGTACCTCTCCAGCACCACATCTGCCTGTGTGCCACCATGCTTCCCACCATGATGATAATAGACTAAGCCTATGAAACTGTAAGCCTGCCTCAATTAAAAGTTTTTCTTATGAAGAGTTGCTGTGGTCATGGTATCTCCTCACGACAATAGAAACCCTAACTAAGCATGACCACACAAACATACATAAATAAATTCAGTAATAATTAAATACAATAAAAGTATATAGATGACACATAATACACACAACATGAAATTATAATGGTGACTATTTGGGTAGAGAAAGGAGTCCATGGGAGATGCAATGACAGGTCAGTGACAAGAAGGTAAATATGACCAAAGCACATAATATACTAAGCCAGGTGAGGTGGCACATGCCAGGTCCTGAGATATGGTTTCAGGTGAGTAAGGAGTCCAAGGTCATCTCCCAACTACATAGTGACTAAAGGTCAGCCTGGGGTACATGAGACCCTGTCTGTTCAAACTCCCCTAAAGTCATAGCACATACTAATATCTGGTACAATGAGTAAATGCTCATAAAAAGAATTGTAACGATAAGTATTAAGTTGGCAAGGTGGACTCTATCTGCATTTTAAAACACTTATACAGCATTGAGTATCATGACCCTGTGTTCTACAAGCCACACCAAACTAAAGGGAAACAACAGTAAACCTGCAAATAGGTTGGCATACCACAGGAGCAGGGTGGACCAAGTCCTTTGCTTAGGGAGACAGAAAACATTAAGAGAGAGAAAATGATTGTATTATTTATCTAAGCTTAAGTGTCTTAGTTTGGGTTTCTATTGCTGTAAAAAGACATCATGACTACAGTAACTCTTACAAAGAACAGCATTTAATTGGAGATTGCTTACATGTCCAGAGGCTTAATCTATTGTCATGGCAGAAAGAATGTCAGGGTGCAGGCAGACATGGTGCTGGAAAGGGACTGTGAATTTTATATCTGGATCCTCAGGCAGAAGAAAGGAAAAACGAGCCACTGGGCCTCAGCTGAGCTTCTGAAACCTCAAAGCCCGCCCCCAGTGACACACTTTCTCCAAAAAAGCCACACCTACTCCCACAAGCCACACCTCCTTATAGTGTCATTCCCTGGTGACCAAGCATTCAAATCTTTGAGTTTATAGGAGCCATTCTTATTCAAACCACCACATAGGCAAATGGGTTTTTAGACACCTCAAAAGTATTTGCTCTTCTTCACCTATATTCACCTAAGTGAACATAAGACACTTATTCACCTAAGTGTCTTGCTAGACAGAGGCAGGTGAATCTCTGTGAGTTCAAGGCTAGCTTCATCTACATAGGAAACTCCAGGCCAGCCGAGGCTACTTAATGAGACCCTGTCTCAAAATAAATAAGCATAAATAAAAAGTGTATTAAGCCAAAGTTTAAAAACATGATCAGGAAAATATTTCTCTCTTTCCATTTTTTTTTAAATGAGGTCTTGCTATAGTGCCCAAAGTGACCTTGACCTCATGATTCTACTGCCTCAGCCTCATGGGAGATGGAAATATAGGCATGCACAACCATATGCAGTTTGGCACATAGTCTTAAGGATTAAGCTCAGAGTTTGCCTGAATACAATATGCTGTTTTTACTAATTCTATCAGTCACTGTAGGCTAGCTACAATAAAAAATTAATACAATAAAACAACCTCCCCAGTGTCTTTTCTTATAAGCCACTAATCCTATTGGATTGGGGCCCCTTTTTTCACCTTATTTACCACTTAGGCCTTGTATGTCTAGGTACAGTCACATAGACATTTATGTCCTTTGAAATCTAACATTGAAGTCTCACTATATAGCCCAAGCTTGTAGAGGAATTTTAATCTAGCAACATGGCTGCTCTGGCAAAGGATCACATCCAAAGATCTTCTAGGTCTATGTGGTCCTACTGAAATGCAGGCATGCTCTGGAGTACAGTATTTATCTGGCTGGAATATAGACACACCCTTAGTACACTCCTTTAATCTAAACAAGTAAGGTAAAGTTAGTTTGTAGGAGGCAGCCATGTTTGAAAGTGAAGTCTAATTAAGGGGCAGACAAAGTGATGAATCAGAGAAAGATCTGACAGAATGAGTCAGAGATGGAATACACCCAACTCTCACAAGAACAGACAAGAAAGAGAGACAATTTTAAGAGAGTAATGGAGAGAGCCGGGCAGTGGTGGCACACGCCTTTAATCCCAGCACTTGGGAGGCAGAGGCAGGTGGATTTCTCAGTTCGAGGCCAGCCTGGTCTACAGAGTGAGTTCCAGGACAGTCAATGCTACATAGAACTAGAGAGAGAGAGAGAGAGAGAGAGAGAGAGAGAGAGAGAGAGACAGAGACAGAGACAGAGACAGACAGAGACAGAGAGGGAGGGAGGGAGGGAGGGAGGGAGGGAGGGA
>NW_021605377.1:1409047-1417506 GCF_004785775.1 Grammomys surdaster | reverse complement strand
AAGGAGGGAAGGAGGGAGGAGGAAGAGAGAGATGACTTCAGTCAGTGTAGCTCATGCAGTCAGTGCACATCAGCAGAGATAGAACAAGCCAGAGAATGAGAAAGAGCCAGAAGATTAAAGCAGAATGCCAGAGTTAGTTTGGGGCCAAGCAGAGCAGTTCAGTGAGAAGCCAGATTGAATCGGTCAGCTTGGCCTTGAGCCAGAACAGCTGAGTTGAACCAGCCAGCCAGAGTTCAGAAAGAGCTAGAAGGGGTGAGTTTATTCAGCAGTAAGTCTCCCAGACAATGATTACATCTGGAGAATAATACCAACATTTACACAAGCTGACCTTGAACTCAAAATCCTGCTTGTCTAAGTCCCATGAGTACAGGGATTAAGTATAGTTGTGTACCAAACTCCACATTAGGTCTGTAAGGTGAATTTTAAAAGGAGCACAATTCCATTCATAACACTTACACTTTAAAGGCCTTTAAGGAGTACCAATCTTATGGGACCAAAGATACTTATGGCATTTTCCATAACATATTTAGCTTGCCCTGCATTTTAACCCAGTAGGTATTCAAGACAAGATTCCCAATATTAATAAAGGGTACACTTACTTACAAAAAAAACAAAAAAACACAAAAATCCTGTTCTACTTAGTTTAAGAAAGATGTACTTTTACATCTATCCTTGAAACTTATTTAAAATTGTAAACAACTGCTACATTTCTTGTTAAACCATTACAATTAGAATACATTCTCATTCTACAAAACAATCTGTGCAGTGCACTATCGATTGCTGGCGGTTCACCTATTTCTTTGTTAACTGAAATACCATTGTTTTGGACTGCTGCTGAAGCCATATGATTACCATTGATCCAGAGTCAAAAATGAAATTTTTATTCTTTAATAGTAGATGACAAAGACAATAGTGGTGACAAGGATAAAGAAAACATAGCAATGTCATGTAGATTATTTATTTAGACATCATTACCCCTTGTGTACCTTTTATTCTGGCTACAAATATCTTACGTTATTGACAGTGACTTGACGTGATTAAAACTTTAATGTACAGATGGTATGGTTTCACAATCAGCTCTCGAGAACTTTTTGGTTACTTCCACATTCCTAAATCTGTTACAGCCATATGAGCTTACAAAAAGATTGAACACCAAATAATGAAATTTTGCTGGAAACAGTATTATATTAATAATCCTACAACTCAGTCTACACTGCTCACATAATAGCTATTATTAAAAATATGATTGTGTGTTTTTAATGTTATAGCTGTTCTGGGAAAAAGCAGTTATGTTTCACAGAAAATGGATTTTTAGGCATTTAAATTGATGTTCATCAAGTACATTTCATTGTGTGCCTAGCAATATTTTAAAGAAAACTCATGTTAGAATTTAAAATATACCTCCCTTAAAAGCATTATTGAGATATCTTTTATATATCATGGAGTTTATCTCTTTGAAGTGTAAAGTTGTGTAACATGAAGAGTTATACAGACACCGCCAGATTCAAGATTTGAGTTTTAGAGTATTTAGAAAGTCAACCGACCAATTCCCTCATGTCCCTGCAGTGAAGCCACCATTGCTTGTGACCTATAGCTTCTGGGCCAGCAACTTCTACCTCTTCCATAAATTTATATTCATATTTCATCTCTATGACTGATTTCTTTTATGTCAAGGAATGAAGTGTGTTCTTGCAATGCTACATTTAACTCCTGATAATGCTTATTCATCTTTCTTTTGAAATTTTTTAACTTTTTAATTGATTCTTTGTGAATTTCACATCATGCACCCCGATCCCACTCGTCTCCACATCCATTTATTTATTTATTTATTTACATTCCTGTGGTTGCCACCCCTCCCACAGTTCCTCATCCCATTCCTCCTCCCCTTGCCTCCAAGAGGGTACTTCCCCTACCTACCAGGCCTCCCCCACCCCTGGGGCCTCAAGTCTCTCAAGGAGTAGGTGCATCTTCTCCCATTAAGGCCAGGACCAGGCAGTCCTCTGCTACATATGTGCTGGGGCCTCCAACCAGCCTGTGTGTGTTGCCTGGTTGGTGGCTCAGTCTCCGGGAGCTCCCTAGGGTCAGGGTTAATTGAGTCTGCTGGTCTTCCTGTGGGGTCACCCTCCCCTTCAGCTTCTTCAACCCCTCCCCTAATTCAACCATAGGGGTTCACGACTTCGGTCCAATGGTTGGCTGTGAGTGTCTACATCTGACTCAGTCAGCTCCTAGTTGAGCCTCTCAGAAGACAGCCATGCCAGGCTCCTATCTGTAAGCACACCATAGCATCAGTAATAGTGTCAGGCCTTGGTGCCCCGACCCCATCCCTCCACTTGAGGCCTTATCCATCTACTGAAGGTGGACTCTGAGTTCCCTCTCCCCAGTGTTGGTAAATTTGGCTAAGCTCAGACCCATTGAGTCCTGAAAGTCTCTCACCTCCCTGGTCTCTGGTACTTTCCAGAGGGTTACCCTACCTCCCACCCTCCAGAGGCTGCGTATTTCCATTTATTCTCCTGGCTCGCTGGGCTTCTTTCCGGTCCCCCTACCCCATACCTAATCCTATTCCTTCTTCCCCCCCCTTCCCTCTCCTTCTCTCTCCCTCCCTCTGCCTCCCGTGATTATTTTCTTCCCCCTTTTAAATGGATTGAGGCATCTTCACTTGGGCCTTTCTGCTTGTTAAACTTCTTATGGTTGGTAGGTTGTATCCTAGGTATTCTGTACTTTTTGGCTAATATCTACTTATCAGTGAGTACATAACATGCCTTTTGGATCTAGGTTACCTCACTCAGAATAATATTTTCTAGTTTCATCCATTTGTCTGCAAAATTCATGATGTCCTCATTCTTAATAGCTGAATAATATTCCACTGTGTAAATGAACCACATTTTCTGCATCCATTCTGCAACTGAGGGACATCTGGGTTGTTTCTAGCTTCTGGCTTATAAATAAGGCTACTATGAACATAGTGGAGCATAGTGCCCTTGTGGTATGGTAGGACACCTTTTGGGTATATGCCCAAGAGTGATATAGCTGGGTCTTCAGATAGAACTATCTCCAATTTTTTGAGGAACTGCCATTGATTTCCGGGTGGTTGTACCAGTTTGCAATCCAACCAGCAGTGGAGGAATGGTCCTCTTTCTCCACATCCTCACCAGTAACTGCTGTCACATGAGTTTTGATCTTAACCATTCTGATTGGTGTGAGGTGGAATCTCAGGGTTTTTTTGATTTTCATTTCCCTGATGACTAAGGATGCTGAACATTTCTTTAAGTGCTTCTCTGCCATTCGAGATCTTCTTTTGTGAATTCTCTGTTTAGCTCTGTACCCCCTTTTAAAATTGGGTTATTTTGGTTTGGGGGAGTCTAACTTCTTAAGTTCTTTATATAGTTTGGATATTAGCCTTCTATCAGATGTGGAGTTAATGAAGATGTTTTCCCAGTCTGTAGGATGCCAATTTGTCCTATTGACAGTGTCTTTTGCCTTACAGAAGCTTACATGCTCTTATACCCTCTGGGCCAGCTATCCTGTACTCATGTGGGGCTGTCTCACCTGTGCCCACAACACCAGAACCAACTTTACTATGCTGCCCAGGTGATGTTTGGGCCACAATCCCATGTGCTGAAACTAGGGAGTGGTAGGGGCAGCCCTGCCCACCCCTTGGACATCAACATGGCCCCAGGTAGCAGCCCAGACCTGAGATGTCCACATGACCTTTAATGGAAACATGGGTCAAGGACATCAACACAGAGCCCTGCTGTTCTTGTCATGATGGTCATGGACTCACCCTCTGAAATTGTAAGGTCCCAATAAACTATTTATTCCTTAAGTTGCTTTGGTCATGGTACTTTGTACAACAATTAAGGTAACTAAGACCACAGTAATTTTAGTTACTTCTATTGGTTGGTTATTAGGAATAATGGTGGCTTGGGAACATTTATGCCAAAAAAAGTATTTATGTGGAGATAAATTGTTATTTCTATGAGGTCAGCATCCAGGAGTAGACTTGATGGGTCATGTGATAAGTATAGTTTCCATTTTGAAGACTCACTCAAACTACCTTACAATAATTGCACCACTTTACACTGCCACTAGCAATATATGACATTCCAACTGTACCACATCTTCACCAATGCTTGGAAGTTCTGTTGTTCGAAGATATTCAAATGGGAATGCGGTAGTATGATTTGGATTTAATCTAAAGTCTCAAATAGCCAAAGAGTTTATGTTTCTTTCTGTTAACCAGCTGTACAAATGTCCCTATTGGGCTCACTGTTGTTTGATTTGATTTATTTTTATCTTGGTATTAAGTTGTATATGCTCTCAATTAGATATGAAAACAAATGTTTCGTCAGGAAAAATGCTTTGCAAATATTTTCCCCCTCACTGTAGCTTGACTTTTCATTTTTCTAATGATTTTACAGGCAAAATGGTTTTTTGAAATTTGTTTAACATTCTTTGGACATATTTCGTATTTTCTGTGTCTTGATCCAATGTTGCAAAGTTGTTCTTGTGTGTCTTGATTTGTTTTTAATTAATTTTGATTTGATGCAAATGAGAGTGCCACAGTTCACTTCTCTTTCTTAATTTATTTAAATGTATCTAATGTCTGTGGGTGCTTTATCTGCATGTATGCCTGGACTCCACATGTGTGTAATGCCTACAGAGGCCATTAGAAGGTGTCATATTCCCAGGGACTGGAGTTCTAAATTGCTGTGAGCTGCCATGTGGATACTAGGAATCAAACCCAATGCCTCTGGAAGAGCATCAGTCAGTGCCCTGAACTGTGGAGCCATCATGCCAGCCCCCTCATTTTTCATCCAAATGAACATGTAGCTATTTCAAAATCACTTCTGAAAATACTCTTCTTTACCCTTTGAATTAATTGACCATTTAAGTATGGGTCACTTCTGGATTCTCGATTCTGTTCCACTGATCTGTATGCTTATCTTCATGAATTCCTCATGTGCAATCACCCAGAACAGGTTAATATTTAGAGAAAATGAGCATATTGATACTTTCCACTGAAGCATATAATGCATCAGAATTTAAATATAGTAATGGTCAAAGAAAATTAATCTCTCTAAAAACCATAGTCTTACCCACACATTTTAAACCAAAAATAACAAGTCAATTTTGATCATTTTTCCTGGGACTTGGAAAAAACTAGAAGAGAATACTGCTTGAAAGAATAAACTGCTGTTCAGAACTACTACATTGCTTATGTTCATCTAGAAAAACAGCACATTTAGAGAGGATAAATAAATGCTATTATGAGACAATCGTAGCATAACAAAAAAAAAAAAAACATACCTTCAAAATTTGAGCCAAGTCTTTAGGCAACAGCAATTACATTAATGGGTATAAAGGGTAAGACTCAGTGGTTAGCACTCAGGATAGCTCAGTGTTTACCTAGCATTAGGGGACACCCTGGGTCTCCATCCTCAGCAATGCCTGTAATCCTGACACTGGGAAGGCAAAGGCAGATGGATCAAAAGCTCGTGGTCAGTTTCAGCTAAATGGTGTGTTCAAGGACAGCATGGGAGATATGAGATCCTCTCTCCAAAAGAATAAAAGAAAAAGACTCATTGTCAGAAATTTTGAGTTTTGAGAAAGAGAAAGATCCAAGGGTTGCCACAGGCCTGGAGATGCTCGAATGCTTCTATTTTCAAAGTATATGAACATGCATGCTAAGAAGCCATGTTACTGAAGCTGCAGTCATGGGACAGATGAAGCATACAGTTTATCAATACATTTTTGGTAGAAGATAAAAAGCTTTTCTTCACTTCACTGAATGATTGAAATTAATAACTGAAGATACCAAACATAAGTCCTGATTTATTAAAAGGCGCCAGTAAGAACAAACAAACAACCTCAGACCTATCTCTGGAAAAGTCATATAACAAAATGAAAACAGAGGTTAAAACCAAAAATGCAGAAAGGTTTGCATATTGATTTTTTTGCTATGCTTAGTTCTGCATTTGAAAGACTAGCAAGACATAATGGTGTAGATTCATCTCAAGTCATTCAAAATGACCCTCTTCTCCTTGTGACAAAGCTAAGGCCAAAAATAAGGATTTAGGGATAGACAATACACTGTTGCTTTTGTAACAGTTATTGTTAACTGTCAACTGGACAGTCTAGAATCACCTGTAAGCTGGGTCTCTGGCCTTACATCTTGGAGATTATCCTGACTGCAATAAATGAACTGAGAAGATTGACCATGTGTGGAAACCAGTCCCTGGCAAATCTTGGACTGGATCCATGGAGAAAAAGCTGAGATGCTTGTGGATCTGATGTGACAAGATGCTTCAGGTTCCTGAAGCCTTTTTGGCTCTCCCTCCATGATGTACCTTGAACTTGAGAGCTGTCACAATCCCCTTATCACTTAGGTTGCCTTTGTCTGACTGTTTCATCATAGCACCAGGAAAATAGCTAAGGCTATACTTAGTCAAGAGACAGAATAGAGTTCCATCTTGAATGGGAATGGATAGACTCTTTTGCACTCTGACTCTGGCTGGCAGAGGTCAGATAGAAAAAGGCAAGGGTAGTCACTGGAGAAGCCTGTACCCTACCTTGAATCCTGAAGGCCTTAATAGCAGGATGTTATTAACCATATAGGTAAGGGGTCAGTGAGTAGATGAGCTTCACGATGGCAAGATCGGGGGACGCAGATTTTGTCTTTTGATTTTTTTTCCACAGTAAAATATTTACCAAGTATTGATTTGAATGGGACAAAGGAAAGAGTATGGAAAGTCTGTACACACACACACACACACACACACACACAGTATTAAATAGCTGATTGAGGAGGGTTAATATCAAACTAGGCATCTTTTATGACTCGTTAAACAGCACTTCACATTCATAAATTTCAATCAAGATGTACTGGCTGGTTTTGTGTGTCAACTTGACACAAGCTGGAGTTATCCCAGAGAAAGGAGCTTCCGTTGAGGAAATGTCTCCGTGAAATCCAGCTGTAAGGCATTTTCTCAATTAGTGATTGGGGGGGCATTGTGGGTGGAGCCATCCCTGGTCTTGTGGTCCTGGGTTCTGTAAGAAAGCAAGCTGAGCAAGCCAGGGGAAGCAAGCCAGTAAGTAACATCCCTCCATGGCCTCTGCATCAGCTCCTGCTTCCTGACCTGCTTGAGTTCCAGTCCTGACTTCCTTTTGGTGATGAATAGCAATGTAGAAGTGTAAGCTGAATAAACCCTTTCCTCCCCAACTTGCTTCTTGGTCATGTTGGTGCAAGAACAGAAACCCTGACTAAGACACAAGATTAGTAGACAAAGGATTTAGAGAAGAGACAATTAGTGTGTTGAGATCTGCTCCCCTCCCCGCTCAGAATAGCTGTAGCCATTTTGTTCCATGCCTGCCAGCTATTTCATATTGTTGCTGTAACATGACTGCCAGTCATTGACACAGAGAAGTGACTTGGCTCAGAGCGAGGTCATGCTGATCTCATATCCTGTTATGTTTTGTATGTTCTGTATGTTCTGTATGAAGTTTGTTACTCTTAAGAAATTCCACAAAGCTTTAAGGACCCATCAAGTCAATATAAACTGTTATGTCTAAAATGGCTCAAGTCAAAGCTGGCCACTGGATAACACTTCCTGCAGCTGCATATGAGCTCATTATAGTTTTTTATTTCTTTCCTTCAAAAGCTGACAGAAAAATATTTGTGGCCACAGCTCAGCCTCTGAATTCTGAGTTGCGGTCCTGATCACTCAATAAATGTCCCTGGGCTGGAGAGATGGCTCAGTGGTTAAGAGCACTGACTGCTCTTCCAGAGGTCTCTGAGTTCAATTCTCAGCAACCACATGGTGGCTCACAACCATCTGTAATGGGATCTAATGCCCTCTTCTGGTGCATCTGAAGACAATGACAATGTACTCACATACATAAATAAATAAATCTTTAAAAAAAGAACGCATGCTATGTTTAAAAAAACAAACAAACAAAAAACAAAAAGTAAATGTCCCTGTATGACTGAGATTGGTGTTTGTGTGGTTTGTGGGGAGACTCCTGGATCCCAGCAAATGGAATAATTAAAGAAAATGTTTAGCACAAATGCCAATAAAAACAGACAAATGACTAAAAATGTTGCAAAAACACTTGAGAATATTTTTAAAATATTGCTAGCAATCAGCTGTGGATACATGTTATCGGTGCAGGAACATATACTATTGTAACTTAAAAACGTTAAAAATCAGTTATCAGGAAACGTTTACCCATGAGAAACAGAAAATCCAATACAACTAAATTCAAGCAATAAGACAGACTTTTTACCTCGTGTTTGAATTTCTAACTTATTTCTTGAGTCTGGATGACCTATTGGCTTAAGAACTCACAATATCAGGTCTGCCCTGAGTTATTCCTGTAATGGACCATGAGATGGTCCTTCTGTTCCCGGCATTGCATGTAGCCATGACAACATCAGCAACAGGAAAAAGAAGTTATCACTG
>NW_021605377.1:1388527-1408647 GCF_004785775.1 Grammomys surdaster | reverse complement strand
GACTCTCTCTCTCTCTCTCTCTCTCTCTCTCTCTCTCTCTCTCTCTCTCTCTCTTTCCTTTTGAGGTTATAATTTAATTACTGCTGTCAGTGGTGGCATACACCTTTAATCCCAGCACTTGGAAGGCAGAATCAGGTGGATCTCTGAGTTCAAAGCCAGGTTGGTCTACAGAATGAGCTCCAGGACACACAGGGATACACAGAGAAACCATGTCTCAAGTAACCCAAATAACTTCATGGCTGGGACAAGCAGAAAAAAAGTAAGATGAAGTGCAGATACCAGGATTCCTGGTAGATAACTGGGGGTATATAGCCAGTGCTCAAGAGCAAAGAAATTAATTGTGTAGCAACGTAATACGCAATATCGGTGTGCTCTTCCCTGGGGAAGGTCACCTCTCCCACTCCCAGCTTTCCTGTTATGTACAGTTCTTTGTGTAAGGTTGAGACCTCATGGACTTTTCCCCACCCAGTTTGGTGTGTTCATTGGTGTCATCTTTATTCAGCTCCTATTTGGGAAATCTTAAGCCAGTCACGTTGAAAGTAGAAATGGCTTAGTAAGGTGCACTCTGGGTAAAGATGGATGAATTACTTAAGCAAAACCAGAATTTTCCTTCTAAGAAAGAATTAACTGTGTATCACAAAAGTAAATATTCCATTCATATACCCTTCCTGAGAATTTTCCTTGTACCAACATAGTAGTGTGCATGTGCGCATGAGCACGTGTGTGTGTGTGTGTGTGTGTGCGTGTGTGTAATAAACAAGGATTATTACATTAGCTTACACAGTAGTGGCTGGGGAGTCCAGTCCGATAATAGCTGTCTTCCCCTGATATCTGTTGAAAGCTGGATGCCTTAGCAATCCCTGGCCAGTGCTGGAGGCCTGGAGTATTGCAGAAAGCCACAAGTCTTTGGTTCATGTTGAAAGGGCAAGAAGCTAGAGGCTGGCAGCAGCAAAAGATGTTAGCTGAAGGCTGTACTCAGGGAAGGACCAGACAGATAGCCACCTCTGTCCCACCCCCAGGGAAGGACCAGACAGACAGCCACCTCTGCCCCGCCCCCAGGGAAGGACCAGACAGACAGCCACCTCTGCCCTGCCTCCAGGCCCCGAGTTAATCCACCATAAATTCTTCCATCTTCACAGACATGCTCAGTATTCCCTTTATGTTGATTCCAAGTCCTTTCAGGTTGACAGTAAGGATATTGAAGGTAAGGAATTACATTGCTTTGACAAGAACGGAATGTGAAAATGGAGAAGTGCTGGTAAATGGCTCATTAGAATGTTTAGATTTCATGTGTTTGAGGATGAGAGCCAGGGATTTCATGTGTTTGAGGATGAGAGCCAGGAGATCTCATATAACATAGAGAATCCAGAGTTCTGACCATGCGGCAGTGACAGTGAGATAAACATGCATAGGGAATGGTTCCTGAACCTCGGACTGCACTTGGTTTGGGTTACAAACACACTTGCTGTTATAATAGCACACTTGGCAGCTGAGTCTCCTCACCTGCTTATTCTGTCCACACATCCTTTTCCAAACAATGCACCTAGCAACCTCAGAATTCCCCTGGGTCCCCATTTGTGTCAAGCAACTCACACACCTCTCTGGACAATAATGGAAATTTCTCCCCTCCTAACAATCAAACCTAGACAGCTTTTATTCAAATATATTCCCACTGTACCCAGTACATAGAATGATAAGGCTGATCTAGCCTGAACATGTTTCAGGTACATGTAAGTGAAGAATGAAAAATTATAAAGATCATTTTATAAAATATACATAGGTTCTTCTTTAGTTCTTTTCTTTAAAGGGCATGGAAAATTTTCTCTGAAGCAGGCTAAGAATGTGGACCGGCCAGTTACAGGAACTGGCTAACCACAAAAAGAGAAGAATGTAAGTCAGCTAGGTGGAACCAGGAAGCTGGTGACCACAGTGACAGGGCAAGGCCACAATGACAGGGCAGGACCACATTTCTGAGAAGAATGAGTATACAGAGTGTTTTCCACATGACCCTGACTCACATAGGTTGGGCTCCTCTGGAATTTTCCACTATTTTTATGTTATGTCTCCTTAGCAACCTCTCGCCCCCTCCTCATCCCCTGGTTTGTGGTTTTCCCCTTTAAAAACCCTCCTCAGACCAGCTGCCCTTGTCAATTCGCCTCCTGCATGAGCAAATGAATTGACCAACAGCTAGCTGTTCCTCCCGAATAAACCTCTGCTGTTACATCCAGTTTCAGTGTCTTGCGAGAGTTACTGGGTGGTCATGTCATCCCAAGACTTGAGTGAGGGTCTCCCCTGAGTGGGGGTCTTCATAAGCAGTAAGGCAAACTGTGTCCCTTAACTTATTTTAATTATTGCTTTTATTATTTGAGATTATTATACAATTACCCATTTCTCCCTTCCCTTTTCTCCTTCTCAACCCTCCCATATAACCCTCCTTGCTCTCCTTCAAATTCATGGGCTATTTTCCATTAATTGTTGTTACACACATGTATGTATGTATGTATGTCCACACACATATATACAAATACATATCCATACACACACATACACACACACACGTACAACTTGCTCAGTCTGTACAACGTTACTTGTATGTTTATATCCAAGGCGGACCTTTTGATATTATATCGGTGTGTTCTTCCCTGGAAAGGACTATTTCTCTCACTCTCAGCATTCCTTACTTGTTGTAGTTCTTCATGAAGCCTCGAGGCCTCTCCTCTCTCTACTTTTGCATATGTATTGTTGTCCTTGTCCAGCTTGTTATTGGGCAGTCTCGTTGGTAAGCCTCTATGGGTGTGACTTCTGACATTTCTAGGAAGCACAACCTCACAGCAAATCCCTTGGTCCTCTGCCTCTAGCAGTCTTTCCACCCCCTCTTCCTCAATGATCCCTGAGCCTCTGTAGATGTATACCCTGGGAGCTCTGCAACTGTATCTTACTGGTTTTCTGTAATACTCTCTGTTGGTTGCAAAGAGAAGTTTCTTGGATTTGGCGGTCTGAGTATAAGGATTACGTTTCTCTGTGGATATAAGGACAAACGTTTAAAATGTAGTTATGGATTATGTTCTTTTCCCAACATGGTGGTTGTAGGTTCTCTTCCAATATCTATGAATCTGCCAGCCCTGGGTAGTTAGTTGCTTTCCAGTACTACAATTAAGCTCCACCAGCCAAGGGAAGTCTGGGATTACCAGAAGCTAGAAGAGGCAAGAAAGAAACTATGTTCAGAGAGCATGACCCTGCTGACTACTCCATTGCTGTGATAAAGCAAAGTAACTGGGGGGGGGGGGTATGTTAGTTTACAGTTGTAGTTCATCATTAAGAGAAGTCAGGGCAGGGACCCAAGGCAGAGAGGACTGGAGGTAGGAACTAAAGCAGAGGCCATGGAAGAATGCTTCTTATTGTCTTGCTCTCCTTGGCTTGCTCAGTTACCTTTGTTATCCAACTCGGGACCACCTGCCCTGAGAAGGCACTACTCAGAGTGGGCTGGGCCATCCTACGTCAATCATTGATCAAGAAAATGCCCCTAATGACCTGTACACGGGCCAATGTGATAGAGGCGTTTTCTCAACTGAGGTTCCTTTGTCCCAGATGACTCCATTTGTGTCAAGTCTACAAAACATGATACAAAACAAAACCACACTAGCCAGCACACACTCCCAGCTGACTTCTACCTTCGAAAGCTGTGAAACAAGAAAGTTCTATTGCTATAAGTCACCCAGTGTGTGGGGCTTTGTCATGGCCACCCTTGGAGATTAATATATGAAGTTTATCTCTATATGATCAAATCATGATGAACATTATTAAAAGGTCAAGTAAAACCCTTCCCTTGCATAGACTCTGAATTCTCATGGTTTTTTCTCTTGGACTTGCATACCAATAAAGCATCATCAAATCTGGTTTTAAACCCTTCCCATGATGACACATGTGCAGTAAAAAACAGCCTAGAGAAAAACACATGATTACGCTGACTGGTTTCACTTAAAAACACATGAGAAATTACAGATGGATTCTAATGTGTGTTGACAGTCATACTGTGGTTCTTCATTACATTCATGCTTCTGTAAAAGTGTTTCTCCTCTTTCTTTCTCAAACTCTTCAATACCTACTCCTTCATCCCTGTAACAACCTGTCCCAAGAATACAAAACATCATTAAAATGCTTAGGCAAGTTCTCATAACCACATCAACCCACCTACCTTCATGTGTCTTCATATTCCATTGTCTGCTTGTGCTCCTTGTAAAGACTGACCCTCTCAATTGTGCCCCATATACAGTGTAACCCTCTTATGACAACGTAAAGAAATTGCTCCAAAATTCTCCTTTGCTTGAAATTCCCCTTTGCTCCTCTAGCACAAAATGTCTCCTGGTGAGTCAGTCTCATAATCCAATATTTGACATAAAAAAACCAAACTTCTAATAATAATAATAAAAATAAAATTATATATTATATAATTTTTACCATATATACTCTATATAATTATATATTTTATTATATATAATGTATGTAATTATAATCTATAATTAAATATAATAATTATTAATATATTATTTTTTACCCTACTTCTCTTCCAATCACAGACATACCCCTTTCTTCCACAGGGTGACATTTACTCTAGTTTATACTTAATTAACTCATGGCTTAATTATTAATGGTGCCCTTTTCAAATGTTTCAGTTAGGACTGCAAACTTCCAAATGTAAAACATCTTCAAAGAGTCCTCTGATCACTCTCTCCCAGTTGCTCTTCTTTTATCCTCGAGGGACCCACTGCAAATGGAAACCACCCCCTGCTACTGCTCCTTTGTGACTGCTCTTTTCAAGTCATCCACCTTGCTCATGGTGTGAAAGGGACTCTTGGTTTGAGCCTTTGGGCAGCAGATCACTACCTTCCTCTCAATTCCTGCAGTTCAGTTGACTGTCATGGCTATCCCTCGTTCTCCACTGTGACTTAGGAAGAAATACAGCTGGGAACAAGGAGAAAGGAAAAGGAAAGCACAGGCTCCTCCCTTTAAGGAACATCCCCACAGCAACATAGAACTCTTCTCCTTTGTAAATGTGGCTTCCACAGCTGCACCAAGAGGCCTAGAATTATATATATTCACATATATTTTATGCATATATATACAATGCATTCTCATGTGTGCACATTGTTCAGAAAAACCACCTAAGAACTGGGAACTCCAGTCCCAAAAAACTTGCACAGTATGCACTCACTTATAAGGATATTAGCCATAAAATGCAGGTACTCCACAGACCCAGTGAAGCTAAACAAGAAGGAAGGCTCAAGCAAGGAAACTTGAATCTCACTTAGAAGGGGAGAATAAAATAGTCATAAGAAGCAGATGGAGGGAGGAATCTAGAAGGGAGGGGGATGGGAGGGAAATGGGGGGTTCAGGATCAGGTGTGGGAAAGGACAGGAGAGATGGCCATGGTCATTAAAATAAATGGAAACCTGCAGCTGATGGGGTGAGGAGGGAGGGGGCATCTCCAGGAGGAAACAGAGACCTGGGATAAGGGAGTCGCCTAAGAATCAATGGAGGTGACCTTAGCTATGACTCACAACACTGGTAATATGGAACCTGAAGAGGTCGTCTATTTTAACCAGGCAGGAACCTTAGTGACAAGATAGAGACACCAACCCACCCACAAAACTTTCAACCCCAAATTTATCCTGTCTACAAAAAATGTAGGTTCAGGGGATGGAGCAGACTGAGGGAATGGCCAACCAATAACTGGCCCAACTTGAGACTCACCCCATGGGCAAGCACCGATCCCTAACACTATTAATGATCCACTGTTATGCTTGCAGACAGAAGCATGTTGTCCTCTGAGAGGCTCCACCCAGCAGCTGACTCAGACAGATACAGAAACCCACAGCCAAACAGTGGATGGAGCTTGAGGACTCTTATGGAAGAGTAGGAAAAAAGATTGCAGGCCCCTAAGGGGATGGGAACTCCACAGGAAGATCAACAGAGTCAACTAACCTGGACTGTTGGAGTCTGAACCACCAACCAAAGAATGCACTCGGACTAGACCTGGGCCTCCATGCTCATATGTAGCAGATGTGCACCTTTGTCTTCATGTGGGTCCCAAACAACTGGAATGGGGGCTATTCCAAAAGCTGTTGCCTCTCTGAAGATATGTTTTACTAACTGGGCTGACTTATCTGGCCTCAGTGGGAGAACAAGCGCCTATCCTTCCAGAGACTTGAAGTGCCAGTGTGGGGGGATACCCAGGGGGTCCCCACCTGCTCAGAAAAGAAGGGGAGGAAAGGATGGGGGAAGGATTGTGGGAGGGAGTGACCGGGAGGTGGGGCAGTGGGCGGGATATAAAGTGAATAAATAAAAAATTAAATTAAAAAACCGGGGATTCTGTTATTATGGAAGAAGGGAATACTGGAGACCAAGTAACACAGTAATTTTCAGGCTTACTATATGATTTTTTTTTTAAGAATATAAAAAGGCAGCCATACTTTAAAGACATGGTGATGAGAGGAGGTAATAAGGTTAATAGTAAAAACAATTCTGTTACCTGAGCATCAGTGAGACAGATCTGAGGACCCAGATGTAAGCTCACGTAACAATGGTCACCTGCTATTTTACAAAGATGTCTAAAATACACACTGTAGAAAAGACAGTGTCTCCAACAAATGGTGCTGGGGAAATTGAATTTCAATGTCCAGAAGAATGAAACTAGATCCTTAATATCACCATGCACAAACCTCAACTCCAAATGGATCAAAGACCTTAACATAAGACCTGAGTCTTTTGTAGGGAAAATTAGGAAGTGTGCGTCAGCTCTCAGGCACCGTCAGCAACATTCCAAATCAAACTCCCATAGCTCGAGAAGGAAGACCAACAATCAACAAATGTGGTGGCATGAAACTAAGACACTTCTGCCCAGAAAGGAAAGTGTGATGAGAATAAACACACAGCCCACAGAATAGGAGAGAATCTCCTCCAGCCACTCACCTGACACTCTTGAACTTTGATTAAGAACTTGGAGACAAAACATTAAGAAAATAAACAGCTCAGTTAAAAAATGAGCTACAGAACTGAAGAGAATTCTCAAAAGAAGAAAATGCACATGACTAGAAAACACTTTAAAAAGTGCTCAGCATATACAGGCTGGACCTAGTCCCCCCCACACACACACCTGTACATAGGTAGCAGACGTGCGGCTCCGTCTTCATGTGACTTCTGGAGTGGGGACTATTCCTAAATCTGTTGCCTGCCTGTGGATCCCATTCCCCTAACTGGGCTGCCTTGTCTAGCCTCAGTGGAAGAGGCTGTGCCTAGTCCTACAGTGACCTGATGTGCCTGGAGGAGGCTCCCTGTTCTCAAAGGAGAAGGGAAGGGGAGAAGAGGAGTGGTTGTGTGAGGCGGGGAACGAGCTGTGATTGAAACATAAAGTGAATAAAAAATAACGAAAAAAAAGTGCTCAGCATTCATAGGCACCAACTAAAACTACTTTAGGATTTATCTCACCTGGGTGAGAATACACATCCTCAGAAACACACACATGCGCACACACACACACACACACACACACACACACTGATGGTAGGAATGAAAGCAAGTGCAACCTTTCAGAAATCTAAAAACTAGAACCGTCACATGACACAGCTATACCACCCCCAAGGACTTTAGATACAAGTACAACGATATTCGGACATCTATGTTCACTGTCGTTCTATTCAAATAGCGAGGCTAAGGAATCCACATGGATGTCCATCAAGAGATCAGTGGGTAGCCAGGCAGAGTGGCACACACCTTTAAGCCCAGTACTTGGGAGAGAGAGGCATAAGGATCTCTGAGTTCAAGGCCAGCTTAGTCAACAGAGTGAGTTCCAGGACAGCCCAGGCCACACAGAGAATTCTATCTTGAATAAACCAAAGGGGAGATGGGTAAGAAAAAAATGTGACATGTGTACATAGTGTCATTTACTCCGCTGTAAAGAAAACTGAAGTCGTGAAATTCACAGTTGAATTATCCTAATAAAAACAATTATCCCGATAAAACTGATGTCCGGAAAGACAGAAGTGTTCTCTCTCCTATGCAGATCCTAGCTTCAGAGCTTGGTTTGTATTTAACTTGGACTCAAGTAGAAACCAGGACACTGGAAAGGGGCTTTTGGGTGGCAAGCTAAGGGATGGAATAAAGTAGATTACAAGGTAAATGGAAGTAGAGATGTGGACTGTTGGGGTGGAAAGGCTTGAGGAGGAAGGGGCATGGGGGTATGTGGGAAAGCAGAGGGCAGAGGGAGGGCTTACTCAAAGGAAGACTAGAAGAAAAAAAATATATATATATATGAAAACCAACTATCTCACAATCAAATTTGAAAACTCACAGGCTAACTGGACAGGCCATAGGATACATGGGAGATGAACAAAGGGGAGTTCGGGGAGTCAGAGGATTAAACAGGAATCAGGGCAGGAGTATGTGAGAAAGAGAGGAACACTGGATAGGGTAACCAAAACTAAGGGTGTATGAAAAAGCTTTATGGAAACCCACTAGTTAGTTACTACGATAACTTCAAAATACCAACTTTAAAAAAAAAAGTTGAATTGGAATTACCCTGCATGAGTCAGTAAGATAACTTTTAGAAGATATGGTTTGTTATATGAAAATCAAAATGGAAGGCATGGTTACTGGTCAGGGGCATCCCAGAGTTCTACCAAACAGCATTGACTATTGTCTACTGCCATTGACTTGCTACTCTACGTAAGAATATGATAAGATGCCGGGCAGCGGTGGTGCACACCTTTAATCCCAGCACTTGGGAGGCAGACGCAGGCGGACTTCTGAGTTCGAGAGTTCGAGGCTAGCCTGGTCTACAGAGTGAGTTCCAGGACAGCCAGGGCTACACAGAGGAAACCCTGTCTCCAAAAATCAAAAACCAAAAACCAAAAAAAGACTATGATAAGATACTAGTTCTGAATAAACCACAGACTTTGGCTGCAGGATACACATATACACATACACATATACACACAAACACGCACACACACACACACACACACACACAGAACATCAAGTCAACCAGGCACTTCCTCCCTGCTTGCACTCACAGTGGGGGAGGCCACTTGGGGAGAAAACCCAGGGCACCTATAATAACACTGCCTGCCCCAGCTCAGGGAAACTGCAGGAGAAGAGGAGACAAGGATCCGGAGCCTGGAGTACTGGAAGAGTGCAGCAGCAAAAGACACTGCCTTCCGCGCATGCACGATCATAGCACTCGTGGGGACACAGTGGCTGTGGCTGCCTGCACACGATCAAGCCAGCCAAGATCCTCTCATGGATGAGATAGATGGTCTCCAAGCTCCAACCTTCAGTGAGGAGTTATTAGTAGTTGCTTGTTGCTGGAGGAAGGGAGGTCACTCTTTAGCTGTGCCACTGGACGGTTTCCCAGGTCCCAGTGGATGGTCCCACAGCCATGCACGTAAGAGAAGCACTAACCGGGCTTAGTGGATTATTAAAAACAAACCAACCACCCTTCAGTGTTGCCATCTTCTTTCTCTTCTCTTCCTCCTCTTTTTCTTTATCATCATCGTCATCATCATCATCATCATCTTGGTTTTGGCATTTCGAGACAGGATTTCTCTGTGTAGCCCTGGCTGTCCTGGCGCTCACTCTGTAGAGCAGGCTGACCTCAAGCTCATAGAGATCCGCCGGGTCTCCCGAGTGCTGAGATCAAAGGGGTGCGCCACCACAACTCAATCTCATTATTTGGCAGACTTCCATTTAGCTTTTCCTTCAGTGAAATTTAAAAGCATCAAATGTGTATGGTAGCAAACGTGCTGGATGGTATGAGCAGTAAAACTGTTGGTATGTCTACTGCATAGATGCAGAGGTAATACAACTGAGAGGCAAAATGCATGGGTCCCAAAACAAGCGGCTCACAAACTCTGTCTCAGCCTGATGCTCAGTAGCAGCTATGGGAAGTAAATGTAAGGATCAAGTTGAAGACTTGGCGACTATTTTACAAACTCACTGCTTTTGATGAGGCTTTCAGCTGTTCTTCTCCTTTCTGAAGACAGGCTTTATGAACCTTCTGGAGAGACAGCCCTATCTTAGGATAATACGGCCAGATGCAGTTATGATACAGTTGAGAATGGATCCTAAGAAGTAAATGTAGCATACAGTCTTGTAGTACAAACGTGTTTGCTCAGTTACAGAGTTGTGCACAATAGTGTGTACAAAATTGCCAGGTAAAACCTGTACAATTAATAATAGTGACTGGTAAATTTTATTTTACTCCATGAAGTACCACACAATAGTTACAAAGAGCTCAATCATACTGGGAAATGTTCCTAAGGAAAAAAAAAATTCCGTGGTTGAATAAATGCAAATGCTTAGTAATTAGTGTAATTAGAAAATAAGAAAATTAAAAATCCTTAATATGCTCAAAACTATATTTAAGTGCTATTTCCAATACAAGTGGAGAAACCAAGCACTTGGGACATTCTCCAGAGAGCAGAAGCAGAATGTGCCCTGCTGCTGCCTTGAATAGACTGAGAGCTAAGGCTCGCCTGTGCTCTACAAGCTGGGGACACTTTCCACAGCCAGGAAGGAAAGCTCCGCCCTGAAGCGAAAAGAGAACTGATCTAAGTTAACAGTCTGAATGAGCTCGGAAGCGAGTTCACCTTGGGACCCCAGAAAACAATGCAGCCTTGCTTGCCACCTTGATTTCAGCCTTCATAACGAGGAGATGGATCCGGCTGAGCCACACTGTACCGGAAGATTGTATTGTGAGATAAACTTCTAGTAATTTATTATAGCGACAATAGAAATCAATAAAGAGGGAAATGCAGGGGCTGTTTAAGAGATGGCTTGCCATAGGTATAAGGAAGGCTTTTCAACTTAAAGAAGTATGGACATATAGTAGACATAACCTCCAAGCAAACTTAGTATCGGGCTTATACACAGGCTGGACTGGAAAGGGAGAGACACCATCAAAGACGGGATGACTTTGTTATCTAATGTAAAGTCGCCCAACAAAAGCCTTACCTGTGCTTACATGTTTTACAAGGCTGATAAACTGACTAGAACATATGTGATTGTGGATAGTTGGAACACTGCAGGTTCAGAGTCATATTATCCTACACTATCTTTTAAAACCTCAATCATATTGTGTGTCTGCATGTGTGTGTGTGTGTGCATGTGTGTGTGTGTATATGTGTGTGTGCGCGCGCGCGCGCGCGCGTGCGTACCCAGTGAGGACAGAATAGAGTGTCAGATCCCTGGAGCAGTCAGTTGTGAACCACCATATGGATGCTAAAAACCAAGCAGGCATCCTTTAGAAGAGCAGCGAGCACTTTTAATCTCTGCATCATTTCTCCAAGCCTTGAGTTATTTTAGTCCCTTTAATCGGCATGTGCTGTCCATCTCTGACCTAACGTAATTGTGACGGTTACGTAAGCCAAATGGACTAACAAACCAGCAGCTCCCATTGACCCAAAGGCTACCTAGAAATGTCACTAGATATCATCCAAGACCCAGAGCTGAGATCTCTCTGCTTTCCTGGAATTTGCTTATATGATGTCCCCACCAATGTATTTGGAAAGTGCCCTGAGTTAGGACTTTTTGTTCTCTTACTATAAAAACTTCATTTCCCATGTTGAAACACAGTATTTGGGACAACCCGAATTTGTGTTTCCAGGCCATAGTTGCTCATATTTGGCTCTTCCAAAACTGTTTGGCACAAAGGCATGGGAAGCTGAGTTTGGATCTCTAGGACCCAGGTCAAAAACAGCCAGGCATGGCTCACAGACTAGATTGGCAATTGTGGAGTCTGCATATATGTTACAGTTGTTGGCTTAGTGTTTGGGGGTCTTCTGACTGTGGGAATTGGGAGTGTCTCTGACTCTTTTACCTGCTTTTGGGGCCCCTTTCCTCCTCCTACTGGGTTGCCTTGCCTAGCCTTGATGTGAAGGTTTGTGCCTGGTATTATGGTGTCTCGTGTTATGTTCAGATGATGTCTCTGGGAGGCTTGCTCCTTTGTGAGAAAGGGGGAAAGGGAAGGGAGAACTGGGAGGAGTGGAAGCTGTGGCTGGGATGTATTGTATAAAAGAAGAATAAATAAAAACAGTATTTTAAAGGCCAGGGATGATGTCACAAGTGTGTAATCACATGTATGTAATCATAGTGCTAGGAAAACAGGTGTATCTCTGGAACTCACTGGCCAGCCAGCCTAGACAAACTAATTTGGTGACTCTATCTCTCAAAAACTAAGGGGGGGGGGGGCGGATAATCTGAAAGGACAGCCAACATCAATCTCCAGCTTCCATATATACATAAACACATGTGTACACACACACACACACACACACAGTGCATAGTGCCTCTAGGAATAAGCTAAAAGAAAAGATTATTTGTGCTTTAAGGAATTAGGCACAACTAAAATTCAGAGTGTCAGCCCCTTTTCCCAGAGAGAAAGCATTTCAGATGCTGCTCCCTGGACTATTTGCACTCTGTTTAGCAAATGGGATTGGCAGCTCTCAACAGTCGTAACACCATATGTCACCACAGACGCCAGATGACACTCTGAGTAGCTACCACGGGCATGTGCTGATTTTCCACCTTGTGGCAAGTCAGCCAGAAACTCAGATATTCTACAAACCGAAGGCAGTGTGGCCCACACTCCTGTGTCTCTGCTCCACACTTTCTCCACTGTGGACACAAAGCCCCCATACCCACTTCTGATAACTAGCCACCTCTCTGGCCGTGTTCCATCTGCCTTACATCCAACTAAGGAAAAAGGGAATACCTGAAACACCTCCTCAGCATCTTATTGATGTGTGAAGTCCAGCACTGCAGAAGGCCCAAGAAATAACGACAATGACAAACCCTCCTGTGCTCATGCAGCTTACCGTCTAGTAGGTCGGACGCTAATCAGACAAACAAGTCTAAAACCACAAGACACGCAGCATAGAGATCTGTGACCAAGCGAGAAGGTAGAGGAAGGTCTTAAGGAATCAGAGAATGTTTTCCTTAAGAAAGGATGGATGTGCCAAGATCTGAGAGACAAACAGCAATTAGCCAGGCAATGAGGAAGGACATATATTTCAAAGCCTTGAAACTTGCGTGCACAAAGTTTTCATTCCAAATGCTTAGAGCGGGGTAATGAGGACAGAGGACAAAGTAAAACATGCTTTAAAAAAAAAAAAAAGAGGCTCACTGTAACAAGAATAAGCACCAATCTCTACTTTAGGTGTGTTTTAAGAGGTGTGTGTACCAGTTTTAACCTTTTGAGTGGCGAGGATCAACTCACTAGACAACAGTACTTACACATGAGGTAGACTTCTTGTAACAGCAATGAAGAGCTACTAAAGGGTTTTTATTTTAGGGACTAGAATAGCTTTGATTAAAGTTGCTTACATGGCAGCACATGGCATCTACCTGGTTATTATCCTCTACCACAAGGCAACACCTTTTAAACTATGTTTAAATGTGAATATGTATATATTTTTAATAGCTCCTGCACTAGGTTTCCATGTGGCTTGTTCAAGAGTGTTTTTTAACTGTTAGTTTTCCCTCCAAATATGATACACATATGAGCTCAGAGTCACACTGTGAGAGACACACACAAGACTATCCATACATGATCTAGCCAGAAAGAATTCTATCATGGAAGAGGGAAGTGACACCATAGTCCCACCCCAAGCTGACAAGCTGTAACAAGGCATTTGATTGGCTATAGGAAAGTTAGTTTTTTTAATGATGTGACCCTGGTATAACTGACCACATCCAGGAGCAGTTGGTCAACACAGACTGGATTTGATGGGTGGAGATGATAAAGTTCGGTGGGTAGCACAGTGGGAAAAGAACTGGGAGGACTTGGGGAGGGGACATATATTAATTATTAAATTATTATATTATCAAAAAATTAATAAAAACATTATCAGATGGCGGAGAGAGTTCTGTTTAAAGACCAGGAGTACAAGGAGAATCAGAACCACTACAACCAGGCCAGTTAGGAGACAATTGTAGCAATGCAGAATAAAGTTGGTGATGGCTGCTCAGGTAAGAAACGAAGCAAAGTTGTTTACAAAATGAAACCTAAAGCCTTGGTTAGGAAAGGAGAACATGTGCATCCTGGTACAACCTAGGTGGGCGTCTCTGGACCAGGATTACACACTAAAGAGATGGGAGCAGGGATGAAGACACACTGACTGACACAGATGGGGCCACGACTGAACACACACCGACTGATGCCTGGGGTATTGTGGTGTACGGATGAGAATGCCTATAGGCTCAGATGTTTAGATATTTAGTCTCCAGTTGGTGGTGCTGTTTGGTGAGGTTTAGGAAGTGTGGCCTTGCTGGAGGAAGTATATCACTAGAGGCAAGCTTTGAAGTTTCAGACCTGTGATGGTTTGTATACCCTTGGCCCAGGGAGTGGCACTAGTAGGAGGTGTGGCCTTGTTGGAGTAGGTGTGCCACTGTGGGCATGGGCTTTAAGACCCTCATCCTAGCTGCCTGGAAGTCAGTATTCTACTAGCAGCCTTCAGATAAAGATGTAGAACTTTCAGCTCTGCCTGCACCATGCCTGCCTGGATGCTGCCATGTTCCCACCTTGATGATGATAGACTGAACCTCTGAACCTGTAAACCAGCCCCAATTAAATGTTGTCCTTTATAAAACTTGCCTTGGTCCTGGTGTCTGCTCACAGCAGTAAAACCCTAACTAAGACAAGAGCCAAGCACCATTTATAGCTTGCTCTTTCAGATTCCTGCTCAGTTCAGGGAGTGAACTTTTAGCTGTTTGAGCCACCATGCCTGCAGCCTGCCTCTGCTCTGCCAACATGGATTTTTAACTTTCTGGAACCCTACACCCATGTAAACCCTTCTTTCTATAAGGTGCCTTGGCCATGGTGTTTCATTACAGGAATAAAAAGGGAACGCATACAGGAATAGACGTAGGGGATTTAGGTGGAGTGGGCAGTGATGATCATCAAAATCCATTGCACGCACTAATGAAATTCTCAAAGAATAAAAAATATTATATTAAAAAAGAAGTTAATGCCTTGATTAGACAAAGTATAACTTCCATACTAACAATACTACTCTTCTACAAGTAATATCAAATGGTAGTATTTAAATTTTCTAAAATATGAGACAAGAATAAATATAATACACCCAAAAATGTTTTGACATGTTAATTTAAAAAGCAAAGTATACCCCCTCAATACATACACACACACTCCCAAACAGTGAGATAACGGTAAAAGTAAAAAGATACAAATTCAAATATGAATGAAAGAATAAGAAGTCCATAAATAAACCTATGAATTTATAACCAACAATTCTTTAACCAAAATACTAAGAATATAACGGAGAAAAGACAGCGTCTTTAATAAACTGTGCTGGGCAATACATAAACAAAAAAAAAAAATCAGTTGTTGGGGGCTGGAGAAATGGCTGAGAGCACTGGCTACTCTCTCAGAGGTCCTGAGTTCAATCCCCTATAACCACATGGTGGCTCACAGCCATCTACAATGGGATTCGATGCCCTCTTTGGTGTGCAGATGTGCATGAAGACAGAACACATAAATAAATCTTTTAAAAAGGAGTTTAAGGGGCTGGAGAGATGGCTCAGTGGTTAAGAGCACTGACTGCTCTTCCAGAGGTCCTGAGTTCAAATCCCAGCAACCACATGGTGGCTCACAACCATCTGTAATGAGATCTGATGCCCTCTTCTGGTGTGTCTGAAGACAGCTACAGTGTATTCATATATAATAAATAAATAAATTTAAAAAAAAAAAGGAGTTTAAAATATAATCCCTGAAATACATTTAACAAAAGCAGAAACAGGGAGACGGGATAAAATTAGACTGGGAAGCTTCTGCACCGAAGGTATAAAGAGACAAGCTACAGAATGATGGAACCTACTCTGCAGCTATGTATCCAACAGGGGCTTGAGAGTCATGACATATGTAAAGAATCCAGACAACTCAGTAACAAGAAAAGAGCCTTTTTCAAAATATGCAAATGGCCTAGATAGATAGTTCTGTCAAACAGCAAATGTCAAAGAGGACATGAGAAATGCTCAGAACCCCTAGTCAAGGAATAGCCCAAAAATTCTAATAAAGAAGCTGTGGTAGTTTGAGTATGCCTAGCCCAGGGAGTGGCACTATTTGGAGGTGTGGCTTTGTTGGAGTAGGTGTGTACTATGGCCTTGGGCTTTAAGACCCTCATCCTAGCTGCCTGGAAGCCGGAATTCTGCTAGCAGTCAACAGATGAAGATGTAGAACTCTCAGTTCCTCCTGTACCAAGCCTGCCTGGATGCTGCCATGTTCCTGCCTTGATGATAATGGACTGAACCTCTGAACCTGTAAGCCAGCCCAATTAAATGTTGTCTTTATAAGAGTTGCCTTGGTCATGGTGTCTGTTCACAGCAGTAAAATCCTAACTAAGATAGAAGCCAAACAATAACAAGCTTTGGTGAGGACGTGGATGGAAAAAAGTAAACCCATGTGTACTATTAGTAAAAATACAAACTAGTATGGCTATTATGAAAAGCAGTGAAAATTAAAAACACAGCAACCAGTTGACCTCACACCTAGATAGATATCCAAAAAATATAAATTCAGTGTACTCAAGAGAGAGATGCAATGCCATACCCATCACAGCAATAGCTACAACAGCCCAAATGCAAGATCCTCTAAGTATCCACTAATAAATGGAGAATGTGATTTACAGACAACAGAAAAATATTCAGTACTCAGGAAAAAGTCCTGTCGTTCATGACAACCTGGCTGAGTCTGTAGGACACAATGCAAAGTGAAATAAAGCAGACACACAGACACACACTGCATGAGCTACAGTCAGTGCAGCAGAGCCACACTCATGACAACAGGCACTAGACATTAGGGTGTTTGAGGAAGTAGGGAGATGTCTGTTGATGGGTATAAAATTTCCAGTAGGAGAAATAAATTGAAGAAATATACGTCATAACTATAACTCATAATATGCTTTATACTTGTAAGCTAGTGAGAGAATAGATTTTGTGTACTCATACCACACAATGTACATGATAAAATGTGTATGATAAATACCTTGATTTAACTATTCTATAATGTGTGTTTGTGTGTGTGTGTGTGTGTGTGTGTGTGTGTGTATCACTTGGTATGCATGATTTCTAACTTATCAATTAAAAAATTTTAAAAGTTCTCCAAACAAAAACAAAAAGCAAAATATGATTACCACTTTTCACTTCTGACCATTCATATATACCTACTAGAGATTTAACTAAAATAAAATTCAAGATATGACAATTTTACTTCCAATTAATAGTAATGTTAAAAATCCTGCTATGTTTACTGTAGGTTTATTTTTTTTCTTATTCTACTAAATTGTATGAGATTAATTTAATGAAACAAAAACTGTCCTAGTATCGTCATGCACGCACGCGCGCGCGCGCGTGCGCGCGCACACACACACACACACACACACACACACACACACACACACACACAGGAAAGCTGACTCAGTGGGGAAAAATGTGTACTGCTCTTCCAGAGGACTGGAATTCAGTTCCCAGCACCCCTGTCAGGAAGCTCACAGTTTCCTGCTAACTCCAGCCCTGGGGTTCCCCAAACCCTCTTCTGGCTTCCACAGGCACCACACTCACATGCACAAACCCACACTCACATGCACACAATCAAAAGTAAAAATGAAATCTTTAAAAAGATACAGTCCTCTTTAAAGACATACAGGTAAGACAGAGACTCGTCTCTTTACCGCTGCCTTGACAAAGTCTGCAAACGGATGACTGTGCTGAAATACAGCACATAGTAGCGCACTTTAAATAAAAACCATATCCTTAATTGTGGCTCTAGTCAACTTATTGACTTTGAGTGTCAAAGGTCTCTTTCCTCTCAAATTTCCAGCATCCCAATCACACCCGCCTTCTGTGTTTGTGGGGGAATACATGGGAATATTTTGGGAGATGTTTCCTCAATCGTAAACCACTATCAAAACAGTACTTCTATGAATAAAAAAGAAAAAGAAAAACCAATGGGACAAAGTGTATGGACTGCTCAGCATATTGTCAGCTCTGTTGTTTATACAATTTCATGGGAAGGCCATATACATCTTAAAGGAATAAGGAAAACATTCAGTGTCTAATAACATTAAACAGTATAACATTGTTCCATAGAAAACTTGTATGTTTATGTAGAACAGGTCAGTCCTGAGAAACAGCGTCAGCTCAGAAGTTCATGTCCCATCCATCGTCCTCTGTGAGACTGCTCTTGCTGAATCCACACCAGACATCCAAAGTTAGCAGAGTGTCCACTCTGAAGCTCTAATTAGACCTCCACACTTCATCTAAGGCTACATACAGCTTAGAGGAACAAAGTTTTCACGTGGTGGTGTAAATACTCTGAGGTAATATAGTAACGATTTCATTTGTTCTTGGCTGTGTGTTGACTCCCAAACAGTGCCTGTTTTTTTTTTGGTTTTTTTTTTTTTTTCAAATGATGTCAACTGAAAAGGATGATATGGGGAGGAGGGAGGTAAATACTGCTCACAATAAAATTTCAATCACTTCAACACGTGATGTAATGACGTATGTGATTTCTGCCAAGTCCTCCAATACAGGGATGGCTGTAATTCCGGCCAACATGCAAAGCACCGTGATGTCAGAGCAAGGGCCAGGATTTCCAAGTACCTTAAAGAAAGAACAGTCCAGCGGTCTCATGGCCTAGCTGGATATAGTTATATTGAGGAATGTGAAGTTTAAAATAGACACCACTTACTTTAATTCTATCAGAAATATATCATCTTCAAAAACCTGTTTCTTAAAATACTCATGTACTTTATTTCATAATTATGATTCTCTCATGGTGTTTTCAACCTTATCCATAGAAAATAGATTTCAAAATTTACCAATGACTCCTATAGAAGACTGTGTGTGTATGTGTGTGCACACACATATATACACACATAGACACACATCACAGAAATCTAATCAAAACTGGCTTTATATATTCATATGAGCAAACGTGTGTAATATGATGCTACAGGAATGGTATGAAATTGTTTTATGTGTGTGAAAAACAAATTCTCTGAAAACATTCTCCTTAAAAAGGAAAGATAAAGAATTATTAAAATAGTATTAATTAAATTTTTTATAGTTACAAATACTGCCAAATATAGCAAGATAAATTGCCTTTTTACTTCTAATGATACACATTTACTGGAATGTACAAGTAATGATTTTAAGTCACTTGCTCGTATGCCCTGACATTGTGCTTTGATTTTACATGGGTGCCTTCCTGAAGCCTCCCTGTCACTTAAGGTGACCCTCCTTTCACATTTCCAAGTTGCTTCATAAGCTCAGTAGGGTCAAGAGTTTTCCATTTGTAAACTCGGTAATTCTATAATTTATTAATCTGATTGGACTTTTTACAACAATTAAATAATTATAGATTAAGTACATAATTTTAATACCATCTAAACTGTAAGCCTACTTTTCTTTTACATTAGCCCTAAAAGCATCTCTTTTTTGTAAATAATAGTAAACTATTAACAAAACAAAGAGAAATAAATTCAGCAATCTGCATGAGCACACCAGGTCTTCATTTGTCTTGTAAAAATGCTTATGATGAGACACTCAAGTTAGGAAGTGACATTTCTCATTAGATGTGTGGCTGTGTGACAGTGTGTGCAGCCTTCACTGGGCCACCCAGCTGATTGTACCGTTTGCTTGCACCCAAGGGTTCCTCAACAGGGTTTGGAACAGCCACCGCTTCACCATGCGCTTTATTTTCACATAAAAGAAAACTTCCCACTGAGTGGTTACATCCTTATTTGAAACACAACCTTCCTTCTCCAGAGCTCTAACCCACATTCTCATGGCCACGGCAGCTACTCAAGGGCCATCCTCTTCATCTGATGGAGAAGCTCGTCTCTGGCTGAGTGAGCCTCCGCAAGCTCTATCTTAGCTTGAGCCAGCTTCTGCCTAAGACACTCGTTTTCCTCCATGAGCTGAAAAGACATTTGGAAAACAAGAGGTTTTAATCACATCCCGAAAATGTAACTATTTCATGCAGCATCACTCGGGATGGTAAACCACCCTGTGCTGGTGCTGGTCAACTGCAGCATCACTCGGGATGG
>NW_021605377.1:1374085-1388517 GCF_004785775.1 Grammomys surdaster | reverse complement strand
AACCACCCTGTGCTGGTGATGGTCAACTGGAGCTCAAAATTCCTTCCGGGAGCTATTGGAAAGCACTTACTATGCAAGAAACAGTGGTCCTACATTTTGACCCAGTAATTCAATATACTAATTAACTTCTCAGTTCCGAATTTAATGTGATACTATGTCGCCATACTACCCTTGGGCCACTGTGTCTTCAGACACACTGACCTCCATCTTTCTGCCGTACACCACTTCTTTCAACTTGCGGCCTCCCTATCCTCTTTCACCGCTCCTGGGACCCCTTCAGTTTTCACCTTCTATTAGATTTCACGGTTGCCCACTTTCTTTTACCTAAGCCACTCTCTTAGGTGACCTTAACTAGTCCCAGGACTCAACTAGCTCATAGGTAAGAGACAATCTGGCCCAGAACAACTTTCTCCTCATCTTCAGACTCATGTTGCGAAAACTTCAATAGGAATTTTCCTTCAGACAGTCAAAACTTTCTAAGACTTAATTCAGATATTTTGCCGTCTTGAGCCACTGCATATGAGGAGACAATAAAAACTAAGGATGGTCTATATTTACACGGATCAATTATAGCACTCAGTTTCTATACCCAGTCAGAGTTGTCATCCAGCAAATCCTGGATCAGACCAATGAGTTCCTTCTAACACCCTATCGCAGAGGTTAAAACTCTGCAGAACACTTTTATGTATCATTTCAAATAAGCAGAAGCAACTTGAATGTTAAGAATGAGTGTCAAACAGGATGTTCAGCAATGCTAATACATCCACATCACATCATTCGGCCATTAAAATAAGCCTGAAGAAAATATAATGATATGAAAAACACGTTATACAATGTTAAGCTAAATGTAGTATCCACACTTTTTTAAGGAAATTTTTAAGAAAAATGAGTAAGATTCTGGAAGGACAAAAACACTGAGAGACCCTCAAGAAAACAGAAAGGTTGTTGTTTCCCTCATCTTGCTCCACATTAGTAACCCCAGCATCTACTGCTTACACACGGCAAGTCACCAATGTGCTCTACTGACATACACCAAAGCTGCTCTAACTGTCAGTGTTTCGGCAATTACCAAGTGCTACAAGTAAACTTGAGTTTCCCATTACCTGTTCCCTTGTAATGTCAACCAAGCACTCAGGAAAGGGAGCTGACTGTGAAGGTGAAGGAACCTCCGGGCTCGTCTGGGTGGCTTGGGTGACACTGCTTTTTTTCCTCACGTCACTCGTCCCCTGGGGCCGCACCACTGAATCGTTGCTGGCATGGTCTTTGAAATCAGTCCCAGTATTAAACAAGTGAGAATCTGAACAAACAGATAAAATGCTCAGATACAGTTCCAAGTCATCCGACAATCTTTAGAGTTCTATCATGAGGAACTAATTTTAAAATAAGAACGTAACTGTTAGTGTGAGGATAGTAGTTTGTGATAGAGAAATGGGGAAATAAATACAGTAAAACCAAAAGCTTACTCTTTCAAAAGATCCCATGCCAAGAAATTAAAAAATAAGACCAAGATGTGTATGAACAGACACATAACTATCCTGTACAAAATATTAGTAAAGTGAATATACCAACATATAAAAATATAAACTGACCCTAAGCAAGTAGTATGGAATGCAGGATGTCTTACATTAAAAAAAAAAAAAAAACAGTGAAATAACTGTCTGCATCTGCAGAGTACTAGGAGCTTTGGGACTACTTCAAAGCCTGTAGAAAAGGCATTTGAGGACTGGGCATGGAGGCGCATGGCCTTAATCCAGCACTTGGGAGGCAGAGGAAGGTGGATATCTGAGAGATCTAGGACAGCGTGGTCTACATTCGAGTTCAAGGACAGCCAGGGCTATGTAGACAGACTGCCCTGAAAAACCAAAATAGTAAAAAGAAGGCACTTGAAAAATCCTACACCTTACCGTAATAAAGGTACAGATAAATTAGGAACAGAAGGGGAACTTTCTTGGGGTGATAAAGGGTACTTAATGGTACATTTCCTCTGCCAGAATCAGGAACAGGACAAGGATGTCTGTTCCCACAACCTCAATCCTACCCTAAAAGGTCTTAGCCATCACACCTGGGCAGGGAAAGGAAATCAGGAGACTTCAACAGAAAGGAAGGAGTAAGACACTTATAGGTGATATGATCTTGTACACAAAAATACAGAAGGAGTTGGAAAAAAGCAATTAGGGCTGGAGGGGAGGCTCAGCATTTAAGAACACTGTCACTCTTCCGAAATTCCCAGAATCCACACGGTGGCTCACACGTGCCTATGGGACCTGATGCCCTCTTCTGGTGTGCAGATATCCATGCACACAAAACACTGTTTTACATAAATAAATAAATCTAAATAAACAAATAAACAATTGGAACTAGTAACTGCTCAGCAAAGTTGTAGAATTAAAGAAAAACAGTAACATAAAAAATAAACAATATTTATGTACCTACCACCCTATAGAAAGTCTTAAAATGAAATTTAGAAATAATTCCATTAAAATGTCTTCAAAATGGGCACAGGCCCTGTGTTCATCCCACAGAACTACCAAAAAATCTTTTTAGAGAAAACAATACTTCAATTTAAAAAATCAATTTAAAAAAACATATCTTTTGAGCCAGGTACAACTGTGAGTGTCTGTAACCCAACCCTAGAGAGGCAGATAGATGGGAGACTCTTAAGTCCCAGGCTAGCCTGGGTTACAAAAGAAAACAGGTAAAGCAGACTTCACTAAAATCTAATGTGACTGGGCTTCAAACCTACTTAAATTTGAGACTCACTGTACTCTTATTTTATACACGAGTGGCTTGCCTGCATGTGCGCCTGTGTGTGTACAGTGCCTGTGGAAGCCAGAAAAGGGCATTAAGCGCCCCAGACCAGAAGTGGGATTGCTCCTAGGGCCCATGCTCTCTCTGCTCTCAGGCTCTTGGCCTCAGTAACAGTATCAGCCTATCTCATGCAATGGGTTTTAAATCCAATTAGAAAGTGACTGGTTACTGCCATACCATTAATGTTACTCCTGCAACAATGGGCATATCGTGCAAGGATGTTGTTACTGTAGCTCACAGGGTCTGCAGCTGGATTAGATAGATGTGTGCCCAGCACTGTCCGGCACTATGGATGCCAGCTAGGAGGGGTGAAGCTTCCAGTACAGTGTCAGTTCAAACTCTCCACTGTCTATGCCACAAATATACAGTGTCTTCAGATCTAACCTTCAAAATGTGGACAGTAACCAAATTGGTTACATTATATTAGTATTGTGCTGTATTGTTTAGGTAGACTGTGGAACTCCACTGGCCAAGAACTCAAGATGTAACCCATTCTGGGAGATTTATTTGGTTAATACATTATGCATAGCTGGGGTACTGTCTTTCTCATTCTATGGTGACTATATGTAAATTCTTTTCTATGTGTAAATATTTTAGAAGCCTTCTACACTAGGTCACCTGACTTCCCAGAAGCCTTTAGTGTTAGTTATCTCCGCTCCGTACCCCTCCCCCAGACTGCCCTCCCATCCCCATTAGCCCTCTCATTTCAGCTCTCCTTTATCCTTTTATAGCCAGGGGAAGAACTGGCCCTGACTAGCTACCTAACCTCTGTGTGATTCTCAATCAAACAGTTGCATCCAGAGCATAAAAGCTAACATCCATATACAGAAGATGCACACAGGCTTTGTCTCCCTGGGCCCCCGTTACCTCACACAGGGTATTTGTTTCTATCTCCATCCATTTCCCTATGTATCTCATAATTTTATTTTTCGTAGCAGTTGAACAGTTGTGTACTCCAAGTGTTCCTGGTGGGAGGGGGGGGCAGGGAAGAACAGAGAGCTCCTGCCTTGCAGGCCAGGCAGCCTGAAGTACACATGATAATGGACAAAGAGACTCTGCCTCAAACAAGGTGGAAGGTGAGAATGAACTGATACCCAAAGTTTCCCTCTGATGTCCATATGTTCACTGAGGCATAAAGTACACACACACACGCACACGCACATGCACATGCATGCACACAGAGAGAGGGTGGGGGGAAAAAACATAAAACCACAAACGCCTTTCCTATTTTCATTCCAGACACATGCGCAGCCCAGGTATGAAGCTAACTACTGATGAGTTACTGCAGGGTTACACACAGATCCTGTAGACTGATGTGGCGAAAGCATTCCCCAATTGTCACTACTGAAAAGCCATGTACAGTAACAGTAAGTGACAGAACCAACAGCACGTGACAGTGTTGCGCCGACACACTGGGTGCTCACGGGCATCGTTTTCAGGGTACCTCTGATGTGGAAAGAGCCATCATCGTTCCTCTCCACCACGAGATGATCAATATGCACAGTCACGGGACTTGGCTGGAGGGACACTGTGCTACCCCGGGGACTGTCATCCTACAGGTAAGGAGAAAATATTGGCATGTTCTTATAAAAATGAATGAAAATATTGAAACAGTCAACTTGAATAAACATATGTTATAGATTTATATAAATGCCTCTAGTTACTATGTCAAAAAAATTGCCTGCACTATTTTTCCTTTCTGAAAAGGATCTCTGTAGCATTCACTGTTAATATTAGTCACTTGATTTCATAAATTCTGACAGAGGACATAGTTTAGACACAAATCAAAGTCCAGAAAGGGTAGTGTGAACACTTATGAAAACTGAGCTGCTAACGTACTTTCAAGTGTATCTGCGTGTTAGACACTTGGATCTTCATGGGCATCACTGTTGCTACAGTTTCATCCTCCAGGAAGTGTTGAATATTCAAAAGGGAAGACGCGAGAAACTCAGTGGTAAAGTTCTCTATGTGGCATTGGAGAAATCCATTTTTTTCTGCAAGCAAAGAGTGTACGACAGCACCTGGCCCACTTTCAAACCTCAGAGAAATCTCAGGAGAGGATTTAGGATGAATTATAGCTTTCGGGTCAGAACCTGAGAAATAAACATGAAAAATCATAACTTTGTAACTAACACTACCAAAAAAGGACATTGTATGCCATTAAGATTATAGTAAAAAATATCAGACACTGCATATTAAAGAAATCTACAAAACAGCTTTAATATTTACTCCTAATTTAAATGACTCTACATTATAAATAAAATATATCATAAATATCATAATTTCACTTTTTCTCTGCAACTTTCAAATACACTACTGGCAATTTTTCTATATGTTTTTCTTTTTTCATAATAGGGGAAATTCATGATGAACTCTGATAGGATACACACTTGAGATTCAAGACCCACGTGAGTACCCGGCTATGTCTCTGTAAGGAGACAGGAACTGTGGTGATGTGAGTCTCGCGTGTGCTCTGCACCTCCCTCATTAAACTAGGGTCTTCAACAATGTGAAAGCCTATAGAACACATGCCATTGAAACATTCCCGAAGAACACGTAAAACTGAAACTATAGTAAAGAATATCTAATTTGTATGTAATTGCATTTAGTTAAGACCTTGTTCTAAGTAAGAATTTGAGTTGGTTTACGGAGGTAAACACCAACATATAAAAATAAATGTTTAAACTTCAACAGAAGTCTTATACTATATGCAATGAAGTCTTATACTATATGCAATGTAAAGGAAAGGCTGATATCAATTATCTAGGAATAGAAACTAGTGGAATATTATACTTATTTATTTTATTCCAACTAACATCACAGTAAACAGCAAGGAGACCCCACAAGGAGACCCCACATAAGGGACAGGAAGGTAAAGGCAATCTCCAGTGGCTTCTGTTTTCAATCAGTCAAGATTAAGTATTTTGGATACAAAGACTAAAAACGGCCTGGAGTCATTTTTAAAATGTCACTTACTCTTCTCCCGTACAACACATCCTGACTGCAGCTTCTCATCTCTCTCTCCTCCCATCCCTCCCTACTTCCCCTCTCCCCTTCAGAAAAGAGCAGGCCTTCCAAGGATATCAACCAAACACGGCATAACAAGACACAGTAAGACTAGGCATAAACCCTCACATCAAGGCTGGGTGAGGCATCCCATTAGGAAAAAAAGGGTCTGGAGCAGGCAAGAGTCAAAGACATCCAAACTTCCACTGTTAGGGTTCCCACAAAAACCCCAAGCTAAACAACCACAGCAAGTATGCAGCAGGCCTAGCACAGACCCATGCAGGCTGGGATAGCTGCGCCGGTCTGTGTGAGCCCCTGTGAGCCCTGCTTGGTTATGTTTCCTTCCACCTCCCAGGATAAGAAGTGACAGCATGCTTTCTGATACTATGCCAAAATGTATTACTTTCTATACATTATGTATTGTATAGAATTCTATGCACATAGGAAAAAAAAGTCACTGACATTGTATTCAATATGGTCTCCTGGGAGCTGAGTCATAGTGAGAACAAGACTATTAGTGAGCTGTGTATAGAACATAAAATACATTTAAACATACTTAAGCATTCTGTGTGAAACGTGGTTTAAGAAAAACCTTACCAATTGGCCGGTTACCAAGGTAATGCCGCAGACTGACATTGCCTAACTGACTTGGTGTCACCTGGTTCACCTGAAGACAGACTTCTGTATCTTCTCCTCGGATGTCAATTTCCCCATTAACGCCAGTGATTTTAAACACCACAACTGACATCTGTCAATGGTTGTATAAATACAGTTAGTACCTTGTGTAATTAAAAAAAAAAATTAAATAAATAATAAGGAAATATTAACCTCAACAAATACAGTTCTCACTTATCAGTCAAGCTACCCTTGGGGCCCACAGAGCCTGGCTATTGCCCTCTATTGCTTGAGTGTCCCATGGACTACTTTCCACGGGACAGGGCAATACCACGAGTATAGCACCAAGCGGTTTCACCAGCCTCTCAGAACCTGTCTAACGTTACCTAGAGGCTGTGTGCAAGGAATCTATGAAACATAACCGACTTTGGGTTTAGAAGGGGGTTCCAGGTCCAAGATATCACATATGATGAAAAAGTTCCAAATCCACAAAATTCTTAAGTCCAAAACTACTTCTGGAACCAAGAATTTTGGACAAAGAATGTTCAGTCTTTGTAGAAAATCTCCAGGGGCTTTTGTTTTTAATCAGTAAAGAGAAAATATTTGGTTACAAAGACTAATAATATGACATGTCCATATGAATGGATGTTCACTACAAGTAGGGTACGACTACATTTTTTTCAGAAAATTTCCCTTTAATCCCAGCACTTGGGAGGCAGAGGCAGGAGGATTTCTGAGTTCGAGGCCAGCCTGGTCTACAGAGTGAGTTCCAGGACAGCCAGGACTACACAGAGAAACCCTGTCTCAAAAAACAAAAAAAAAAAAAAAACAAAAAAGAAAAGAAAAGAAAATTTCCCTTGTGTCGGCAAGGTTTAAAAGAAACTAGCATCCTGTTTCCTTTGTAGAAGGACCCTTACTGTAAGGGCTGGCTGCCATCTGAGCTGTTAAACTTTTAAAAAGTTTACACAAAAGAAACTAAAATATTGGTCAAAATATGAATGGGAGAGAAGACAGTAAAAAATGAACAGACTAGACTACTCCCCTCCCTTCTTCAATACAAACAAACAGACTTAAAAGTAAAACATAGGAATAGCCAGGTGGCTAAGAGAAAGAACTGTCCAGAGCAGAAGCAGTGAGTAGATCATTCTGTATCTGAGTGGCCATCTTATAAATGAAGTTCCTCAGACACGCATGCACCAAGCACAAAGGACGGGTGGTATTTCTTCCCACAGAGCTCTAGACTGTTACCAAATCATCGCGGTTCTCCTGTGTACCCTCTGAGTTGGTGCTGACAGCATCTGGCGAGGCTTCCCCACAATCCTGTACATTTGTGGTGTTCACACTCTCTGCTGGGCTCTGGCAACTTGCATTTGAGTTCCTTTTCATTGCTGAAATAACACAAAGGTAAATTAACAAACTAAGATCTGTTTATACATGTTCCAGCAATGTTTACATCTATCGAAAAATGGACTAGACCCTTTAGTGCTTTCAAGCAAAGCCTGTTTAAATACCTCTAAGTAAACAGAGTCAAATTACGGCCCCTTAGCAAATGAGAAATGACTTCCTATAGTGAAATGCCGGAGATACTGTGCTGACTAGATTTATGTCAACTTGACACAAACTACAGTCATCTAGAGGAGAAAAACCTCAACTGAGCAAATGCCTCTACCAGATCTGGCTGGGGACCAGCCTGGAGAGCATGTTCTTAATTAGCAATTGATAGGGGAGGGCCCAGGGCATTATGGGTCATGCCATTCCTGGGCTGGTGGTCCTGGGTTCTGTACAAAAGCAGGCTGAGCAAGCCATGAGAAGCAAGCCAGTAAACAGCACCACTCCATGGCCTCTGCATCAGCTTCTGTCTACAGGTTCCTGCCCTATTTTGAGTTCCTGCCCTGACTTCCTCCAGCGATGATCTACATCTGGAAGTGTGAGCCAAGTAAAATGTTAGTCACCAACTTGCTTTTGGTTATGTTTTGTTGCAGCAACAGAAACCCTAACTAAGTCAGATACTAATGCCCTAAATGAAATAAACTAACAATGACAGCGATAATCAGAATGAGCTGACAAGCAAACGTTCTCCTGCTGGGTGACACTGCTGTAATGGGGAAGTCTGTCAGCCTCACATCTCCCCCTCCACACACCGCACAGATCCAGCCTGAGTCCCTCCTCTCTCTTCTCCCTATCCTACAGCAACGCCCAATCATCTCTTACACGAATTGAATGCCCTGTGACTGATCTCCATTATTTTCTAGCTCCCTCAAGCTATCTATGAGAAAAGGAATAAGATCATTAATTTTTCTGTCTGTCACAGATTAATACTGTAAAATGCCATAAAAGAACTAAAACTCTGATGAAGTCCAAGACGCAAAAACTATATGCCCCACTCAGCACTGTGTTTACTACCGTGTAACCAAGTGGCTTCTACCCTACCCTTGGCAGTACAGAAGGTTCAGGAAGTTATCCACCAGATGTGGCGCCAGAGAAGGTGTATGTGGTGGCAACTGTGGTGTATGATGTTAACAGAACATTTCAGAGTCTTTCTCATAGTCCAGGGATAAGATGTCTATGATGATTTTTGCTAAACTGTACAGAAGTAAAACAGCTCTCCAGACACAAATATAACACAGTGAAACAGAAAAACACTCATCACAGTAAACTGAGACCTGATAACAGCAAGGTGCCTCAGAGGGTAAAGGCCACTATGGCTGATAACTTGAGTGTGACTCCTGGAACCCACACAGTGGAGGGAGAGAAGCAGCTCCTGCAGGTTGCCCTCTGACCTCTACATTCATGCATGGAATATGTGTGCTGCCTTGCCCCACACATTCCAACACACAGATGAATGTAATTTCTTGAAAAAGAACCAAAGGAAGGAAAAAGGACAGGTAGGAAAATTTTCAAACTGAGGTCAAGTAATAACGAACATTTTCAAAACGGATTGAGAATTCTAAATCTCACAGTCTTAAAGTAATGAGAGGTTCCTGAGATTAAACTGCAAAATAATATGATCAAATTTTTACTGGGGGAGTAATATCTTTCAAGGGATGAAAAACAATGCAAATGAACAGAAGCATGAGGAGACCCGTTAGTAAAAGAGCAGCCACTAGGAAGTCACAGCTAGGAGGACAGGGCTGAACGTACAGAACTGAGTCATTTTGTCTGTCTGATGTCATTCATCACTGTGGGGTATAACTTCTCGTAAGAGCACTTGTATCTAGGGAGAACTCCTCCAAGCGCTGACTTACCCTTCCCCAGCAGCACGTGACTATCGCTTCCATCACTCTCCAGCTGCTCTTCCAACCCCATACTGTCCAGGGAAAGGGTGTCCAGGGAGATCTGGGAGGCGCTCCTCTTCATGTTCTTGTAGGAAACAGAGAGTGGAGCTGGGGTGGGTGGGCAACGTTCCTTAGATTTAACACTGTTAGCAAACAAAATTAATGGAAAATTACCCCAGGTATAGAAAAGGGCTTCACCTCCCACTCTTAGTAGCAGTGGGGAGAGGAAATGCCCCTGGAATCCCAGCACTGGGGAGGCAGAGGCAAAAGGAGCACTGGAGTCCTAGCCCAGCCAGACCACAGCAAGCCACAGGCCCGGTAAGGAAGACAGCCTGTAGCTGTTAGCATATCACATAGCATCCCCAAACTACTAAGTGCTAAAAAGTATACCAAAACATACAAGCTCAAGGGCTTTCTCAGATTCTGAAAATACTCTTTTAATCCTAACAATGCCACATTTTGTCGTGAAGTTTTCTGCTCCCAAACAAAACTAACAAACAAATCAAAGAAATAACAAAACTAAAACCACTTCTATTCCTACTGCATCATTACCTTAAAGATGGCTGGGGTTTAAGTGCTCTGGCTGTGGGGGCCTCTTCTTTACAACTCTCCAGGTTCTCAGAGAGTGGAGCTGCTTCAGAAAGGAACTCTTCAGCTCTGAAGATGGAGTGTATGGTTTCATTTCCCTTACCAGTTACAGTATTTGAAGGTGTGTTTTGGTTGCTGCCGTTATCCAGGGAAAGCATAGTTGAGACACCTCTGTAGTTTAAGACACTATCTGAGTCTGTGCAAGCCACATCCTTTGTGTGACACACTTCTGAGGTCATTTCTCCTGAGCCACTCTTGTAAGCAAGTCCACTACTTTCATCTTCACTGATTTTCCCTAAATGTTTATCTGATAAATAGTCTAGAAAAGAAGTGCCTTTTTGCAGGTTTGTGTCACTGGCTGATTTAAAAAGCACAGGATCCTTTAAAGGGGCATGGCTAAGGTCAACACTCATGGACCTGTTGTCTGACATATGATTGAGAGTAGCATTTCTAATTCGATGTATACCACTACCACCTTGTTTTCTCTTTGAAGATAAAAAACCCCCATTTTCTGCTGGCAGGAAGTCAGGAAGCAGCGGGCTCCCGCTCTCAGAAGCAGGAGAGCGCAGAGTGCTCGTGTGATTCACTGGATGAAGCAGCAGGGCAAGCTCCGCACTCCGAAGTAAAACTCCAACGCAAACTGAAGTCTGGGTAGCAGGGCTGCCAGTCACAGCTTCTACATCCTTCCGCAAGGTATCCAAAAGCAGAACGAGAGACTCGTGTATGAAAAGCAGCAGTAGATATTGGTAGTGATTGATCTGCATACTGACATGTTTATGAACTCGGACCAGGATGTGAACATCCGCATCTGAAGACGAAGAGGAAAATCTTAAAAAGGCGTCCGATGAAGGTCTCTGACCACCATTGGTCAAAGGCTCAGACTCTGTACTGTAATACTCCTTCAAGAGTTTCTTCCTCTTCATTCGGCCAGCCAGATCACTGGATTCACTTTGTGAGGTATTAAGGGTCACTTGATCACAAGTCTGAAACTCTTTCTGTAACTCTGCGTATCTTGTTGGCTGACAAATCCAGATAGACAGAGGAAAAGCGTCTATAAAGCTTATTGGCCGCCCCTTCCCGCTTTTCATCCCTTCATAGTCTATCCAAAACTGGGAGAAGTACACCGCCCACACATCGGTGGCAGCAGACATTTTAAGAGTGTTTTTATTCAATTTAGGGATAATAGTCCCTTTATAAACCTCATGCATTTTGGTATCTTGTTCATGGGCATGTCTCTGGAAGATCGGATGTAGAAGATTAAAACTGTCACAAGATTTGGGGAATCTAGTATAAGTTTTGCTAAAAAAGTCACAATCTTTAAAGTCTTGAAACAAAGCTTCTAGATCAGAATGCCGGCAGTTTGGACAGTGCCTGGTGTTGGTGGCTATCATTTCGGAGCTCTGAATAGACACCGTGTGAGGCTGATCTTGATGGCAGCCTGGCTTCACTTCAGAAGGAATGACAAACTGGAAGGGAAAACAATTTAGTTCAATACACAAATCCCTACATCCTGAAAATACAAAAGACTTGGTATTATTTTTATTCTTTCCTCTACAGATATAAATCACAACTTATCCTTCCGTTGAGTCTTCTAATAAATTCAGTAAGAGATGGCTAATGAATTAACCACTGAAGAAGACACTGTGTGAGATGTCACGTGTATTAACAATGTTCATGATTTGTATTTAATCATGCAATAATCAGAAAATAAAAATACAGGTATGGGGACTGGAGAGATAGCTAAGAGCACTGACTGCTCTTCCAGAGGCCCTGAGTTCAATTCCCAGCAACCACATGGTGGCTCACAAGCATCTGTAATGGGATACAATGCCCTCGTCTGGTGTGTCTGAAGACAGAAACAGTGTACTCACATATAAACAAATAAATAATTCTTTAAAAAAAATACAGGTATGGAGGATGTAGCTCACTGATAAAAATGCATGCTATAATATACAAGGCTTTAGATTTGACATCCAGCACCACAGTACACAAATGAATAAATAGATAAACAAATAGATGCATTTCTAAAAACTTACTAAATCTTTGAGTACACAGAAGAAAAGTACTAAGTGTGAAAAGGCGATATTCGCTATTTTTGTTAAGCTATTTTTTAAGTCCAAGTATTCTAAGAGACGTCTGAAAGAATGACAACAACTGCACAGACAGATGTCACCCAACGCGGTGTTCTGGGCTGCATGTGAGCACACAGCTGTAATCATAGCACTCTGGAGAAACAGGCAGGGGTCTGCTGAGACAGGAAGAGTAAGATGATAGGTCAGACTTACTGACATACTTCTCAAGGGTGAACTGAATCGTTTGAGTGCTCCTGGCAAAGGTAGTTTCTGGGTACTGCGCATGCCCAGAAAATATAATGATCATTGCTGAGTTCTGTGTCAGCACTGTTGTAGATCATCTCCCTTCAGAAGACTTTTCCTTATGCTGGGAAATGTGGAATATTGTCTGCACAATGTTTTTAAAAGAGGCTACAGCACATAATCTATCAACAATGGATCCTGCAATAGATTTTCAGTTATGTCCACCACATCTTATTCTATTTACTAAAATGTGTTGTCGCTTAATCTTTTCCCTTTAAAAACAAGATAATACACAGATCAGATTAGTGACTATTTACTTAAAATACAAAGCAACTTTTTTGCTAACTTTGGATCTAATAATGGAATAATGTAAACAAATGCAACTCATACAATGTAAAAACTTTGTTGTATACTTAACCTTTTCTAGAAGAAAAACTTGTATAAACCCTATAGCAGGACCAAAAAGGACTAAAGAATTTTTAAAACTGTTTTTGTGACAGTTATTTGTTTATTTGCTGTTACAGGAAGCATGTGGAAGTCAAAGGATAACGTGCAGGAGTCAGTTTTCCTTCGATAATGTGGGAGCTGGAGACTGAACTCAGATAATCAGGCTTGACTACCAGCCCCCTTTACCCACTGTGCCATCTCGCTAAAGATTTGCATTTTATTGCTATCTCTTACTTTCAAATGAACAGAAGTTAGAAAAAAATTAAAATCATAAATACACAAAGGTGGGAGAAGCAATCTCTTAGATTTCCTATAGTTGAGATTCAAAATTCAATCTTAAATTTTACCATAAAATTAAGATTATAATTAAGCTTATTCACATTTGAACAGCATGTTATATCCTGGAATCATAACAGTTAGTCAGTTTCGTTTCTATAAAAATGGCTTTGGTCTCAGCTGGGTGTGGTGCCACATGCCTTTAAACCTAGCACTCAGGAGGCCGAAGCAGGTGGTTGAAGCTCTGTGAGCTCCAGGTCTGGTGTATTCATTCTCTCTCTTTCTCTTTCTCTCTGTCTCTCTCTCTGTCTCTCTCTCTTTCTCTCTTTCTCTCTTTCTCTGTCTCTCTCTCTCTCTCTCTGTCTCTCTGTCTCTCTGTCTCTCTGTCTCTCTCTCTCTCTCTCTCTCTCTCCCCTCTCCCCTCTCCCCTCTCTCTCCTCCTCTCTCCTCTCCCCTCTCCCCTCTCTCTCCTCCTCTCTCCTCTCTCCTCTCCTCCTCTCTCCTCTCTCCTCCTCTCTCCTCTCCTAATCTCTCCTCTCTCCTCTCTCTCTCTCTCCTCTCTCCTCTCCCCTCTCTCTCCTCCTCTCTCCTCTCCTCCTCTCTCCTCTCCTCCTCTCTCCTCTCCTCCTCTCTCCTCTCCTCCTCCTCTCTCCTCTCTCTCTCCTCCCTCCTCTCTTCTCTTTCCACTCTCTCTCCTCTCTCCTCTCCTCCTCTCTCCTCCCTCCTCTCTCCTCTCCTCCTCTCCTCCTCCTCTCTCTCTCTCCTCTCTTCTCTTTCCACTCTCTCTCCTCTCTCCTCTCCTCCTCTCTCCTCCCTCCTCTCCTCCTCTCTCTCCTCTCTCCTCTCCTCCTCTCTCTCTCTCCTCTCTCCTCTCCTCCTCTCTCTCTCCTCTCCTCCTCTCTCCTCTCTCCTCTATTCTCTCTCTCCTCTCCTCCTCTCTCCTCTCTCCTCTCTCTCTCTCCTCTCCTCCTCTCCTCCTCTCTCCTCTCCTCCTCTCTCCTCTCCTCCTCTCTCCTCTCTCTCTCTCCTCTCTCTTCTCTCCTCTCCTCCTCTCTCCTCTCTCTCTCCTCTCCTCCTCTCTCCTCTCTCCTCTCCTCCTCTC
>NW_021605377.1:1337240-1373985 GCF_004785775.1 Grammomys surdaster | reverse complement strand
CTCTCTCTCTCTCTCTCTCTCTCTCTCTCTCTCTCTCTCTCTCTCTCTCTCTCTCTCACACACACACACACACACACACACACAGAGGAATAAAGCAGCTCAGTCCCCATGGCCACCCCACTTGTTTATACAATACCTTTAGCATTAAGCCATCCACTCGAATATCAACATGCTCATCAGATTTGGAACTGTCATTCAACTTGTACACAGCCATGAACTGATTAAGACTCTGTTTTAAATCCAGTAGAAACTGGTTTAACCACAGAATGCTTCTTTCATCTACGGTAAACTGTAGTGCATTCAGCTGGCTATATAAGTTAGGAGACGGAACTGTGGAGAAAAAAAAAGTGTTGAGCACCATTAACGAACAGACAGTTAGGCTTCCATAGAAAAGATATTCTTAACAAGTTGTATTCTTCCTTTATCATACATGAAGCTAGATATGTGACCAACAGCAAATATAAACATAAAACATTTTTCTATGCTTCACTAACTGAAAAAACATAATTTAATGTAAATTAAATGCATAAACAGTACTGTCAGATTCACAGCAAAGCAATAGAACATCACCTTCTTAACACACGATGTCAAAATCATGGCCGAATGGCCTGCCGGTACAGCCTATCTATTTGCATCACAATCTGCATCCTCTAAAGCGGGGTGCCTGGCAGAAAGACCAAGAGGCACTAGCACTGCAAAGCCCACTCTCCTCTTAACAAAGGCCTACAACAGAGCTTTGAATACAGTAGCAACTGAGACGTCTCAGAGAACCCGTGACTCTACACTCTGGTTCCTCCCACTAAACGAATGCTGATAATTACAGGTTGTATCTCTTCTGAAAGTGCAAGTATATTAATCATAAAAACTACAGGGTTCAGAACAGCTTTATGAGGTCTTTATTCTACAAGACTAAGACTCCTGAGAAAGGACCCCAATTTTCCAGTAATACTTGATACACCAAGTGAAACTTCCCACAGTTTCTGATAACTATGAAAATTCTTTCAATGTATTGGTACTGCTTCCTACAGAACCAACTCTTGTTTTTAATTGAATACATATAGGCTGGGTTTTTTTCTTAAGCCCCTTTTTTTCTAGAGATAAGGTCTTCTCCACCATGCCTCTCCACCATGATGGTTCTTCATCCTCAAAGCCCAAGGCCAATGCAGCAGGCTGAGGATGGGCTGAAAGGTCTGCTACTGCCCTAAGTCATCCATGTCAAGAGCTGAAGGCCCTGTGGTAGGGAGAGCCTGAAGGATGGAAGGAGTAGACAGTGAGATGGTTCTCTGGGGCCTTGAGGACAATAAAGACATGACACAGGTGGAGAGGCAAGGTTACTGGTCCAAGGATAAACCATAAGAACAGAACACACAGCCTGAAAGTCAAACGTGGGCCTAGAGAGCAAGCTCTCCTTCTTCAGTCTGATCAAGATTTAGTAGAAATGGAACAAGCCATTCTAGTGGGATGGTGGATGGCCAGAGCACATGACTGCTAACAAAACTGATATAGGATTAAGTTTATATGCAGGAACTAAGACATCCAAAGAAATCCCAAAGCTTCCACAGCCACCAGGACAGGCATACAATTCATTTTAATGACCTAAACCAGCCTGGTCTATGCATATAAATGTCTTGATTCTTAGGCCAACATGCCTAGGACGTTTGCAAGGACACAGTAACTATACACACATATGTCTTCAGGTGGTAGGCGGAAACCCTGGACAGTGCTTCCCTCTCTTGTTAAGGCGCTGTAATTTGAACACTAACCTAAAGTACCTGAAATTGCATTCAGGTTCACAGAATGAAAACATGGCAACGAATGACAAGAGGCAAAAACTCTGAATGTTTCTGAAAAGTACAATCTCAAGAAGGAGGGAGGGAGAGACATGGTGTACTTTCTCCATCCTTGAGTGCTACAGTGAAACTTTCTAACTCGGCAGGCACAGACAATGTTGTCATAGGCTAAGTTAGGTCTCCAAGTGTTGTGGATGCTGACCACTAGAAGCAGTAACAATGGGTTGAAGACCATTTTGGAGTCTATATTAAAAGTAAAAAGTTTTACATGAATGGACCACTGTTATGGCACATGCTTTGAATTCCAGTAGTGGGGGCTGAAGCAGGAGGATCTTTGTGAGTTCAAAGACCGGCCTGGTCTAAAGTGCGAGCTCCAAAAAAAATAAAAATAAAAATAAAATAAAATGTGAAGCAAGAAACTAGGCATATGAGGTGTATGGATATGTGACTATTTGGTGACAGAGCTCTTGAAGAAATGAAGGCAAAGTGAGTCCATATGAGGCCCATGTCCCACATGGCTGATTGGATGCACAGTGGTGCACACTTTAATCCCAGCATTAGAAGGCAGAGGCAGGAGGCCAGTCTGGTCAATAAAGCAGGCCAGCCAGCCAGGGGTACACAGTAAGACACTGTCTCAATTTGTTTTTTTTTTTTTTAAAAAAAGGAGTCATGCAACCTAGAAACTAGTCTTAACTCCAAAGAAAAAAATACTTGGAGGATGAAATTAGTTAGGTATAACACAGAGGGATTCCAGTAAAGTCAGATAATGACAAACAAAGGGCCGCCATGGATGCCCTGGGAACAGCGTAACGCTGGGAAGGCAGCAATGGAAAGACCATGCTGTGTGTCAGGTGTGCTCTTCTGTTACTTAAAAGACCCTGGGAATATATTTCAACCTATGTTAACTCTATCTTCTTAGTCAGAAGAGGAGTTGAGAAAAACAACTGTGCACACAGAAGAATGGTGGAAAGCAAGAAAACGAAGGATCACATGTCATCAATTTGGTGCAAATAAAGAATAGCATGATAAAATAAATTTTCTAAAGTGATTTCTAAAATGCCTTATTTCATAACAAAAACAAAAATTATTTCATGAGTGTCAAAGATTCCCACTGAAACTCAAAGCCTACATTAATATGCCAACACTGGGCTGGGGAGGTGAGTCAGCTGCTCCTTCAGAGGACCTGGGTTTGATTCCCAGTCCCCATGTGGCAGCTCACAACCATCTACAACTCCAGTTCCTGGATGGAGATCCTCTTCTGGCTTCACTGAACACTATATGCAGGTGGTTCACAGACATACATACATACATACATACATACATACATACATACATACATACATGCAGGCAAAACATTCATATACATAAAATTGTCATTACTAAATAAATAAATCAGCATTAAAGAAAACAGGAAAGTCTCACAAGCATGAAGACTAGAGTTCTTAGAACCCTGTAACAAAAGCTAGGTGTGCCCGCCTGTAATCCCAGGATAGGAAGGTAGACAGAGCAGGGTTCCCTGGGACAGGCCAGCCAGCCTGCCTAACATACTTGGTAAGCTAGAGTCCAACAAGACATCCTGTCTCAAAAAACAAACTGGGTCAAGCATGGTGGCACATGCCTTTAGTCGCAGCATTCAGGAGGCAGAGATAGGTAGATCTCTGAGCTCAAGGCCAGCCTGGTCTACATAAAAAGTATCAGGCTAGACTGGTCTACAAAGCAAGAGTACCAGGATAGTCAGGACAACATAGTGAGACTCTGTCTAGAAAGGCCAAAGGAAAACCAAAACAAACAGACAAACAAAAAAATCAAAGTGGACAGTGCATAAAGAATGACATCAACCTGAAGTTGGTCTCTGAACTCTATACACACAAACATCTGTATACCTCCACGCACACACACACACATATGCACATGTAAAGATTACAATATAAAGGAAGACATTAATTTGAAAAATTCAGATGAAATGAAACAAAGACACATAATTTTAATATACAATCATTTTAACTTTAGGAAGCTAAAATAGCTTACAAGAGCCAAAAGAAATTCTTTATAGCTAAAAAGAAACTTCAATTATTCCTTTTTTAATAAAATGGGTTTTTGTATCTCTGACTTTGCCAATGGAATTTTATAAAATAAAATGACCATGCCTACATAACATTCATTCATACTTCATTTAACAAACAGCTAGTAAGCACAAAAAAGCAGAATAAAAGCACAAATTACAAATATAAAATCAATCACAAATGCCACAAGATTTCTGCCATCAAAGATGCCACAGAAGAAGACAAGAAGAGGTATGAACAACTATTAACAACATGTAGAAGTGTGAGGTACAAAGGTGTACATTTAAAAGAGGTGTCATTAAACACAGTGATAAGAGACAATTTTCCTGCATAAATTAATAATAGCTAAAATATTCATCAAAAGAATCCAATAATGAACAAACAATAACAAAGTAAACTCTCTTACTTGGAAAATCTTTCCCATCTGGATAGTAATATTCTGTGAATTCTATATAGATAGCTGACATTTCTTGTGGAAGATACAGAGATTTTTTGTTGCAGGAAATCATACTTTTAGGGGAAGAACGACATTGTTCTGCTGTAGAGACCTGAGAAAACAAGTTTGCTTAGATATTTCAGAAAAAAAAAATTTCCAAAGAATTTCTGCAACCTACACACTCATCACTTTTAAGCTCTTAAAATCACCTCCAAGCCAGCAAGAGGGCCTGCTCTGCAGGTAAATGTCCTCACTGCCAAGCCCGATGGCCTGAGGTCAACCCTGAAAGCCACATGGAGAATGAAGAGAACTGCAAGCTGTCCTCCGACCTCTACATATATGCTGTGCTGTGTGCAGGGGTGTGGGTGTCAGTGACACACTAAATATATAAACAGATGTGCAAAAATAATATCCAACATGAAATATCCATGAGCCATTCAGAAAACTCCATAACCAGTCATATCTTTATCAATTAAAAACTCAACTTTGTACACTATCTTCAGTAAACTTACTATTTTGAGTCTTTAAAATGACAGGGCAATAGTAATAAGTGTCTATTATTAGTTAATATAGATAAATAAGTGGCAGATTCTGGACACAGATTGGAATCAAGGTCAGAACTGTTTCTCAGTATGTTCTTTATGCTTCATAGGTTCACTATTAATATGAAAGAGTCTTAGAGTTTGTGATACTATGCAGATAGATGGTGGTGTTACTCATACATTGTGAATGTATTTAATATCAACAAATAGTAATTTTAAAAGAAGTATGGAAAATTGTGTCAATTTTATAGAAATAATTGATGTAAAACACAGCATAATATAAATAGTTCACTCAAGTCATTTGGTATCTCAATTATTTTCCAAGAGAACTATTATTTTTAAGGGGTGTGTGTGTGTGTGTGTTTTGCTGTTTGTTTTAACTATGTTTACCAAATGGCTCATTACATCAAAGTAATGTGTGCACACCAGGCTGGGGATGTAATTCAGTTGACAGGGCACTCACTTAACATATATAGACCCCTGAGTTCACTCTCCAGCTGGTTACTGTACAACCCAGGCCTGCAATCCCAGGACTTTAAAGGTGGAGTCAGAAGAAAAAGAAGTTCAAGGTCAACCTTAGCTACAAGGCTGGCACACCTGAAAGCCACTGTAGCAAAAAACAGTGCACCAGTTCTCAGCCAGGGACGTTTTATCAGTTTACTTATTTAGGCTAAGTTAGTAGGGTTGGAAATTGCTCTAACTGTTTCATTTGTTCAACAAATGTCTATATCCCTTTCCTATTTCCATTATCATCATCATCATCATCATCATCATCATTAGATTGTGAGTGTGTGTGTGTGTGTGTGTGTGTGTGTGAACTGTACATGCCATGGTACACATGTGGCAGTTAGAGGACACTTTATGGAGTCAGTTCTCTCATTCTGTCACAGCATGGGTCCCATGGATCAAATCAAGGCTTGGAACAGACACCTTTACCTGCTAAGCCATCTTGGGAACGCCACATGTATCTACTTCTTATACGAAGCATTAGGAGAGTATATTTTCTTTTGACAATGTTTCTTGAAATAATCAAACTTTCTGGTTACTTGTACAAATAGATTTAAGGCAATTTACATTGTATAATTTAAAAAGCTTCCTACACATTAAAGAAACAAACCCTTCTCAATATTGCCAACTTAATAAACAAAAGCATATTTTTAATTGTTAAAGTTATTGCAATTATGATGAAAATATCACTACTTTCTGTCACTTTTTACTTTTGTGGTTTTTAAAATGTTTCTGGATACAGAGTTTCTTCACCACACTATGAACAATTTGGTTTTATTTAAATGTTAAAATTTAAAGTCTAAAGCTAGACATGTGGTGCATGCCTTTAACCCTAGCACACTGGAGGTAGAGGAAGAAGTAAACACAGCTCAAGGCCAGCCTCAGCTACATAGGGCACTCAAGACTAGCCTATGCTAAATGAGAGTCTGTCACAAAGAAAAATAAAGCAATCAGCAAGTAAATGAGCTGCATTATATAAATAATTTGTAAAGAAAGCTATTGCACAGTAAGAAAATAATCAGGGCTTTACATATACTTAAATGAAACTTTTCAGCAAAACTTACCACAATAAACAATAACACTGAATAAATGATTATCTGAATATAAATGTTTTTATTTTTAAAGTAATATAATGCTTTGCTCCTGAAGATGGAGCTATTAGGCTATGTTGTGTATAACAGTGATGACTGAGTAAAGGATGATTACAGTATGATTGAGTAAACAGGGCATGTGAGGCAGAGTTGTCACAGAGAAGTCCATTCACAGCAGTTATTCTACAAGCGTTGAGCACAGCAAGAAAAGTGTCTCAGCTTCTTCCACACACACCACTGTGCTCTAAGAAACTTGGTCTCCCAGTACTCTGGGCTTTGCTCCTGCTCCCTAGAGATAATCAGAACCCATAATTTCCTATTCACAACACCAACTGATAAAGTTATAAAAACCAGAAGACTGTGGGTTGGGCTGGTGACACTGGATAGTCCTCTTAGTGGTTAGAGTTCGGGGAAAACGCTGGGTCATCTACCATCAGTCTACTCCAGGATGGTTCAACCACAAAGGCAATACTCCAAGGTGACAGCATGCACCTGCACCTCATGCTAGGGAGGAACCCAGGGCCTTCCGAATGCTAAGGAAGCTCTCTACCACTGAGCTACATCGACAGTCTGAATTTTACGTCTAGAAAGTTTCCAGACTGTACCCTGTGCACTGTTTCTATGGCAGGTTCTACTTTTTATCATTTTCTTTTATAGCCAAAATGAATTTATATAAGAGATTTCAGTGAGACCTGAGGCTTTTAAGTGCAGCACTAAGCTGCGTGTAATTTAGGTAACCCCGAGACTATAACTGGTGAAGAACCCTCAGCAATGATGACAGCCTTAGCACCACTCTCTTGACTTCAGCTTCTGTCAGTCAAGATGACAAAAATCAGCGAACTGATATTTTCTAACTCATATAATTAGATTTCATAAAATTAGTCTAGACCTTTAAAGATAAATGATGGTATTAGTTTACTGGGTTGCTTATACAATGGAAAGATTTACTACATACCTGATATATATTGAAATCTGCAAGTCTAACAACAACAGAACTAGACATGAGCTTAGCTTTTGATGGTTGAGATAATACTGAAGGTGTTTTAGGAGTCCCTTTCAGAGTTGAGTCTTTCTCTGTGAGAAACAAAAACTTTTAGTTTATTATGAAATTACTTTTCATAGGTAATCTGCTGTAGGGAAAGCTACTAGAAGCTGATTAGTGCTAAATTTCTCAAACAAAGTAATGCATATGGATATAATGATTATTTTTAAAACAATAATCATATCTTTAATTATATTTTAAGCCTCTCTCTTAGAATGTTAAAGTGAAATATTAACAAGCCACTTAAGAATATAAATATCATAAGTGCCTATTGCTATTATTGGTTCTATTAGTCTTAAAAATAGAAGGCTGAGTCAGCCGTTAAAAGCCCATAGTTCTTTACAGAGGATCCAAGTTTGGTTCCCAGCACCAGTGTTAGGCAGCTCATAACTGCCTGTAACTTCAATTTCAGGGGATAACTCCACGGGCATTCCACTCATGTGCACAAACCCGTACATAAACACACACGCATGCACATTATTAAAAATAAAATTATTCAAGTGTTTCAGCCTATACAATTGTTAAAATTTTAAAATAATGCTTAGAAATAATATTCATAAAAAATATATTCTCATCCCCTCTTTCCTCCCCGCTGCTTGAATATCAGGGGCATATCATTAGGTTAAATACCTGTTTGTGTGTGCTGGGGAGAGGAATGTGTTGGGGATTTAGGAGAACCTAAATTATGGTCCTTCATAGCCTGCTTAAGCATTTCAACGTTGCATTCGAATTCATGTAACAGCTCGTTAGCCCATCCGTTTTTTGTCTTAGTTGCATCACTAAAATACATCCAGTGACTGCAACTATCTCCTGCAAAATGAATATGAGGAATTTACTGCATGCATGATTTCCATTCTGTTACAGCAATGATTTTTACAAAACAGCCATTTTTCTCTAGAAAGCCAGTTTTCTTTTCTTTTGAGACATGGTCTTGATTACAGGCTTAAGTCATATAAATGTGTATGTGTGTGTGTGTGTGTGTGTGTGTATTACTTCTCTAACAAAAACAAAAGCAAGAAAGCAAATAGTCCAGAGCCCACACTTGGTGAGACAACGTTCAATTCAAAACTACAGAATCAGGCAATTTTCATTAGATGCTCAACTAACTGTCAATCATCTAATATAAACAATCTTAGAAAAACACCCAGAAAAGAACCTTTCAGAGACTTATCAAGTGACGAGCTATGATGTAGTATAAGAACTAATAAGCTGATGGCTGTCAGTGCATTTAAGGAAACAACAAGACGTCACAGTACAACTACCAATCATAAATACTTAACACATTTTGAGAGGACAAGACAAAATCAAGGGTAGGCTTCTTCTTAACAACTTACAGAAGTTTTAGGTACATATGAAAGTTAAAAAAATAAAATCTGCTCTATGACTAGTCTTGCCCTCTAAACTGAAAATAATCTCCATAGTTACAAGGCTTTTCTCCAACTTGGAGCTAATGCTTTCTAGAGTGACTGAGGCGTCATAGCTATTATCCTCCTGCCTCATCACAGTGCTGGAACCACAGGCCTGTGACAGCACAGCATCCACCTGCCAAGTTCTGTAAACCTTACCAATTAGAACAGGACCGGAAACACAGCCTTTCACAAAGAAACCAAGACAAACAGCGGAGTTTCTAAATCTGTCCCTGCTGATACAGAAATGGCGGGCACTGACAGGGAAAGCCTGAACACAACACGACACTCTCACTGCTTTTTAAAGTCCTGTAAGATTTTGGGATTTGTTTTCTCTTTTTTCTTTTTTTCTTTTAAATTCTGTTTTATTTAAATGGAAAACTAAGAAAATCTTTCAGTGCAGCCGGGTGTTAATAATCCTCTTCCTCATCATCACCAGCTCCAGCACCGCCCTGGGCTTTCTTGGCATTCTTCCTCTTCACTCAGCCTGGACGGCCACCACATAAGGAGAACAGAGGAAGAAGTCAATGTGCTTCTGGGAGTCCAGACGAACAATGAAGGATGGGATGTTCACCACCTGTTTGTGAACCCTGATGTGACGTTGGCGGATAAGCACACGGGCGTAGTGAATAGATTTGGCAGGCTCAGCTTAAAGACCTGGGTCTGCAGCCGTGTCTCCAAGAAATCCTCACTCTTCAGGCCCAGGATGTAATCCGGCTTCATCTTGCCCTCATCCAGCACCCCAATGCGAACAAGCCACCTCAGTAGAGTGATGTCTTCAAGCAGATGCCAAGGATCCTTCTCATCCCGTGTCAGCAGCTCCCGGGCCGCCTTACGGATCGTGGCCAGGGTAAACTTGACCCTCCACACCTCACGCTTGCTCTGGAGTCCACACTGTCCAATCTACTTTAGCTTCTGATGGAGTCACGATTTCTCGAAAGGTCTCCATGGGGTCACATAGGTTTTTGTGACAAACTCAGCTTCCAGCGATACAAATGCATGTTGCTATATTCTAAATTTGTATAAGCTTTAAAAGATGTATTTATGGTGAATGTGATTGCACACCCCTTTAATCCAAGCACTCAGGAGACAGAGGCAGGTGGATCTCTGTGAGTTCAAAGACAACCTGGTCTACAGAACTAGTTACAAGACAGCCAGGACTACAAAGAAACCTTGTCTCAAAACAAAACAAAAATGTATTTATTACTTATTTAGATAATTTTAATTCTTTCTCCCCTTCAACTTGTGTGTGTATATGTGTGTCTGTGTATGTGTATATGTGTATGTGAGTGTGTGTGTGTGTGTGTGTGTGTGACACGCTGTGGATCAAACCCATTGCCTCAAACATGCTATTCAAGTTCTCAACCATTTAGTGATACCTTAGCCCAAACTGGTCAGTTTCTAACAATTGCAGTTTCTAATAATCTATACTTCAATTTACTTCTAAGGCAATTCTATACTCCAGATAAAATGCTACCAAAAGAAAAATAATAACAATATCTGATATCTTTTCTTCTTAATAAGTTAAAACATATGAACAATTAAATTTGAAAAATAATTGGCTATATCATTTTAAAAGTGAGATTTGCATATTTTAAATAAATTATTATACACACCTGCTTTATGATAAGGATAATAGTCTATGGTCAGCTGTGTGAAAGAGAGTTGCATAGCACCTCCACTAATACGTCTATTCGACTCTGGGAAGAGAAAAAGAATTGAGGGAGGGGGGAGAGAAACACTAACCAAGTATTAGAAACACTGAATTTACCATTAAAAAAGCATCACGAAAATCAGAGTCCAAGTAGCAATAGCAAATACACACAGCCAATGTCATGTGTTAGCCCAGTTTCCATCCATCAGTACAATGTGGCAAATCTCCACGGTCCTCATCTGGACCTTTGGAGTACTCAGTGAGGCGACTGGACAGGTGAGAACACTTGCCATGCAGCCTGATGGCCGGAGCTCAACTCCCTGACCTCAGGGTGGAAAGACTCGCAGACGCTGTCCTCTGACCTCCAGGTGTTCAGAGATGTTTCAGAACTCAAAATGTTTTCTGTTTTGGTTATTTGAAAGTGGTATGATATGTACATAGCATATTATGAGTAGTTTCAGCTCAGTATGCTGCAGCAAAGCCTGCCAGACGGGTAAAATAAACGTGGTAATAGAAATGTCTCAGTTAGGATTTACCACAGATGAGTTTTCTGCAAACTGGTGAGTGTTTCAGAGTATTTAGAATTTCGGTAACGGCAGAACCTCTACAGTGTGGGAGACATCATCCAGTGGACTTTGAAGGGAGTAATTAATAGCAGGAGTGGCGGCCCCTAGAAAGTACTGAGGAAAAAGTGCTTAGCTTTAACATTTCATTTTGTTACTATACTTTAAAGTTTTCTGGCTTTTCCTTTTCAATCACTACAGCAGAAAATAACAACTATAAACCAAATGACACAAAGTAGACAAAGAAAAGGACCACAGATTCCTTTACAACCCCCACATCTTCTCTTGGCTCTCAGCCCCTGTCATGCTTTGGCAGTACTGGGGACCAAGTGAACCGAGGGCCTCTCATGTGCCATGCATGTGCTCAATCTCTTGAGACATGGATCCCTAGACTTAAGAAATAGTCATGAGAGCCGGGCAGTGGTGGTGCACGCCTTTAATCCCAGCACTTGTGAGGCAGAGGCAGGCGGATTTCTGAGTTTGAGAGTTCAAGGCTAGCCTGGTCTACAGAGTGAGTTCCACGACAGCCAGGGCTATATAGAGAAACCCTGTCTCGAAAAACCAAAAAAAGAAAAGAAATAGTCATGAGAAAGGCGGTCTAACTGACTTAGCCCACGCTCGATTTGAGGTCACTCGGTAGCCCATGAAGGACTTGAGTTTGTGATCCTCCTGCCTCAAGCTCCCAGCAGCTGACTATAAGCCTGTGCCATGAGGCCAGGCCCTCTACCTTTTACATATCAGCCCATTCCTCCTGCTTTGTCTGATAACTAGAATAATTTCTACGTATGCAGGCCTTAATACTTCCTTAGCTTTAAAACCAGTAAAATCCAAAGGATGTTCTGACATAGTCCTGAAGAACCCGGGTCAAATATCTTAACTGTAAAGAGATCTCCGGCTTGGTTCTAAACCCTGAGTTAGTCCTGCCTATGGAACTCTCCCAGTCAGTGGACTACTGACACTGTGACAGACAAACGGAAATATCAAGCACTGAAAGTGTGGAACCTGGATTTTCTAAATGACCAAGAGCAGCTTTCTGCCTGCCCTGTTACTCATGTCTACTTAGAATAAAAGCAAGAGACATGGACTAACAGAAATCTGCTTCCGTATGAATGCTGGGCAGACAGGGCAGAGGACACAATGTTAAAGACAATGACACAGTTCTCTTTATGTATATAAAGAATATGGATACAGGGCTGGAGAGATAGCTCAGAGGTTAAGAGCACCCACTGCTCTTCCAGCTGAGTTCAATTCCCAGCACCCACATGGCAGCTCACAACCATCTATAACTCTAGTTCCATGGAATCTGACACCCTCTTCTGGCTTCCAGAGGGACCAAGCACATACCAGTGCACAGACATACTTGCAGGCAAAATACCAATAGAACTCAGGTTCACAATAGTTAGTTAACCATGATGCTCAAATACTCATGGACTATAGGATATCTTTTATAGATAATTTCAGAAGACTATTCTAAGTTATTCAAGGATGCCATGTATTAGTCTTTGATGTTGTTTTCAGACAGGATTTCATTATGTAGTTCTAGCAGGCTGGCCTGGAATTCAGACATTTGCTTGCCTCTGCCTCTCCAGTGCTGGGAATAAAGGTGTGTCCACTACATTGGCCAATCTTAGTTTTTTTAAGCCTAATTTTACTGTTAGCATTGATAGCCAACAGATAATTAACATTAAGTATTAGGGCTGGAGAGATGGCTCAGTGGTTAAAAGCACTGTCTGCTCATCCAAAGGTCCCGAGTTCAACTCCCAGCAACTACATGGTGGCTTACAACCATCTGTAATGGGATCCGATCCCCCCTTTTGGTGTGTCTGAAGAGAGCAACAATGTACTCACATACATTAAATAAATAATTAAATCTTAAAAAAGATTAAGTATTAACTATTAAAGCCAAATAAAATTTCAGACCAATAGAATATTTCAAACAATGTTTCATATTCTGCAATATATACTCCATATAATAAACAAGAGTTTTGTAGTTGATTTGTACAAAAGCCAAAATAGTCTGGTGTAAGATTACCTTTTTCTTTTGCATGGATATCATCACAGATGTGTAGATCTAGATGGGAAATCACTAGATGATGAGAGGTTTCCTTCACATCAAAGTCATTGAAGAGTTTCACAATTGCATCGCTTAGGTCAGGAGCATTGGTGGCCTGTGGGGTCTTGACGTGCTGTGCAGATGAAGTGACTGCAGAGCTCTAAAGAGTCCAAACCACACTATCACTGCCCACTTGCATCCCTAAAGTGCCACGTACAAGCAAACCTGAATGGTTCCAGCAAGACACTCATGGAAAATGAGCAGTATTCAGTGCATTTTGTATAGTAGTTCAGTTGCCTTAAATTATATGAAAATATAATTTAGATTAAAAACTGGAGAGTTATACACAATTTGACTATAAGCCCAATAAATTTCAGTACACATCTGTACATACTTATATTCCTAGTTTTCTTTACCCATACCTCTTCAGTCAAAGCTGCTTTCTCTTCTGTACAAGATACTATCATTCTAAAGTCCACAAGTCCTTATCTCTAACTTTTAGAAGACATAGGTATTGCTTTCCAATCTGGCTTGATATTTCTTTCAAGCTATTTCCTTAAATCCATGTACACACTTCTTCTGGACTAGCCCTGTCCTATTGCTCTAACCCACCCTAAAACAAAAGAATATACCTTCTTCTCAGCACCTCATGGTACCTCTTCAAAACTGACCATATAATCAGACACAAAACAAGCCTCAACTGATACAAGAAGACTGACATAATCCCTTGCATCCTATCAGATCACCATGGACTAAGGCTGGTCTTCAATAATAACAAAAACAACGGAAAGACCACATACATGTGGAAGCTGAACAATTCTTCTTCAATGATAACTTGGCCAGGCAAGAAATAAAGAAATTAAAGACTTTTTAGAATTTAACAAAATTGAAGGTACAACATACCCAAACTTATGGGCCACAATGAAAGCAATGCTAAGAAGAAAACTCATAGCTCTGAGTGCCTTCACAAAGAAATTGGAGAGAGCATACACTAGCAGCTTAACAGCACATCTGAAAGCGCTAGAACAAAAGGAAACAAATAACCCCAAGAGGAACAGATGGCAGGAAATAATCAAACTGAAATCACCCAAGTCGAAACAAAGAGAACTTGTATACAAAGAATCAACAAAACTAGGAGCTGGTTCTTTGAGAAAATCAACAAGATAGATAAACCTTCAGCCAAACTTCAGAACTTCAGACCAATTTCCCTTATGAATATCGATGCAAAATTATTCAATAAAATTCTCACAAACCGAATCCAATAACACATCAAAAATGACCATTCACCACAATCAAGTAGGCTTCATCCTAGGGGTGCAAGGATGGTTCAATATATAAAGAATTTGTTTTTAAAATGAAATTTGGTGCTTTAAACTCCAAGTAACATGCTAGGATTCGTAATGTGCTCACCATTTTATATTACCTCCAATAACCCAACCCTTTAGCTCCTCCTGAGAGAGATCAGCTCCTCCTCCAAAGGGATTCAAAACAAAACTACGGAAGTCATTCGTCACTTAGTCAAGAGAAGCATTCATTTCTGTCAGCAAGTAGCTCAAATTTCCTGTCTTGTTCCCAGAAGTACTTGTTCTTCCTGGACAAGTCCATCACAGATTGAAGATGCGTAAGAGAGTGCCTTTCGTTTCTTAAGTATGGTCATTGCACTCATGGCACGGGAGAACTCATGTAACATCTAAAACAAGCATATTCTCAGGCAGTCGGGAGAAATAAAGAGCACATTAATGTGTGGAATTCAATTTCCTTAAATGCAAGTTTTGGAAACAGAGCATGGTTTTATGCATGCTGTGTAGACCCTGCACACTGGCCCAGGAGCCGCACTGCTCACCTCCCATAGGAACGCAGAGACTAACGATGATTACATTACATCTGGCCTTATGTGGCTGCTGGGGATCCAAACTCGGAGCCTAACAATGGCTCAGCAGGCGCTTTTCCCAGAGAGCCATCTCCCTAGCTTGGCTCCTCACTTTTTAAGACACAGTCTTATGACATTTCTTGTAAAATGTCTCCAGTCCTATAGCTCAGGCACAACTCTGTGCTCCTTTCATGTCTCCATCTGGCCCTTGTCTGCTTCTTCCCTCGAGCCTTATGTGGAACTGCGAGGTTTACTTTATACTCTCCATCACTCCGAGGTCCTTAAAGGCAGGGTCCCACGGGAGGCAGATAGCAGCACCGCTCTGAACAGCACTGAAAGACTACAATGATGCCATACCAAGCTCCATCACCAATGAGCTAGATTGCCAAGAAGGATCAAGGCATTAAAAACAAAAAAACTCATAGAAGTGTGATTTTATATCTCATAAAAATTTTACAAGATATGAAATTTTTTCTACTTTTAATAAAAAAAAATCTAAGATACCACACATTGGAATTTTCCACATCCCTTCTACAAAAATGTTCATGTAATAGCAATAAGAATTTAAAACTGGGAAAATCGGAAAAATTTGTTTTCTTCAGATAAATTGATGTTCCTCATTTCCTCCCCACCCACTACTGGCCATGAGAAAATCCTAACAGATGTCAGTGTCTCCAGACAGCTAGCTATCTGTACCGTCAGCCTCCAGTGCCTTCTCTTCTAATATCGGGGTTTGATTTCTATTTCCACTGATTTTTTTTTCTTCCTAAAAAGCATCATTGGGCTAGAAGATGGCCCAGTGCATAAAAGCATTCACTATACAAGTATGAAGACTTGAGTTCAGGTCCCCAGCCCTCATATAAACTGTGGGGCGCTGCCAACTATAACTGTGAGAGGTGGAGCCAGGATGCCTGGGGCTGCTTGCCATCCCATTAGCAAGCTCAGGGAGAGAGGCTCTGTCCCAAGGAAACAGGTGCAGCCTGATGAAGCAGTGACTCAACAGACTCCTATGTCCTCCATGCAGGACGCCATCAAATAGGCTATGCTGTCATGATTCTATCCGCCTTACAAAGAGCTCCAAGCAAAATAAGCACTAGACACACAGTAATGTCACATATAACATTATCCTGCATCAGATTTAGATAAAGGAGACACTTAATGTCAGTGTCACAATATCATAAAACGGAAATACCAGCTCACCAAACTAATTGGTTAAACTAGTTACATAGTCTTTTATTCTGTGACTCTGTAGCATACCTGAGTAGGTTCAGGAGCCATGCTCTTCCTTTGTTCTGTTGATTTTTCTATTGCTTCACTAAGAGACTTTGCATATTGCACCATAGCTTTCAATTGGGAATCCGTTAAAACCCATAACAAATCATCCAGTATTAGTACTAACTTTGTTGCAATGACATTGCAGTCTTTTAACTGTAAGAAAAATGATTTAGAAAATTAATCCAAGAATAAAACTTATAACACACTTATATTTTTTAAAAGCATAAAGTTTTTAACTTTTTTTTTAAGATTTATTTATTTATATGAGCACACTGTAGCTGTCTTCAGACACACCAGAAGAGGGCATCAGATCTCATTACGGATGGTTGTAAGTCACCATGTGGTTGCTGGGACTTGAAATCAGGACCTCTGGAAGAGCTGTCAGTGCTCTTAACCGCTGAGCCATCTCTCCAGCAAGCATAAAGTTTTTTAGTTGGATTAAATGTGAATTTGGATACTGTCTTCATTTAATAAGTATTTAAGCCATCAAGCTGGCTCAGGAGGCAATTGTCAGGGTCACATGGTTGAAGGAGAAACCCAACACCCCCCCACACACACACAGTATGACATGGGTATCACTTCCACAAGATAAACGATAAACAAGGATGGAAATATAACAAATACTTATTGAGTTCCTACATAATAGAATATTTCTCAAAGCTAGAAATTATGCTACAGGAAAGACTGACAAGTTTCTTAAGTACAGATTACATGACATGTATGTAATTTCTAGGTGCAGTGTCACAGGTCACAATCACTTCTATTAACTGAGCTCATCCTACCTGACAAAGAGGAATTAACAACCTGTCAAACACCTAACGGTCATTTCGTCCACTCTTCACATTTCAGGGAATCCCTCTCTGTTCAATTCACAGAAAATCCCCTTCAGTGGAGCCTACCACAGTTACGTATGTTACTGTCCAGTGACACCGAGCACAGCAAGCTGCAGAGTCTTTAAATAGGCCTGTTTCTAAAAGAATCATCTCCTCCTTTAGTCTCGCCACCAGCCCCAGTGGAGCGCCATGTTCTAATCCTCTTCTGCTGGTTTCTTCATTTATCTACGCTACCAGCATCATCTTATTTTGTTTGAGACAGGGCCTTTCTATGGAACTGGAACCCTGCCTTTCAAGGGGTGGGCTAACAGTGTGTGTCACCACATCTGCCCCTCCAGAAAAATCTTAAAACCTACTGACGGCTAAAGTTTTGGCTATGGATAAAAAAGACCATTGTTGAGCAAAATTCAGGAAGAGAAATTTTTGCTTCCTCAACTTCTTCTTTTTTTTTTTTTTTTTCCTAGCTGCATCTGAGGACTGAACTCGGGGCCTGACTGATGCTAAGTAAGCATTCTACCACAAGCTATACTCCCAGACTGTGAAATGAAATTCTAACACAGGAAATATCCAGCAAATGTGAATCTGAAAGAATCTATTCACCCACCTACCAGATGAAGAGTGCTGTAACTGTGCTAGCTTTCTACAAGCACAGGCGACTGGTCGCACTGAGTCCCCTTTCACCTGTCAACTCTGTCTGAACACTGCACACAGGCACACAGTGACACAGCACCCCTGACTCTTGCTTACTCTATCAGCTATCACAGGAGCCAAAAGACAGTCTTACTCACTCTTCTTTTAAGGGTGACTCGGATTTTTGACTGATTAGTTATTAATCGAACAGGAGCGCACATAATTTCAAGATGTGAACTCTGGGTAGCGTCTGCCTCAATTCGAATCATCTGCCAATTTATTTCTTTAAATGTCAAAACCTAAGGAGAAAACAGAGATTAGCTATTCCTCATGCAAAATTAGAAAAGTGTACATTTATGAAAGCAAATAAAACATGCACATTCCCAACTAATTTTTGTGACATTCTAAAAATATTCACGCTACTTTTATATGCTACATCAAATTCAATAACAAATGTTCAGAATTGTACTCATCTGTGAGACTTTTGGTAATTTCATTTAGAAAACAACATCAATAACGAGTAGCACTAGAATCATCACTAAAACATGTTGGAATAAACCACAAAGGAGCTAACGCTAACGGTGCTCACTGTGATTGGCTGACCTCAGCTTGACCCCTGGAGCCCACATAAATATGAAAGAACTGACTCCACAAAGTTGTTCTCTGACTTCCACATGCATGCCATGGTAAACACACATGCCTGTACAGGTACCAACACACAAGCACATATGTACAGAGAAACATACACAGGTACACACATATGTACACACATGCATGCACAGACACACACATGCAGATATACACAGAAACAAATGCACATACACACATGTACACACACAAATTTTTTAATTAGAATGTAGGACTCTACTTTCATAAGGTCAAAGATTTATATAGTAAAACACTAAAATACCAACTTTTATAATTAAATAATTTAGGTTACTATAATAGGATACTTATAAGTCCAGAAGAAAAGAATCAACTAGAAGGTGATTCCTGGCAACCATAGATGTACCCCCTTACTCGTATGTAGGTGTACTATGTGTGCATGCACCTGCAGAAGCCAGCAAAGGGAGTCAGGTCACCCTGGCACTGGAGTTCCAGGTGCCTGTGAACCTGTAGTGTACCTGGGAACCACATGAAGGCCTTCTGCAATAGCACCACGGGTTCCAACTGCTGAGCCTCCTCCAGGTGTTCTACTGAGTTTTTAAACTGACTGTGGGCATGCGGAGATATGTGTGCATATGTGTGGGCACCCAGGCCTCAGCAAGGAGTCAGCTATCTCCTGCAACCACGCTTCAGCGATGGATCAGGTCACTTGGCAGCAAGTGCCTTCCCGCACTGAGCCATCCTCACAGGTCCCAGATGTAATTTTAAATGACTCTGTTTATTTACAATGACTAAATGGGTTCTAGTAAGAAAAAAGCCTTTTACCTCTCCTCTCTGTGGATCCTGAATCCGAGTAAACCTCAGGTCTCCATGTTCCCACTGTGCGTTGACACTGTAGATACGGAGCTGAGAAAGTTCAAAGGAGGCATTGAAAGCTTTCGCTCCAATTCTGATGACAATAGAATTGACAGAAACAGTAATTCCCTCAACAACCTTTTCAGCAAAGCCATATTCGCTGGAAAACAAAGCAAAACAAAATACAATGCATGAAAGGAAGAAAATAGTCATTAAGAAGTATCGGATAATGATCGCATACAAGTCCACATACGAAATGCTTAATATCCAACTCACAGTTCCCAAAGTGAAAAATGCAAGACAATCAGTCTCACTATATATTTCCCCTTCTATGATCTTACAAGTGTTTCTACCTTTTCTCCAATTCTCTCAGACAAGCCAGTCTAAAAAACAAACCATTCTATCAAACGCAAAATTTTAGTCCATACTATATATAAACTAAGTTTCTAGATAGAGGAGAAATTACAGAATGACCATGAAAGCCATTTCCCTGTCACTGTTCCATATGGTCCACAGCTAAGCTCCACAGCAATGAGCACAGTTCTTTGAGGCATCTCGGCAACTTTATTTCTTCTCTCTGGTAACATTATACAAACTCATGGAAAGTAAAGACTAGTCTGAGTTGGTCCTCTCCTTCCATAATGTCCACTCCTGTAGCCCTCTCCCACTGAGCCATCTTACCAGTCATATAAGATCCTTTTTTAAGATTTATTTTTATCTTACATGTATGAGTGTTTTGCCTTCGTGTATGTAAGTACACAGAGGCCAGAAGAAGATGCTGGATACTGCTACAACACAAGTGTGAGAACATTGTTAACAGCCATGCGAGTGCTGGCAACCAAACCTGGGTCCTCTGCAAGAGCAGCCAGTGCTCCTGACTCAGGCCTGAGTCATCTCTCCAGCCTCTAAAACAAGTAATTCTTTAAAAATCTATTTCAAGGGCTGCAGAGATGGCTCAGCAGTTAAGAGCACTGGCTGCTCTTGCAGAGGTCCTGAGTTCAATTCCCAGCAAGCACATGGTGGCTCACAACCATCTGTAATGGGATCTGATGACCTCTTCTTGTATGTCTGAAGACTACAGTGTACTCACATAAATAAAATAAGTCTTTCTTTTTTTAAAAAATCTATTTCAACTTTTCAATAATGCTGGGGGCTTCTCAGGATCAAATTCCCTGGGAAGGCAGCAGAAGGGTAAGCCAGTGACTTCAGCAATTTAACTCCTACTGAGAGCACCAGGGGGTTAAGAAAAAAAAAAAAGGCTAAGTTACCTGGGCTCTTTTCTCTGTGGCCCCTCACTGGCCAGCAGGCCAGGTGAGAGGCTCAGAGTTCTTTAACTCTTCATGAGCAAGAGAGAAAAGAAAAGGAAGAAGAAAGTCAGGCACATGTACATGTATATATACACACACACACACTTTGGCCAGGCCCGACCACCTATGTCAGTAATATTAACAAGTGCACATGCATATATATATCACACATACATACATAAACTTACACATTTGTGTATGTACACACATATAGACAGACAGACATATGTACATATATGCATTTAGTGGATGTGGCAGAGCCTCAAAAGCCACACTTTATTTCTTCTCTCTGGCAACTTATACCTCCTAGACAAAAGTTCTTATAATCTTAACTCATAAATAAAATGTTACACAAAAGGGAAGTTACGGAAGGATGTCAATAGTAAATTCAGAGCAGTGTTTCGCTCTATAAGCTCATTATAAGTTCAAAGCAACAGTTTCACGTGGCCTGGTTTTACCATAGCACACATTTGTTGCTTCATCCTTGGACCTGACCTAGAAAGAAACCTTTTCCTTGATCACAAATGTGTCCCAAGCCTATTTCTCCTCTTAGTATAATTTATAAAAGCTCATGTATTTCTAACTATGCAGCCTTTACTTACTATTCTATGAGGAGGGGACACATTCTATTCTTGATTCTAACTCTAATACATTTCTCTAGCAAAACAACTAAAACCATCTCCTTAAACTTTCTTCTTAAAATTATTTTAATCAAATCATGAATGCAATTAAGTAATTGATTCATTGAGCATTAATTCATGAAACTTCATCTTCATGTTGATTGGCAAGAAGTCTGCCCAATAGGGTGGGCCGATGCCCAAATATCATTAGGCTAGGTAATAATGGCAGAAAAGGCATATCAGCAGTAAGAAGCAATCTGGGACGAAGTCTCTGAGGCTGCTCCTCTCCAGAGTGCACCCATCACAGTCATGCAAAATGGTGGGCCATCTCCAGGAAACTCACTTACTTGCCATAGCCTTTTCTAGATGGCTTCAGTCACCAGAAAGCTTTATAAAATAGCCCACATGACACTATCTTATCAGCATCTGATTTTATCAAGCCAAATTTAACTTGTGGAACGTGATGTTTTTTTGAAACTCACATTTTATACTTCTATAATTTACCAAGACACAGTTAACTTTTAGGAATGACAGATGTTCATTAATGCCTAGGAAATGAGGTTCAGAGAAATATTAATGTTTCAAGACTCTAGTAGTTGCCTGAAATCACAGATTCTACCAGATTGTATACTATTTTTTCTATACACATATACCTATAATGGAGTTTAATTGATAAGTTAGACATAAGAGGCAGCAATAAGTAATAATAAAAGAGCAAGTATAACTATACACTGAAAACAAACAGCTATGAGATATGGACATTCTTAAGACACTTTTGGTTTTGAAACAGGATCTCAAATAAGTAGCCACGAGTGACCTTGAACTCTTTATCCTTCTGCCACTACTTCCTGAGGGCTGGAATTTAGTCACATCTCACCACATCTGTTTGTGAGTAATGCTGCATAAATCCAGGGCTTCGAACATGCTAAGCTAAATAATCTATCAACTGAGTTATAACCCCAGATCAAAATATCTTAGGCTAAACATACCCTTCTTGTGATAATGTAAGAAAATATAAGCTGTGGGGCTGTGGGCTGTGAGAGGCAGCTGGGTAACTGGTGGAGCACGTTGAACCCCAGGGACCCTCAGGGAGGGTAGGAGTCTGGCGTTGCTCCTGGGTCCTGGTTCCTTTCACATAGCCACAGCCCTCTACAGCCCCTCCCAAAGAGAGGTTTGTAGCCATTGGTCACATAGTACGGATAGAGGGTGGGACTACAGGCTGCAGAGCCTCAAGACATCTCCATATTCATGAGATACCTAAAGGCCAGAGGGTGTAGCCAATTAAGCATTCCTTCCCAGACCCTCCTCCTTGCAAAAGGCATTTAACATCAGGCCCACCCTGAGAATATGGGATATAGCTTCATCAATTTTCTGCCATGACAATAAAGATCTGAAGACCATATCTTAAGACTTGGACTACCTCTCCTCTTTAGGACCCACACCAGGGAACCGTGGAGAAGGTGTTCAACTACCAAGCCACCTTCTAACCTCCCACCACACTGTGACCAAGACTCTCATTCCCCGAGGGGCATTGCTGGAGCTCATCACTGCTGGAGCTCATCTGTACCCCTCACCCCTTCAGCCTGTACGGTACTCCACCATCTCGGCCTTTCCGCAGCCTCTCAGTGGCACCTGAGAGCCTAAGGATCTGAGAGCAGTTGGTTCCTGGACAACAACCCCCGGCCAAGAATCCCCAACCCAAGAGCTCCGGCCCCCATGAGGCCCCAGACTGTGTTCTCTCCACTCCTGAGTGGAGCAGTGTGGAGTGAACACAGTCAGCTTCCCACACTTCTGCCCCTGAGCCACGGCCCCAGCCCCTTGGGGCAGCAGACACAAGGGACTCACAACTCAGCCCAACAGAACCCAGGCCCACGCACTCATCACAGTCCAACAATAGGCCTATGTGATAGATTAAATAAACCCAACAGCATATATACTGTAGTTTTATGAGTATTGCTATGTAAAAGTTACTTGAACATAAAACACTGTGATCCTAACAAATGACCAGAGAACCCAGGCAGCAGCTGCCTGACTACCCAGCAGCAGCCTACACAGCATGAATACACTGGATAAAAGAATGATTTGCATGTCCAGTTAAATTTCAGTCTTTCATGACACTCATAATGGCATAGACTTTCAAGTTTATTAATTATTTCCAGAACTTTCCATCTAGTATTTTTAGACTGTCTCTAGTCAGTTAACTGAAGACAGAGAAAATGAAAGCACAGACAGCTACTGTAATGAAACCTTAAGCGAGGATCTGATTTATACAACACCTGATCTCTTCTGCACTGCTCCTGGCTACACATTACTATTTAACAGTTTGATACTCAAGAGGAATGGAACTTAGCATTAACCAACTACTGACTGACTGTGGAGACTGGCTAATGAAGAGGTAGGCCAAGCAGAGGGTATCTGAAGTTAAAGGATTTTATATCTTCCGATCCTGGTGCTGCAGATAAGAGAGGCTACTATAGACCAGAACAGCCTGTAGCAGCAGCCGCACAAAGCGGAGGCCGTGGCTTACCTCTGTCCTGAAGCAGTTGCAATTGGCGATGGACCGTTAGGGGCTCGTGGCTCTTCACATGTACTCATCTCCATTATTACTTTATCTAGAGACTAATACAGTACATAATTAGAGATGGATGTGAACTGTCAAAGTATGAAGTATACTCTGTCTTTTGTTTATTTAGGACTAACTATTTAGAAGCTAACAATTATAAAAACCCCGAAAGAGAAAACAAAGCATTCAGTCCTACACTGGGGTACTCACTGATCTACTGGTGGGAAAATTACATACACATTCTATGAGTGGGGGAGAAAATACAGAAGCAGCCATTAACTGAATAGGTCACTGGACTTAATGAAGCATTATCTCTAATCCCATAATACTGCATTATTAATAAATTATATATTAATTAATGAAACTGAACTACATCTAGAAGTCTTATCTTGAGACCTAAAATATGAGTCATAAAAGCAAGCACACTACGGAGTGAGCAAGGGAAACACTCCAGAGTAGGGAAAGCTGGTCTCCAGATAGCTTTCTTCTTGAAGATAAATCGAATGTCTTTAACAGTGAGTGAATCCACAAATTCACATCATCTTCTCTGTAAGTACAGCATTTATCATTATCTAAAGTCATCGTATTTTATTGTGTGTTCAGTCAACCTCTGCTAAAATATACATTTCTTAAGATCAGAAACCAGGTCATTTTAGGCAAGTTGACAGTTAACATAATCCATCATAGAAGACTAACCAGATTTCTGATTTATAAGAATATTTACTAATAATTATGTTTTCATTTCAGAGGAGAAAAGAGAATGGGGGGCAGGATGAGCACTGAGAAGGTGGTGACATTGTTTCAGGCAAGAGGTAAGGAAGCAAGATCAATCATAGATTCCAGAGATTTAGTCAGAGTTGATAGTAATTGCAGTCAGTGTACAGCTTGGAGCACGGGCTGGAGCTTAGAGCATTGGGTAGAGCTTGGAAAACTGGGGTAAAGCTTAGAGCACAGGGTGGAGCTTGGAGCATGGGGTGGAGCTTAGAGCACTGGGTGGAGCTTGGGACACTGAGTGGAGCTTGGAGCACTGGGTGGAGCTTGGAACACAGGGTGGAGCTTAGAGCACTGGGTGGAGCTTGGAGCATGGGGTGGAGCTTAGAGGAACAGCCATCACTGAGAGGAATACAGCGGGTGGAACAGTGATTATGGGAAGGTAATACATAGTGTTACATTTCCTGTCTATAAAGCTTTCTCAGGATTTGGGGGTGGAAATAATTAAGATAGGAATTTCTGGTTTAGAAATCATATTATTCAATAATTACTAAAGTCAAGAACAAGAATAATCTTAGCTGGGCAGTGGTGACACCAGCAGAGGCAGGCAGATCTCTTGTGGTTTGTGGCCAGCCTGGTCTAAGGAATTCCAGAACAGAGGCTACACACAGAGAAACTTTGTCTTGAAAAACCAAAAAGAAAACAGGTGATTTTATAAAGAATATTTATGGAATGAGGCTAAGTATAGAAATTAGGTCAACATGCTCAAGGATGTGGATTCTGTTTAGAACACCACCCCCAGTATTATGGAATGGATGAACGACGAATCGTTAAAGAATCCATGGCTGGGAACATAGCTCAGGTAAAGGCGCATGCTACAAAAGACAAGCAACCTAAACCTAAGTTTTCCAGCTGGAACACACTGTTACACAGTATGAGGAGAGAACCAACTCCTGCAAAGTACCTTTAACTTTCACATGCCTGCCATCACACACACACACACAACCACAAAACCACACCATACACATATACAACCACACCATACACACACACAACCACACCACACACACACCACACCACAACCACACATACACACACACAACCCCCCCAACACACACACACCACATACTACACACAAAAAATATAAAGCTTAAATTAAAAACAAAGGGTTAACTGATACATTTTATTTCATTTTCTTTAAAAAGTGAAGTTCACTACAGAACATATTACTAAACTTGTTAGACAAATAAAAGCAAAAACACAAAAAGTGTTTATTAAATTTAAATTAAAAGATAAATTTCTCTTATTTTAAAGTTCAAGTTTCTCACATAACGGCTAAAAAAAACTAGGTCCGATAAAAATAAAGTGGAAGCTAACAGATGGAAAATCTAAGAAACAAAATATCAATGTTTACAGAACAGTTAATTTACATATATGAATGCTTATTTCTGAAACAGCTTCAGTACTCACCAAACAGATGGGGTGTGTCTTCAGTTTTGTCCATGGAATCTACAAATAAATTTTTTTCCTTAAAATTAATTATTAAAACTTTATATGCTATAGTAATCAACAGATATCTCTGCATTTAAAAGATAGCAACTTACATTATACTTTATACATCTCTCTCAGAATGTGAAATAATAAATTGAGGAAATTATTAATACTATTGAAATCAAGGTATCTGTTATATAAGAAACTGGTTGACTATTTAAAGAATTTCAAGTTCTGGTAGTTGCATGTTTTTACCAGTCCTTAAAATACGTTTTATTTTGATAATTTAAGAATTATCAGCAAAGCATAATCACTCTTCTGTTTATTAGTTTGCTTAACTTTAGAATTCCAACCATCATATTTTCAGCTCCTTAAAAGTAAATTCAAAATAAAACAATTGATGGGAAATACCAGCTGCATCACAGAGACAATGTTTGCATACCCAGTCAAGTCTTTGCTGATATTTGGGTTCATTAATTTGACGCAAATTAATAAACGATTAGCATCAAAGGATACAGTACCCTTTTCCAAAGGAAACCCAAACTTTATTTTTATAAAAAAACATTAACACACATTGTCTCTCCCAAGTAACTTCTCAATCTAAACCTGGTCTTTAGCAGCAAGAAGTTATAAGATGTAAGAATTGACATAAGATTAGAAACAAAAAAATCAGCAGAATAATAAGGATAAAAATATTGGCAATAATAAAAGTAAATAGAAATCCCTAACTTCCTGAAAATAACAAAAAAATAAATGAAAGGCATAAAACTCTAAAATAGCATAATGTCTAAAATAATAAATGACAATTCTTATATATGCCTTTAAAATAAAGTATTAAAAATTTAAAACATTTCATTTGACAATAAAACCTAAGGGGGGAAAACTATCATTGAATATATGCCAAAGTAAAGCAATTAATTTATAAAAATTAATTTTACTAAACTATCCATGAAATTGTTTTTAAAAATGTAAATGTGCCGGGAGGTGGTGGCACACACCTTTAATCCCAGCACTTGGAAGGCAGAGGCAGGCGGATTTCTGAGTTCAAGAGTTCGAGGCTAGCCTGGTCTACAGTGTGAGTTCCAGGACAGCCAGGGCCACACAGAGAAACCCTGTCTTGAAAAAACCAAACCAAAAAAAAAAAAAAATGTAAATGTAAGTTATTAATATGTTACTTCAATTATACTCAAAGGGATGAAAACCACTCATGCAGCTATTTTTGTGTAAATAATAGGAATGTAATGTTTCTTTGTAACATGATCTGAAGCTGAGTATTTATTTTAACAGATAACAATGGAACAAAAACTAGGAGCAAGTCTCCTCAGACACCCAAGTCTTACCCTGATGGACGCTTTATTACAAAACACCTTGTTGATGGCCAGCCAGGTGGGCAAATCCAGCATGTTCTGGAGCACCTCCTCATCCAGCTCCAGGTTCTTCAGTTCACCCTCTCCTTTAAGAGTGCTTAGGTTTATTTTGTCAGGAGATAAGTTTTTGGTGAATCTGAAAAAGACCATAGGTACCATTATTTTAGTGTCAGCTAATGTACCCTACAGACAACCTAGCAAATACAGAGTATGACAAAGGTAACAGCAGACTAACATCCAAAGGACCACAGAGATGGACTTTATTTTAACCTGTACCCCGTGTCCGTCACTGTTGCTCTCATCTCTCCTAGCCACAGCTCTCTAATATTAAGTCTACAATTTGGGGGCAAAGATTTGAACATTGTATTCCTGTAAACAGCTGAAGACTGGACCTTACTTCCTGTCTAACGGATGAAAACTGTGCATCTACCACTGTTTTCCAGGCACTGTACAAACCTGAGCCCTACCACATTTTGTTCACTGTAGCCCCTATCAGAGAAAAGAGACAATGCTAGGCTATGCGAAGCTAGGAAATTGAGGGGACCCTCTAACAGCAGCTCCCACGGCAGGCACAGATGTCAGTCATCATGCAAACAATGGTCAAAGGTCATTCTACTCCTCTTAGGATCACCAGGCCATTCCCAGCATTAGAAACCAACCCAACCATTTCAGAAATAAATTCTGCCATGTAGTTTGTTTAAATTTTCTGAGGAAGGAAATTACACAGTCCCATTTAGAAGCTGATTTTGAGATTCTCTGGGTAACTTCCTAAAACTCTGACTTCACTCTAGAAGCAGCACTTGGCTGGGCAGTGGTGGCGCACGCCTTTAATCCCAGCACTTGGGAGGCAGAGGCAGGTGGATTTCTAAGTTCTAGGCCAGCCTGGTCTACAGAGTGAGTTCCAGGTCAGCCAGGGCTATACAGAGAAACCTTGTCTCAAAAAAATAAAAAAAAAAAAAAAAAAAAGATTTAGAAGCAGCACTTGTCCTTCCTATGGTTTACCTATAGGAAGTCAGAAGTCATAAAAGAATAAACACTTAACTATAATTAAGACTATGGTCTCTTTTTCTGAAAAGTATTTTTTCTAAGTTTTGGAAGTCTTAAGAGCAGGACACACCCGACACAGCTCAGAGATCAAGCTTGCATATCATGTGTTTGATTCACTCCCATGGCTTGCTACTGACAGTTTTTGTAATGAAGCATCTCTTAGGGGATATCTGTAGAAGACCTTTCCTATTTTCATTTTTAATTTCATCTCTGCATTTTAACATATTGCTTCAGATAATTCAATAAGACATTTTATTAGTAATTTTAAAGTTAAAACAAGTTGATATAACTGTGGGACTGCATAAGGGTATCTTGGTTCTTGGCTGGGCATGGGCCTGGAACCCCGAGACTCCAAGGGAGAAGCAGCAGGTGTTCAGCCACATCCCCAGAACCCAGAGTCCTGACACACAGTCTCGTCTCCAAGGACCTACATTGTTCAGTCATGTAGGCCATTACAGCCCCTCCCAAAGTACACAGGTAGAGGGTGTGACTACAGGCCTCAGGCCCTAGAGATTTACATACTATTGAAGGCCAGAGGGCAGAGCCAATTAAGCATTCTTCCCCAGACCCTCCCCCTTTCTCCCTCCCTATTTAACTCAGGTCTGCCCTGAGTTTCAGGGGGTTACATCTAGATCCATCTACCATCCGCCATGAAAATAAATCCTTTAGGAACCAAGGACTTTCTTGTGTCTTTGGGGCCTGCTGTTGCCAAAACTCCTAGCCTTTGGAACTCCAGGACTTTCTCCTGTATGTGGGACCCGCTGGCATAAGCTTCTGGGACACCGCTGTGGCTTTATTTTCCCACATATAACAGTGAATTCCTTATAAGAGTGCTGATGAGAGGGGAATGGAGGAGAGAGAGGGCTCAGTGACCGAGAGCCCTTGCTGCTCTGCCAGAAGACTGAAGTTCAGATCCCAGCACCCACAATGCAGCGCACCACGAGCTGCAGCTCTGTCTCCAAGAAATCCAGCACGCATTCACATAACACACTTCCCATTTATATATGTACAAACATAAATAAACCATGAGTAAATAATACAGTGTGTGTGTGCGTGTGTGTGTGTGCGCGTGTGCACGCACCTGCAGAGCCCAGAAGAGGGAAGGCATCAGATTCCTCTAGCTGGAGTTCCAGACCGTTGGGAGCTGCCTGATGTGGGTGCTAGACACTGACCGAGTGTCCTCAGAAAGAGCAGCAGTGCCCTTAAACACCTACGCCATTTCTCTAGACCCTAAAATAAAATTCTTTAAAAAATATTTTACCCTGTGTGCCAGACAGAACAAGAAACTTGAACTTCTATGCTTGGTATTGTGCAAACAATAATGATAATAGTAAACTACAACCTGTTTTCAATACTTTCAGAGACATTCTGAAACCTGGAAACAATCCCTTCTCCCAAATAAAAATTTCTAATTTTACTCAGCTACTCTTCAAAAATTAACTACTGAGCTGGGTGTTGGTGCCACAGGCCTTTTATCTCAGCCCTTGGGAGGCAAGGGCAGGAGGAGCCCAGGTTAGAGGCCAGTCTGTTCTACAGAGTAAGTTCCAGGATAGGCAAACGTACAGAGAAACCTTGTCACATGAAAAAATAAAGGGGGTGGGGGTGGGTGGGGGCTGTAAGATGGCTCAGCAGGTAAGGCACCTACCACACAGCCTCTCCATCTGACCTCAATGACTGGATCCTCCAGTGGTCATGGAGAGAACTGTGTCATAGCACTGTCCTCTGATGTTCACATATGCACAGTGGCAAGAGTGTGCCTCTCACCCCGCACACACAGTACACAATAACTATAATAAAGGAATGCTTTTAAAGCCATGTGATTGTGGAGAACTGGACTGTTACGGTTGGGAGCCAAACTATCTTAGGTTCTCTAAGCCCCCTAAAGAGTCTCTCATTGCCCACCTGTTTCATTTAACACCTCTAACTATTAAGTAGACCCACTGGAATGTACAGAGACCATTCAATTTCACCAGCCCGGAGACTATGCATATCATCAGATATCATCAGAGGCCTATAGAAGAAACTTCCTCTACTTTGCTGTAATCCCCCTACCTAGTGTTTCCACCAGTGTATCTGATGTCTTGATTTCCGATTTTCTTTTCTGTTTTACTATAAAGGCTTCATGAAAGTGTTACCACATTGGAATAAGGTATTTGAGGTATGCTAAACCTATGTTCCTGGGCCATGGACCTGACAGCTGTGTTTCCTGTGTCAGTACTAGGAATGCCAAAGTTTATGGATATCAAAATCACCAATCACTGTCATAAAAATGCTATTCTTCATGAAGAATTTAACACAATTTCAAGAACAACCACAACCTGGTGACTAATCCCATAGGAAGAAAGCCTGCTTGTTATACACATAAGCACATTGCATCCTGTGGAATGGCTTTGCCAGACAGACCAACACAGCTGCTTCTGAGAAAAATCTCCTTCCTATCTCTGCCAGCACGAAGTCCCGGAATACCTAGCTCTTCCCCCAGCAAGCAAGCTCCTGCATCTGATCTCTTTCGAATTTCAGCTGAGATTCCTGCTCAAGTCTGCACACAGGCAAGTTAATCATTTAAGCAGTACCTGCATAGAAACTGGTAATTCAAGGTTGGTTAGCCCTAAATATACCTATTCTATCTCAGCTCCCTTCTGGACTAAAAACACCAAGATAAAAGTGAAGTGTTTTCAAGATTTGCAAGGGCTTTCAAAGGTCAGATTTTACATCAGGTTCTATGTGTCCTGCAGCAGCATCTAAAAAGTTCTGGTCTTTGCAGCTAACTTGCAGGAACAGATTCTCCGTGGTGAGAATCCCTCTCTCCCTCAACTCCTATCCATATCTCCACCCCACCACCCAACCCTCACCAAATGGGGATAGGAGGGGAACTGACTTTCTAGAACCTGGAAAATCCAGAACTGAAACTGAGATAAGGGCCAATCAGATCACAGGACGACAGACTCCTTACTCAGTGCTTGCCTCTCACCCTGAGCTAACGCTTCCTGCTGAATGCTGGCTCGCCTGTCTGTATCATATGGTCACACGGATCCCATCCTGCCCCACCTTCCCACTACTGTGTCCTCCATGTAACTCTCAAGGTTAAATCAGGCCTCTGTCCTATGACTCCGTGACAGGTTCTTAGGTCCTTTGGGATGACAGGACTCTGGCCTCTCTGTCTTGTTCTCACTCCCATTCTCTCCTGCTTCTGGCTCAAGATATCACCACTTGTTTGCTCCCAATACATTCTCCTACCATTGCTCTCTGCCATTTGCCACCTGGTGATGCAGGCAAGGATCAATCCTGAGCCACCTAGACCTTGAGCCTTCAAACCTGTGAACTAAACACTTGCTATGTAGCCTGTGTCAGGTACTCTGATACAGACTGCCAACTAACATACGCAGGTCAAATGGAACTAAGAAATACCCGTTGATGTCTCCAAGAAGACAGCCATTCTTTTCTATGTTCCCAGATTCTTTGCACTGTAACAATAGCTGCTGCTTATCAGCTACACATCTATCAAGTACATTTTAAAGTGCTTTATAGACTTCAGTTAAGCTTGTAACTTTCTGAAGAATGTATAATTACATTCCCTTCATCCTAGAAGTGGAGAAACTGGGCTGGCAAGAGGGCTCAGAATTTGTGAGAACCTGAGTTCAATTTCTGGTACCCACATGGTGGAAGATGAGAATCAAATTCTGTACACTGTTCCCTCACCTCCACATTCACTCTACAGCACACAGACATGCATGCACACAATAAACAAATGTAATTTTAAATTTTTAAGGTGAAGAAATTGAGTCATTAAAATGCTAAATAATTCAGCCTGACATGGTGGTGCACACCTTTAATCCCAGCACACAGGGAGGTGGAGACAGGCAAATCTCTGAGAGTTTGAGGCCAGCCTTGTCTACAAAGCTGGTTCCAGGAGAAACCCTGTCTCAAAAGAACAAAAAATAAACAAAAACAAAAACAAAAACAAAAAAACAAAGATGCTAAATAATGGGCTGGAGTGATGGCTTGATGCTGCTCTTCCCAAGAGCCCTGGCTCAGCATCCACATGGCAATTCACAACTATCTGTACCTCCACTTCCAGGAGATCTAATGGCCTCTTCTGGCCTCCCTAGGCACCAGGTGTGCACATGGTACACATGCACACATGTAGGCAAAAACCCATGCACATAAAACAAAAATAATTTTTAACAATTTTAAAATATTAAAGAACATGCTCACAGACATACAAAGGACTAGGGCCAGGAACTGAACGCAGGCACTCTGGTTTCTCGAGCTTTAACAATGATGATAAAGAAGCCAGAAATACCCACTGGGAAAAAAGAGAGCATCTTCAAACAAATGATGCTAGTCAAACTGGATGTCTGCATGTAGAAGAATGCAAATAGACCCATACTTATCACCCATCACAAAACAACTCCAAAGGGATCAAAGACCTCAACATAAAACCAGATACACTGAATTTGTTACTCTTCTCCTGGTTGTGTTTACAAAGTTGGGTGAGGAAATGTCAGTGGAAGTCCATAGGATGTTCTGCATCCGAGACACAGTACGAAAAAAGCACTTCCCTACTTGAATAGGTGGGTTTTTGTTTTGTTTTATCATGTTAGAACACAGAAATGTTCCCCCCTTATACATTAAGAGCAAATACTTCCTAGAAATAACTCTCTAACATTTATTTTATAGTCCACTGTACTAGACTGTAACAGACTCTCAGTCTGTAAAACTTTCAAATTTAAGTTTTTGAGGTTGTCTCATGTATTCCAGACTGGTCTTAAATCTGCTATGTGCTAAGCACAACCTTCAGATCCTCCTGCTTCCCTCTCCTGAATGCTAGGTTACAGGCAAGCATCAGTATGTCCACTTTATGTGGCTTGGGATCCAGGACTTCACACAAGCTAGGCAAGCACTGGGGAAACAGACCAACTGGGCTACATGCTCAGCATGTTGGTTAATTCCTTATACGCTTAGCTTTCAGGGTTGATCATCAACTGGTCTATGGCATACGTGAACTGAGAGGAAGGTTCTGCGTCTGTGGTTACAAGGCACATTTAGATCTTTACTCTCTAATCATCTTCGTTACCAGGCAACTCTGTTTATCTCCAAAAATCATCTGAAGTATAGTTTGATGAGTGTTTTGCTTTATTATTTTAGATGGTTATTTTATCTGCAATTGTGGGTCCCAGGTGTTTGCCTGGTGATCAAAACCAGAAGAGGGTGTCAGATCCTCTGGAACTCAATTACAAACAGTTGGGAGCCACCATGTGGTTGCTGGGAATCAAACCCAGGTCCTCTGGAAAAGCAGCCAGTGCTCTTAACTACTGTGCCATCTTGCCATCCCCTCCAAAATCTTATTTTTTAAAAAAAAAAAAAAGATGTGTGTGTGTGTGTGTGTGTTTGTATATGTACCACATATATGCAGAAATTTTGATGTGTGTGTGCAAGCATGCACACGCACATACATGCACACTTGCACATGTACCATGTATATGCAGATGCCTGAGAGTTATAGCTGATTGTGAGCCTCTGATGTGGGTGTTGGAACTGAACCTGGGTCCTCTGCAAGAATAGTAACCCTCCTCCACCTTCTTTTTTTAATCAAGACAGTCTCTCCACATGGCTCTGGCTGGCCTGGAACTCACTATGTCAATCAGACTGGTCTCAGATTCACAGAGATCCACTAGCCTCTGCCTTCTATGCCAGGATTAAAATGTGTACACCAGCATGCCCAGATTATGTGCACCTCAGGAACTATTTTCAACCCTTCAAGCCTGCCTTGTATTAGAAACTGCTAGCTTCAACTACACTTCTTCTACCCTGTAAGACCCAGTGAAGAATGTACATCAAAAATTCAATAACTAATTCCTTGAAGATGGCGCTGTACCATTTAGAAATGGAATGATTTCTGGCCAAATGTCTATCTTTTTCAGGGCACATGGACCACTATTTTTGAAAAACTAGAAGAAAATGTAATAAACTCAGAGCTCTTCCTGATTCCCTTTTAATTGCTTAAAAGGTACTCAGGGATGTCAGTGGTTTGTTTGTTTGTTTGTTTGTTTGTTTTTCCCACTTGCTTTAATTTGGCTTTTGCTTGATACGGAATCTCATGCAGTCGGCCTGTCCTCAAACTTACTATGTAACCAAACATGACCTCGGGGTGGTCCCTGCTTTCTCCTCCCATGTGCTAGGCAGGTGTGTACCACAACACTAGGCTTATGCAACACAACCAGCACTTTACTGTCTAAACCTTCGCCCGACTCCTAAAGTTGCTTTAGATAAAAAAAAAAGTTAATCCCCAATATTATATGTATTTGCCATTTAAAAAAATTAAGAATCAAGTAAAAGGAGAAGAAGAGTGGGGAAAAGAAGGACTAGAAAGCAAGAGCCTGCACAGACCTGCACTTCTCATCTGAGCCTTCTGCCGCTTAAACGGGCTTCACTCTGTCTGGTTTGGAATACAAAAATATCTTCACATCATTTGTAAAAGTCTTGCGAGATCAAAGATAAATACGTTGTTAACTCTTACATAAAAGAGAGAGAATAAGCACACAGGAAGCTGGGTGTGGTGCCTCACATTGAGAGTCCCAGTGCTCTCAGGTTGGACCAGGAGTTTGAGGCCAGCCTGAGCTACTTAGTGATATCCTTCGTCAACAGTTTTTTTTCTTTTTAATAAAACGAGAAGAGGGAAAAAACTAAGTTGAAGCGAACTGAAATGAATTAACTTATTTTAAAATGCTGTAACCACATTGAAACCAAAGTGAGAAAAGAAGACTGGGAGGAGGGAGGAGGAGGACGGACGAGGAGAGGAGGAGGAGGGCACAGACCCAGACTAACCCGAACCACTCATAACACACACATGAAAGCTAACAACTTGGATTTGCTCAAAGAGGGAGGCTTAGGACTTAGGTCTTCGCTTTCTGAAAGGAGTGTTTATAACTTCCATGCAGACGAAACAACAAAGTACAAAAAGAAAAGTCCGACAAAGAGGGAAGGATGGAAAGGATGCCGGTGTAAATCACAGCACACTGGTTTCAGTTTAGTTTATAATAAAGGCTGAAATTCTGCAAGGAGCCTGGCCTGAACGTGAGACACAAACAGGTCTGAATCCCAGGTCAGACACATACACCTTTCTGATGCTCATCCTGCTCATCTGTAGAACTGAAAATAAACAAACTAAACTGATCTTCAGTGTGGCCTGAAGACAGGTACGAGGTACATCATCCGGAACCTCTCACGTCTACCTCTCTATCTTCTACTGAACTGTAAATGCTAACATCACAGCCTGATCAGAGGAATATCAGAAGTTCCTACTTTCGGGCTGGAGAGACGGCTCAGAGGTTAAGAGCACTGGCTGCTCATCCAGAGGTCCTGAGTTCAATTCCCAGCAACCACATGGTGGCTCACAACCATCTGTAATGGGATCTGATGCTCTCTTCTGGTGTGTCTGAAGAGAGCAACTGTGTATTCACATACATAAAATAAATATACAAATCTTAAAAAAAAAAAAAGCCTTTAGAAGTTCCTACTTTCCCAAGAGGACTTCAAAACTGCTGAGCTATGAAGCTAAGCTCGTAAATATTAATATGCTCCTTCATTTTGGGAAGTTTATAATAGATGAAGACACACAGGCAACTGTCACATTCACAGTTACACCACATCTGGTTTCCTATACTAAGTATCGTATATTCTAAGCTATATATTTTCTATTATCCATATATTGGTTTATCTTACATATATTTCACTTATGCACGAATACTTACAAATCACTTAATATCATGCTTCAGGAAGTGATTCTTCAGCCATATTTCTGTGAGACTAGAAGGAATGCGGACTTTGGTTAAGTGGATACTGTGTGTCTCCCTGTCTTCACAAGGGGAAGAGTACAACGAAGTCTTACGGCATGGAAGCGTGATGTCTGCCTATGCTTTCCAAGTGTTGCTGTGGATTCTCTTTCCTAAGGTACCATTTGAAGTTCCCAGATAGGACAGTAATTCTCATAAACATATGTCAGTGAAAGGGTCATAGTACTGAACTTGACTCAAAATAGAACACATTATAATCTGAAATCAAGTAAATTATTTTAGCTTACTGAATAACCACTAAATATTTGGAAAGGTACATAAATATTTAAAGCTAAAGTGTAAAGGGGGAGGGGCATGAAAACAACCCCCAATAACTTAAACTTGTGAATATTTATTTGGAAGACAGAAGAAAGAGAAGAATGGAAGCATAAGAACCTAAGAAGGTATGTTAACATGAACACAGATGATAATAAAGAAGAAAATTGCCGCAGAGCAATGGTGGCGCACGCCTTTAACCCCAGCACTTGGGAGGCAGAGGCAGGCGGATTTCTGAGTTCGAGGCCAGCCTGGTCTACAGAGTGAGTTCCAGGACAGCCAGGACTACACAGAGAAACCCTGTCTCGAAAA
>NW_021605377.1:1336150-1337140 GCF_004785775.1 Grammomys surdaster | reverse complement strand
TTTTCCCTTCCTTCCCTTTTCCCTTCCTTCCCTTTTCCCTTCCTTCCCTTTTCCCTTCCTTCCCTTTTCCCTTCCTTCCCTTTTCCCTTCCTTCCCTTTTCCCTTCCTTCCCTTTTCCCTTCCTTCCCTTTTCCCTTCCTTCCCTTTTCCCTTCATTCCCTTTTCCCTTCCTTCCCTTTTTTCCCTTCCCTTTTTTTCCCTTCCCTTTTTTCCCTTCCCTTCTCTTCCCTCCCCTCCCCTCCCTTCCCTTCCCTTTCCTTTTCAATGTTGAGGATATAACCCAGTCCCTCGCCTATACTAGGCGAGTGTTTGAACCACTAGCTTCAGCCCCAATGCTTACTTAGAAAACTAAAATTATAGACTAAAATTTCAATACTATGTCAACAGTATGGCAAGCACAATGGCTTATTTTAAAACTATATGGACAGGCCGAAGAGATGGCTCAGTGGTTAAGGGCACTGGCTGCTCTTACTGACAACTGAGGTTTAGCTTCTACGACAGTTCAAACTGTCTCTAACTGCAGCCAACTCTGGGAAATCAAAATCCCTCTTCTGGCTTCCAAGTGTGTCAGGCACATTTGTGGGTATGCTGTACATTGATATACATTGATATACTGTCAAAACAGCCATACACAGAAAATAAAGTTAGAAAAAATAGAAGTATATGGCCAGTAAAATATCTCGGCAGGTAAAAGTACTTGCCGCCACGCCTGACAGCCTGGGTTTATCACCTGAAACCCACTTGTGGAAGAAGAGCACCAACTCCCACAGACGTCTTCTAACCTCAACAGATACACGCATGCATGCACGCACGCGCACACACACACACACACACATCCACTCTCCACAATAGATAAGTGCTTTAGAAAGTATACATGGGTCATGTTTCTACCATATAATAAACAAATATTAATATGAATGTGTGTACTTTATTAGCTATCTTATTTCATTTCTTTTCTTTTTTTTTTTTTTTTTTTTTTTTTTTTTTTTT
>NW_021605377.1:1250511-1336050 GCF_004785775.1 Grammomys surdaster | reverse complement strand
CTGGAACTCTGCAGATGCAGATAGCTGTGAGCCAATACATGCATGGGTACTGGGAACAGAACCTGGGTCCCCTGTAAGAGCAAGGAGTGCTCTTAACCACTGAGCCATCTCTCCAGCGTGGTCTACCACATTTTTAATGTAGTAATTTTTTAAAGTACTTAAAAACAAAAATAGCCTCTATTTTTACCAAGCATCTCCTTTAATCACACATAATATATGAAAACAAATTTACTAGCTTCTTAGTATAACAAAAATATCCAAACTTCAGCACCAAAATTTACAAGCAAATGTGTCTTGTTTAAATTATACATTTTACAACCAATATATAATTATTATAGTCTAAATTATGTCTAAAATGCTGCATTGAGTAATGGCTTAGGGAAAACAAAGGAAAGTTTCACATAATGGAAGATTAACCATTTACTTAAGGGAGCATATCATAAACACGTGACAGGTAAAACACATGCCTCAGTTTCCTTGCATGTAAAAGAGAGATGACAGAATCTCCTTGGTAGACTAATTCTGAGGACTGTCCAAGTTAGAACACGTGGCGTGCTAGAATGAGCCCCAACACTATCAATACTACCATAAGGTTTGAAGAAGAACATGAACACTGCACATATTACATCGCAATTTACCCTAATTTTCTTTACAAATGTTTTGGGCTTCAAGACACTTTATAGAATACACCTTAACTTAGAAGACACACATTTTTATATCTGATATTATATACTATAAATCTTAACCATATTTATATCCATTTTCATCAAATTGGTTTTGCAGTCTTATCACAAAAACAAAGCTCTCCAGTGCAGTGCTTGCTGGTAGCACAGCACTAGAGACTAAGGTAAAGGATGAAGAATTCAACAATGGCCTAGACAGGGGGACTTAGTCAGAAAACATGAAACACGGCTTGGTGAGGGTTCAGTAGGTAAAGCCCCGACTCTACACTTGAAAAGTCGAGTTCCACGCCTGGAGCCCACAGAGTGAAAGAAGAGAAGTGACTCCCACAGCCGTCCTTGGACCTCCATGTGCACACACACGCCAAACACGAAAACAAATAAAACGGAATAAAACGGAATAAAAATTTAAAATAAGAACACAAAACCTCCAAATATCATATAGTTATTTATTTGTCAAAGCAAGAGGACGTAGCTACTTGTTAAGTGAACCACATAAGTTAAATAGAATATGTCTAGAGCCAACAAGAATATTGGAGAGTTGGCCCTAGTAGCTTATGCCTGTAACTCTTAGGAGATAAAGGCAGAGGGTCAGAAGCGCATGGCTAGCCTGGGCTACATGGTAAGTTTGAGGTCAGTCTCTAAAAGGAAAAACAAAGCACAAAACAGAGCAGGAACCTCAGAACCTAAGCTTATCCTAAGGCTCACCTTCCGACGGCTCCGCCCCTCCTCTGAGCCTAAGACCCCAGTCTAAGATCATGCCGATAAACGTGCAGTTCTCAAATATCCTAACTACTCAGAAAGCATGTTTTTGACCCTTGTGTGTGTTCACACCCTGCACTATTCTTCCAAAGAGCTCATCCTAGACCTTGAAAATATGTTGTCAAATAGCAAATGTTATCGAAAATCTAATAGTAATTAGAAACAAGCATTTCTGTGTGATTGTATTTCACGAAATAGCACAAAAGTCTAGATTTTACAGAGAATTTAACAACACATGTTAAACAGCTTAGGTTTTTTTTCTAGTAGCTATCCAAACTGCAGTTCTTTAGTGGTTCCATATTTTAGGAAATTGTTACAGGCTTTAAACACAGAAAAGGCAAAATACCACTGCATTGAAAACTGATTAACTTTAGCCTTACAGAATATAAAACTGAATAGGTGTGGTGGCGCACGCCTTTAATCCCAGCACTTGGTAGGCAGAGACAGGCAGATCTTTAAGTCACAGCCAACCTGGTCTAAAAAATAAATTATAGGTCAGCAAGGACTATATAGTGAGACCCTTTCTCTAAAAACTTAAATGAAATGAAATCACTTCAAATTTGTTATTTTATTTTTGTTAAATTTCAAAAATGTGATATTTATAGACAAATACTTTCCTTAAGATTTTTTATTTATTTTATGTATATGAGTACACAGTAGCTGTCTTCAGACACACCAGAAGAGGGCATTGGATCCCATTATAGATGGTTGTGAGCCACCATGTGGTTGCTGGGAATTGAACTCAGGACCTCTGGAAGAGCAGTTGGTGCTCTTAACCACTGAGCCATCTCTTCAGTCCAAGCAAATACTTCTTGAGTGACTGCCCACCACACTTTTCTAGGAAGCACAACAACATGGAAAGTAGCACAAAAAACACTTTGAAATGTGTCTTAATTACACTTAGTTCATGTAGAGGTTGAATACACTTCCTCAGGGAGGCGACATCAAATTCTTATTAGTCTACAACTAATTACTGATAACAGTTGTGACTGAGAAAGAAACAAATCAACGTTTTAGAACAGAAGCCTTCAAAATGACTCTTCTCAATATTCTTTTCAATTCACCCAAGCTGGACACAACAATAACAACAGAAGCTACAATGAGTTGGAAAGTGCACTCAGTAGGCAGACGCTCAAGACTGTTTGTCTTTACAAAGATCAAAGCCAATACGGAGCTGAGCACGCACTTCAGCTGCAGAGCTCCTGGGTGACAAGTCCTGAGTCTGACTCCCTAGCACTGAAAAAGAAAGCATTACATATGCAGACACGTTGACGTCATTATCCTTATGAAGTTTGTGCCCCGCTGTATTCCTAACACTATTTCTAGAAAGATAAAGTACCTTCAAACCACTGGTCTTTTTGTTTTGTCTTAAGACAGGGTCTCACTATATAGCCCTGGCAGGCCTAGAACTCTAGGCCTAGAACTCTCTTCATAGGCCAGGCTGGCCTTGAACTCCCAGAGATCTGCCTGCCTCTGCATCCCTCCCAAGTGCCACCACACCTGGCTCACAATATCACCTTTTAAAGTCAACAAGAAGGGATACTTTAGAAACACTTTCCCAAATCTGATAGACTGCCAGATTATTTGTCTTAGAACATTAAATTACTTTTAATCATTTATATTGTTTTATTTTATGTATATTGGTGTTCTACCTACCTACTGGTGTTCAATGTATGTCTGTATATCTGTACGTATGAATGAGGGTGTCAGAACCCCTGGAACTGGAATTATAGACAGTTGTGAGCTACTATGTGTGTGCTGGGAATTGAACCTGGGTCCCCTCGAAGAGCAGCCACTACTCTTAATTGCTGAGTCATCTCTCCAGGCCCTAGAACATTAAATCCTTAATTACAATTAATTGCAGCTTTCACAGTCCATGAAATGCATTACACATCCATTAATATGTCTCCAATGGAAAGTAAGAAATAAACGAAGCTCTTCTACAGAGACATCCACATTCCTCTCCCTGACCCAAAGCGATGCCTTCCAGCCTAATCATACTTTCCTCTACACCAACACTCTCTTCTGGAAGGTAACTGCTTGCTCCTTTCCTTTTAAAGGGTTCATTTTTACTCTCCTTAATGAGTGCATCCATATATGTGTGTATACATGCGTGGGTGCATATGTGTAGCTATGTGCGAATGCACATGTGTGCCAAGGTCAGAGGATACATTTTAGCAGTTGGCCCTCTCAAGTTGTCAGGCAGGTAACTGGGATTAGAGGTGTGTCAACACATGGTCACAGAAAATATGAAATTTTAAGCTATACATTTAAAAGGGTGTATAACATGTATAAATCAGAGATTAAAATAAATTTACATGGCTTCATGACTCAATATTGCTAAGAAACCAATTCTCCCAAAAACAGACATAGATTTATGATAACTAAAAGTAAAATTTCATTAGGATGGTAGAAATAGCATGCTGATTTAAAAATTCATATAGAAATGCAGACGACCTAAAATAGCTTTCAAAAAGATGAACAAAGTTAGTGGTATTATAAATCCAGTATTTATAAAAAAAAGATACAGAAACAAAATTAGCCTAGTGCCAGTGTAAATAAATAATGGATCAATAACACACAATATAGCTTCCAAAACATAAATCTAAATTTATAGTAAATTGGTTTCCAACAAATGGGTAAAACCAATTCACCGTGGAAAAGGATGCTTTTAAGTGCTGTAAGAGCCAGGGGCCGGCATATATTAACTATGCATAATGGGTTTCACCGCAACATTTTCATACACGTATCTAACTTATTTTGATCCTAGTCACCCACCCCACATCTCCCTTGTTTCCCTCCCGCTCCCACTATTTCCTGCCTTTTCCCAACCAGTTTCTCTTCCACGTTCCTGTCTTGTTTTGGTTTTTGGTTTTGGCAACCCAGTGGATTTACTAAAGGATGCTTACGGAGAATGGTGACAGGCTATCTACAGAGGTGTGAGCGTCTTGCCAGTGGCTGCACCACTGAGGAAAATCTCTCTCTGTCCACTTTGCTTTTCAATCTCAACTTACACTGCTTGCTTGGCATGGCTATTTTTATAAATGCTAGAGAATAAAACAATTTTGAATAGCCAGTTGTTCAACATAAATGCTTAAAGCACAGAAGAGGTGGGGCCCCAGAGACTACGTGTGGTCTTTATGCACAGATACATCTTGTTCAGCATGTACAATTATTTTTAAAAAATATGAAAATGGTTCTAACACTAAAAATAGAGCAGTTATTAAAATCGGGATTGGGTATCTAGACTGTTGAAATATCAGGTGTGGCAAAACCTCACACTTACCCTTCATAGGAAAAGCTCAGCAGGCTCTGCAGAAACTTCAACAGTGAGACCGTCACTGTGTACTACAGAGAGGAGCCCTAAAAACGTCTCCACAGTGTGTGACAATGCTATGATGTAACAGGAACCAAGCCATAGACACTACCAGACAAATGAGAACAGGAGGAAAAGGAGGCTGGGAAGAGTGCTCAATTGTTGGTAATAAAGAACACAACTTTAGCAGACCAGTGGTGGCACATACCCTCAGTCCCAGCACTCGTGAGGGGCAGACGGATTGCTGAGTTTGAGGCCAGCCTGGTCTACAAAATAAGTTCCAGGACAGCTAGGGGTACACAGAGAAACCCTGTCTCTAAAAAAACTGGAAAAAAAAAAATAAAAAGACAGCTTTGGGAAAGCATTCCCTGAGACATACTTATTTAAGAGAAAGTTTCTACGTGAAAAATGAGACATTCAGACAGAGGCAGTAAGTAATGTGGTCAAGGTTTATAAAGGGTCACACAGAGTGGCCATATGCAGATGTATTGTAATATAGAACAGTATACCGTAGTATAAGGCACTTTCATCAGAAAACAAAAAATGGTACACCTTGAGAAACAAAAACAAGCAGTAACGACTTTTACCTTACAAGGATATAATTTCTTCCCATGAATCAGTTTCTCACGTTCTCAGTAGATTGACTGTGACTCAACCTAGGTGGGAGACAAATAAGGACATGCCTGCTACTTGACTCTTGGCCCCATTGCCAACCCAAGAAGTTGACTTTCATCAACCTATGCTCTCAAGTTCAATCTTAGGAATTCTTTAAGACCAGGAGTGATAGCGCACGCCTTTAGTCCCAGCACTCAGGAGGCAGAGGCAGGAGGACTTCTGTGAGTTTGAGGCCACCCTGGTCTGAGCAGTGAATTCTGGGATACTCAGGTCTATGAAAAGAGACCCTGCCTCAAAACAAACTTGTTTGAGGGAAAAGAATCTGTTATAGACAACTTTTTCTTGAATATTTCAGCATGAACTATTAAAAGATTTAGCAAAACTTAAGTAAGATTAGCTCCAAAACACCTCTCTGCTAACAGAGCTAAGGATGAAATAAAAAACTTTAAGACCAGAAGGGAATCAGAACATTTAGTTGCAGAAAACTGATACAAGAACTGATAAGTCTGGGTAGTGACAGCAGAGATACTCAAATGTGTGCCAAGCAGTCTGCCATGTCCTAACTTCAGAACAAGAAAACCTCAGGAATCAGGCTGTTGGGATGGAGCACTTGCTGTTTAGCAGAAGACCCAGATTCAGTTCCCTGTACCTGCGTGGCAGCTCAAACTGTCTGAACCATGTTGCTGGAATCGGCTGCTGCTCCTCTGGGTCTACAGTTACTAGGCACACAGGGTAAACATGCTTACATACAGGAAAAACACTCACATAAAATATAATACATAAATCTTTATAAATGTAAGGGTCATCTACTAAAAAAGAACCATGACTGAGTCACATGAGGAACTAACCAGGGTGGCACAAGCCTGAAATCCAGCTACCCAGGAGGCTGCGCAAGCTCAAGACCTGCCTGGGATGCAGAGAGAGTTCAACCGTCTGCCTGTCTGGGGAACCTAGTGAGATCTTGTCTCAAAAACAGAAATAAACCTCAAAGGGCTAGGGATACAGCTTAATGGAAAAGAAGCACTTGCTTACCATACACTAGGTCCTAGGGTCTACCCCAGAAATGGGAAGAAATGCATTGAGAGGTAAATGAAAAAGAATTAACTCTGGAAATAACGAGTAGCAACACACAGGATGGTTGTGACACTGTGCTCTCACAGTGCTGGAGAGAGGTCGGCAGGTAACAGCGCTGATTACTCTTTAGGAAAATACTGGCTCAATTCCCAGCATCCCATGTGACTGTTCAGAACCATCTATATCCCCAGTTCCATGATTCCTTCCTTACATTTATAAAGATTTATTTATTATATTTTATGTGAGTGTTTTTCCTGAGGAGACCAGATACTCTCTTCTGGCTTCCATGGGCACCTGGCACACACATGGTTCACAGACAGACATGCAAGCAAAACACCTCTTCTTATAAAATAAATACATCTTAATAACAACCAAAAACCAGAATACAATCATAATAGCTCAACTTCAGTAAGATAAGCACTGACCAGCAGATGCTATCTTAAAGAGGGGCAAGGGAAAAAATGCGTCAGACTGTGGCTGAATGTCCTGAGTGCCTGTCCCAGATGACTTACTAAATGTATACACAAAATCAGAGTCATCTCTGAATGCCTTTATAAACAACAACAAAAACTTAACTGCCACTACAGTAAAGCGAATTTCCTAAGTTTCTAAAAGCTTGACAATTTTACAGTGAGATCCAGATGTCTAAGTGCCTACAGAGGATCAAGAGGAGCGAGAATGGCAAAGACCATCGTGACAATATAACTGCCGAAGCTTTGTAACTCTTCCATTATGCCTGGCGTGCGTGCGCATGTGTGTGTACACGCACGTGTATTTGTGTACGTGTGTATATGTGCACGTGTGTGTGCGTGCATATGTGTGTATGTGTGTGTACATGTTTGTGTGTGTGCATGTATATGTGCGTGCGTGCAAGCATGAGTGAAAAGGCTGCCCAACTGCAAACGAAACCATTCCCACAATTATGACTCTATTTAAATGATACATATCAAAATTAATTAAACACAAAATAATTTCTTAAGGCCTTCAATGGAGAATGAGAAGTTACCAAAACATTTTTATGACCAAAAAAATGTCTTCAGACCTTAGTAATCACATTAGACTATAAAGCCATACACATTAAAACATCAAATGCTAGTTACTATTGCCCAATACCTGGCTGTAAATATCAAATTCCCCTTTGCAACATCAGAAAAGGATGGCGACAACGTTCTGAGTTGCCAAACTCTGTCCTTTATGGGGGGAAAAAAGACATTCAAATGGAGGATTTACATGAACTTGTAGTTATCAACTTTTTAAAAAATGAGGTCATCTTTATCTGGTGCACAATCCGTGCTTACAGAAAGGAAATGAAAACTGGGGAATAGAAGTATTACCTGAAGGACAAAAAGTCCCTATTCCTGGAGAAAGCCAGCAGTCAGCTGCCAGGGTTTCTTACACTCTTCTGGTACTCACTTAGGTGATTGTGCAATTCAGAGCACACCAATCTCCACCACAGCCAGCAGGTAACGCTGTAGGGAATGGGGACACAGGGGACACAGAAGGGGGCAAGTTTAAGGGAAGGAAGGAAGAGGAGTAAAATATTCAGCTGTGATGTGCTTACAAGAACAGTTGTATCTCCCACCAGATCAGCTGCAGGCAGACACTGCGTACATCTGCAAGCACACTAACCACTTAAGGGGTCCTCTCCCTCTCCACCACTGCCATTACTGTGCTACATCCACTTTTAAATGCACATAAAGGCACTAACAAAAACGAGATTGCTATATGGAATAAACGTTATGTGAAGGCTGCACTGAATAATTTAACAGTAGATAAATAAACTCAGATACTCTACAGAACAAGCAATCTACAAATACAATTATGACATCAGTTGAACTGCTCAAATCAGTGAAAACTGTAGTTCTCTCTCTGAATACTAAAGCATACATAACATTATCTATGAAAAATAGTCCAGCCTAATGTGGTGGTTCATATCTGTCTTGCCAGTACTCAGGAGGCAGAGGCAGGGGAATTGTTGTGAGTTCGAGACCAATTGTCGAGAGACAATTTTGGTATAAATTGTATTCCAGGCCAGCCTAAGGTATGGCACTGGACCCTGCCTCTTAAGTGTAAAAGAAAGAAGGAAGGAAGCTGGGCAGTGGTGGTGCACACCTTTAATCCCAGCACTTGGGAGGCAGAGGCAGGCAGATTTCTGAGTTCGAGGCCAGCCCGGTCTACAGAGTGAGTTCCAGGACAGCCCGGGCTATACAGAGTAAACCCTGTCTCGAAAAAAAAAAAAGAAGAAGAAGAAGGAAGGAAGGAAAAGAGAGAGGAAGGAAGGGAGGGGCAAAGAAGAAAAATAACTCTTAAACTAGAGAATGTTCCAGTAATGGACTTTATCTGTATATCCAAGTATCTTAAAGGTCTGGACAAATACAAATACATCAGCTGTTAAGAACACTGGCTGCTCTTCCAGAGGACCCAGGTTTGATTCCCAGCACCTCCGTAGTGACTCCCAAGTGTCTGTAACTCTAGTTCCAGGAACACCTCACGTATGTGGTGCACAGACATACATTCAGACAAAAGTCTCATAAACATAAAATAAAGAAAATGAAATCCCAAGAAAACCCCTCACTCATATAAATTTATTTCTCTAGATTAATAAATGTGTTTCTGAACAACTTTTACATTCAGTTTCTACCACAGAAGCTAAAGGAGCAATGAGGAACAACCCAATCAGTAACTGGCCTTGACCATCAAGGTGTTCTGTCCATAAAGAGAATACAACCACAGAACTAAGGACAACTGTTTTAATATGCATGCATGCCTATAAAATAAATACCAATTGAGTCTTAAAAATGAAAATCAGTAAAGACTAGCTTCATTAAAACTGCTCACAGTAAGACTTGCTCCTTGTAAGACGAGGCCTGAAAGACCGATCTGTCGTAAAGGGATGTAAACAGCCTTATTTATAATAGCCAGACGCTGGAAACAACTCAGATGTCCCTCAACAGAGAGTGGAACAGAAAATGTGGTACATTTACACAATGGAATACTACTCAGCTATGAAAAACAATGACTTCATGAACATTGTAGTAAAATGGATGGAACTAGAAAATATCATCCTGACTAAGGTAACCCAGACCCAAAAGGACATACATGATACGTACTCACTGATAAGTGATTAGCCCAAAAGCTCAGAATACCCACGTTACAACTTACAGACCATATGAAGCTCAAGAAGAAGGAAGACCAAAATGTGGATGCTTCAGTCCTACTTAGAAGGGGAAAAAATAATCACAGATGGAAGAGGGAGGGAGGGACCTGGGGGGGAGAGAGGGAAAGAGGAAAAGGGGGGGAGCAGGACCAAAAATGAGAAGAGATAGAAGTCCGGAGGGCCAGGAGAACGAATAGAAATAAGTAGCAGTGGGGGTAGGGAACTTGAACCACTGGCAAGTCCCAGACTCCAAGAATGTGAGAGGCTCCCAGGACCCAATGGGGATGATGTTAGCTGAAATATACAACAGCCAGGAGAGAGAATCTGAAGAGATCACCTCCAGTATATAGACATGCCCCCCCAGTGGAGGGATGGGGCCATCCACCCATTTCAAAATTTTTAACCTAGAATTGTCTCTGTCTAAAAGAAATGCAGGGATAAAAATGGAGCAGAGACTGAAGGAAAGGTCATCCAGAGACCACCCCACCATGCAATCCATTCCATGTGCAGACACCAAACCCGACAGTATTGCTGATGCCAAGATGTACCTGCAGACAGGAGCTTGTATGGCTGTCCTCTGATAGGCTTTGCCAGCACCTGAGTAAGACAGATACAGACACTCACAGCCAACCATTGGACTGAGCCTGGGGACCCTGATGGAAGAGTTAGGGGAAGGACTGAAGGAGCTGAAGGGGATTGTGCAACACCATAGGAAGAACAACAGTATCAACTAACCGGACCACCCAGAGCTCCCAGGGACTAAACCATCAACCAAAGAGCTATGGGTGGGTCCAGCTACCTATGTAGCAGAGGATTGCCTTATCTGGCATCAGTGGGAGGGGAGGTGCTTGGTCCTGTGGAGGATCCATGCCCCAGAGAAGGAGGATGTTAGAGGGGTGAGGTGGGAGTGAGTGGGTAGGTGGGGAAGCACCCTCTTAGAGGCAAAGGGAAGGGGGGTGGGGTGAGGGGGTTCATGGAGGGGAGACCGGGAAGGGGGATAATATTTGAAATGTAAGCAAATAAAATAATATATTAAAAAAGAGAAGTGGGAAAAAAATGAAGTATGGGGTGGGAAGGAAGAGATCATGAACCAATTGGATGGCCTCAACAACAACAACAACAACAAACCACGTCCACTGTTACTGCCAGACTAAATGGTTGCATAGTCTAAATCAGATCATAAATTAAAAAGGGAGGGCATCACTATTTCATAATGAATAGATACAAATTAACATATTCAAAACCAAACTTCCCGTCTCTGATAGGCTGCTCCCCCAGCAGTCGTCTGCAGTTTAGCTAAGGGCAATTCCATCTCGTCCGTGGCTTCCATCCCCACTCTTCAGTCAATGGGGCTCTACCTTCCAAGTGCATCTAAACTCTGATCCTCAGCCACTCCAGGGCATCTCTCTACCTGGCTAACAGTTTTTTTCACCTGCATAGTTAACTGTCTCCATTGGCCTTTTGTTTCTTCTCTTTCCTGTTGCTCACACTGCTGCCAGAGTGATCCTTTGCTAAAAAAAAAAAAAAAAAAAAAAAAAAACTCTAGTGATTTCCAACCTCACTTCTGTGTAAAAGCCAGTACCACCAGTTTCCACATTGATACTGGATATAAGGAAACTTTGTCCCAGTAAATATAGAAATAAAACCTGAAACTAAGGGCTGTTCTTGGCTCAGTGGCTAAGAACATTTGCTACTCTTCCAGAGGACCTGGATTTGGTCCCCAGGACCCACAAGGAAGGAGGGAAATTCCTGGTGGGTAACAGACTGTAGAGATGAAGGCTACATGAAGCCCTGTGCCTGTGCTGGCCTCCAACTCACAAAGTAGCCAGGAATGACCTTCAACTTCCTGAGATCCCTTCTCCATAGGAGACACACTAAGATTGTACGCATGTCCTGCCATGTCTCCCCATTTCAAATGTGGCACCCTAGATAGCCCTCAGGACCCTGTGAACACTAGCCCAGCATTCTAGATCTCAAGTTGGAGAACCCACATCTTTTGTCCCCCGAAGATCTGGTTCTGTACTTGAACATGATCTGGATGTTATTGTTGGATGGGGAACAAACCCAGGGCTGCAAGCATGCCAAACAAGCTCCTCACCACTGAGGTACACTCTCCCCAGCCACAGCCGGGGTTTTCTTTCCTACTCCACTCTCTTACCTCACTGGAGGCCTCAATATATTTCAAAATAACAAGCAAGTTACCACCGTCGGGGCTGTTTGCATTGGCTCCCATCACCCCTTTCAGGTCTTGTGAAATACATTCCAGTTAAGCATTGCTGACCGTCATAATCGGGACTAACTACAAACCCCATCCGTATGTTCCTATCCCTTTCTGTTACTTTTTAAACTGTCTATAACACTCTGTTACACTTTTCACTGTTTACTATTTATTGATTAGCCCCATCCTCTTGTTAACATGGAACGCCATGAGTGTGGGGGTTTCTATCGATTTTACTCATTGCTATGTTCTCAGTAGTACAAAGCAGGCATCCAGTAATTTATTTGTTAAAAAACTAGTATAGCTAATGTCAACATATATTACTAGGGATTACATTAAAATAAATAGTATAAAAAAACAAAATTACTTTTAAATAATCTCAAATCTTATAAAAGTAAATTCATTTGTAATCCAAAAAGTAACCAAGCTTTCTCTCAGTTGCCTAATCTAAGTAAACCAACTCACAAATTTCATACAGCAATGTAGTTTACAAATAAGCTAAAACCCCTATTTATGCTTCCTAGAACAGAATCAATTAAAATCATCCTTGCATCTGTAATGACCAATATGTGGGGTGTGTGTGTGTATACATATATACATATATACATACCTACATACATATATATATATATATACATATATATATATATATGCGTGCGCACATGCGCACTCGCCTGCGCCTGTGCTAAGGATCTAAAATACACATATCCCTACAAACTGTCAAGCTTTGTTACAAACTGTGAGCCAGAGGTCCAGGCTCAAGCCTGAATTCATAGCACTTGGAAGCTGGAGGCAGAAAGTCAAGAGTCCTAGACAAGGGCCTATGAGATGGCTCAGTGAGTAAGGATGCCTGCCGCCAAACCTGATGACCTGAGTTCCATTCCCAAGACCAACATGGAAGGAAGAGATCCAACTCCCACAAGTTGTCCTCTGACTTTCCACATGTACACCATGGCATGCATGCACCCTACACACACAATAAATATTTAGGAAATGTTAAGAGTTTCAAGCAAAGCTGTGCTAAATAGCAAGACCTTGCCTCAAAACAAAACAAAAGCAACAAAAAAATCATGTGACAACTTAGTCTTTGAATAGAGATCTAGTTACTTGAGAAAGTGACGCTGTACATGGATACACATATGTGCACACTGATGACGAGGTCGGACATTAACACCTGGTATCTTCTTCACACACTCTCCTTTCTACCTTTTGAGATAGACTTAGTCTCACTGAACATGGAGCTCACAATTCAGCTAGACCAGCAGGCCCCAAGCTCCAGAAAGTCTCCTGTCTCCACCTTCCGAAGCAGCCCTGGGATTAAAGACATAAGTTGCTGCATGGAGGTTATATGTGGGTGGTAGGGATCTGAACGCAGGTCCTCATGGCTGTGCAGCAGGTCATGCTCAGCCTGCACTCGCCCTTTTAAACTGTCCTTTCCCCTTACTTTACAAAACAACTCATACTGAGACACTCAGGTTGTCTCTCCTACTGCTATCCTTGGAGCTAGCCTGGACCCAGAACCTTTCCAAATCTGGTTCTCCAAACACAGAGCAACAGATACTAGGTTCTGAAGGATACAACATCCTTCCAGTACATAAGTTACTCTAAGTCCATTTGTGGATGTTATGTATCTCCTTTAGATACTGTTCCTGGACTCAGACTCCACAAACAAAACTTCTATACTAACTATATCCTTCTATTAGCTGGAATTACTTATTAGCAGTCAACCACAGCCCAAGTTCCAAGTTCAGTTTCCTTAACACAGCAAATGAGGCCCAGGAAATTCTAATTTAGCTAAGCCTATTATTGACACCAAAATGAGCAGCAATCTCAATTCAAAATAATTCACTCTATAACCAGATCTTTGCTATCTGTGATGGTTTGAATGTGAACACCCTCCACAGGCTCCTATATTTGAATGCTTGATCCTTAACTTGGTGGAACTATTTGGGAAGGATTAGGCGGGGTGTGTGTGTGTGTGGCCTTATTGGAGGAGGTAAGTCACTGGGGGTGCGGTGGGGGGCAGGCTTTGGGGTTTCAAAAGTCCATGTTATTCCCAGTTGGCTCTTTCTTTCTTTGCCTTGTGGACATAAGCTCAAGTGTTACTGACTGACTGCTGTCATATTCCCTGATGTGACAGCCACAGGCTCATCCTATGGAAATGTAAGCCCTCAGCTAGATGATTTCTTTTACAAACTGCTTCAGTTGTCATGTCTCTTCACAGCTAGAAAGGTAACTAAGACACTGCTCCACTCTCTGCCACAACAAGCTGATCAATGAATAGCTAGAACTGAGCCATAAAAATTTTCTCTCCCAAGAATTTAAAACTTGGCAGGAACGATCAGAGAGTTCTAACTCCAAAGTTGCAATTTTCAACCAGGAACAGTTTTATCCCCTGGGGAAATTTTGGAAATTCCTAGAAATAAACACCTCACACTTCAGAGAGTAGTCCTCTACAGCAAAGACCTGTCGTCTAGTCTACAACCTGAAACTGACAGGCTTGCTCTAAGATGAAGGCCCAGGGAAATTCAAGGAGTCTCCCTGTCTCCCACTTGTCTCAGGCTGTGTGGTCAGATCTTCCTCTGAATCTGTGACCTACCCAACAGCTTCAACTACATTTCCCTTTTTACTTAAATTGACACATTCTGTTGCCTGTAAACAAAATAACCAGAGCTAGCAAGGTCATCAAGCTCAATCACCTGATACACATCTACATATTTTAAACCAGTTTCTCAGTCTTCCCGCTGCCGACATTTGGACCAGATGGGTTTTCGGTTTAGAGGTGTGTGCTGGCTATACATGGTAGTGTCTGGCAGTGTCTCTGGCCTCTACCCACCAGGCGACAACCTTCCAAGTCAGTCACAATAATCAAAACCATTGCCCAATGTCCCCAAAGGAACAAAGTTCCAGTGATTGACAACCACTGCATCAAACAGGACAGACTCCACCCCATGAGGTACAGTCTACCTAGTGAACTCCTACTCTGCAGGAAACCCTGTGTATCATACAGCATGCCCTGAGGCTAAGCCACCGGAGGCCAGCATCTGTACTTGGATCTTTCTTATCACTTTTCAGTTCCAGTATAATTAAAGGTGTACCTTTTGTCCCTGCCTGTCTCAGGGTGTGTGGTTAGATTGTCTTCTGAACCAGTGATCCACCCAACAGCTTCAACCACACATATTTCCCTGCATGTATACCTACACACATGTGCACAGAGAGACACAGAGCAACAGATAAAAAGGGGTAACGGTGAAATGACAGGTAGTTCCTGCTGGAGCTTCCTTTCTTATATGTAAATGTTTTAAAGAACTTTCCATTCCCTTACGGGGGTGGGGGGGAAGAAGATTCCCCTGTCACCACCTTCAATACATACCCTGTTCCGCCTAAAAAATCTGGGTAATTTCTCTTTCAAAGGCTTTTCCTGTTTCATTTCTCTTAAAATATCACACTTCTAACCTCTTCCTGTCTCTTTACACACCCCATAGCTGTTCAGATCAGTTAAGTCTACAAACTTTTCATTAAAGCAAGAGGCACTTAGGAAATGAACATTAGGTAAGAAACAGAGACATGACTTATAATACTCAAACCATGCAGTATTTATTTAAAACATAAAGTATGTGTCAGTTTCATATAAAACAATTCCTCTTCCACACTTGTCCAATATGCCAACTTCGAAAGTGCTGCCCAGCCTCCAGTACTGCCCATTTTAATCTTAAAATGTTAAGTTTCACTCAGAGTGACCATTCTATTTTTCTAGACAGACTTCTTCCTGGAAGAGTCCCTGCAGGCAAGCCTGGAAGGACTTGGACATTTTCCTCATTTTTCCTCTCTATGACAGTACAGGTTCCAACCCGCTCCCACAGTGTATTCCAGCACTGGACTCAGGCTATGCTGCCAAGGATGATCTTGATCTGACAGCCTTCACCTCCTGAGTGCTGAGACTATAGCAATCTCTCATCACAGTGGGTCTATGAGGTGTTAGGCATTGAACCCAGGGCATCTTTGGTGCTAGGCCAGCACTCTACCCAGACTGGTAAACTGAGTTCCATCTCCAGAACACACATGGGGGTAGGTGAGACCCAGTTATCCTCAGACTTCCATACAAAGGCTGGATCAGGCACTCGTGTGCACACTTGGATGCATACGGTAAGTAAAGGAAAAATATAATAATCTTTTAAAGCATAAACTAGAGATGGTTTCCCCATTTAAAAAGAAAGAAAATGCTAATGTTCCAGAAACTTTGTGACTTAAAAAATAATGCTCATTACTATTTACCACACAGGTGTAAGAAACCAGGAAGATTATAATGTAATCCTAAGGACTTAACTCTAAGGATGTGAGACTTATCTATGTGATAGAGTAAGCCATTACATTCTGCTCTTAAGAGGTCTTCCCGAATGGACTTATACAAGAGAATTAAAGGATAATGCCCTAAGGCACTTATCGACTGAATTCAATTTTCTTTTAGGCATACTGAGTGATACGGTACCACTATCCTTGGGAGAAAAATAGGCAATAAAATCATTGTTTATGGATCTGAATTTTCTTATGGATCTAGAAATAGGCAAGTGTGAAGTGCATCTCATGAGTCAGACTTATCCTAATAGACATTATTCAAAATAAGATGACTCAGTATTGCACTGTCTATATAATTAAAAAAATATTTCCAACAAAGCATGGTAGCACAAACCTGAAATCTTAGTACTCAGGAATTTGAGGCAGGGTGACACTAAACTAGAGGGTAGCCTGGGATTTGTCATGAGTTACAGGACAGCCTGAGCTACATAATCTGTTTCAAACACACACACACACACTTTCTAATTAGTGATATTAAGAACCAAACACATGGTCACAAACTTTGCTAAAGTTTGATATTTTATGTATACATACTGTATGTATTATGTTTTATTCAATATGTCAGAAAAATATCTGCTGAATCATAGTATTGTTGTTCAATATGTTCTCAACTGTAAAATATACACATATTTATATACATATATACATATACACATGTCCTGAGAATGAAGACTTATGTTTAGTATACAAGTCTATCATTAAATCTGAGAACCTTCCTTTAATCAGTTAAAAGCATTCATTAACTTACAAATAACAGAGGAGAGAAAGATACCCTAACCAAGAGCTTTTAATTCCCTGTCACCAACTTGGAACAGGATCCTACATTTAGCCTGTGTCTTGAGACAAATATGGAGAAGCCAAGAGCTGTAACAAACTGCCAGTTTACTGAGTCATGTTTCTGACTAAAACTGTGTTATGAAATGGAAAGAATGACACGTCTGGGATTTAAACACCAGAGACATTAACTCCCTGAACTCAAGGGTCTCGGAAGCAAAATCGGAAAACTCTCCAGGAAGAACGATGCGGGACTGAAAACGACTTCCTTGGAGCACTTGCCAAAGCTGAGAACTCCTGCTTTATTTCCCTAAAACAAATCCGAACTGTGCAAACAAGCACACCCTCCCGTGCATCGGAGCGGGAACGCCAGGTACGGGGCACCGAGAACAATCACAAGGTTAACGTTTCACTGGCACACACACACACGCAAACACACCCCAGTCCTCCTCGGTTAACGGAATCGCTCTGCTCCGAGCCCCGGGAGCTTCCGAGCCCGACCGGGTCCCGGCCCACCCCATCCACCCAGCACCTGAGTGACGCGGGGGACGTCATCAACCTCGGCGCAGGAGCGGCCCCCGGCAAAGACCCCGGCCCGTCGAGCCCCGCCGCCCTCCGCGTGACTCCCGAGGCCGGTCGGGGGCGCCAGCAGCACCGGCAGAGGCCGGACCTGTACCCCAGAGCCGGCGGCCAGCGGAGGGGACCGGCCCCGCGCTCTCGCTGACCTGGAGAGGTGCTTCAGGATCTGTTTCTTGATGATCCCAGCCATGGTGCCTGCCGGGCTCGAGCGCCGCTCTCTCGCCGCTCCTCACAGCCTCCTCCTCTCTTCGCGGTGGTCTCCTCTCAGTCTCGCCTCACCGGGCCGGAGGAGAAGCGCCGGAGCGCTCACTCTCGGGAGAGACTCGAGGCCCTGGCCGAGGCCACAGCCGCCGCAGCCGCCTCCGAGAGCCCGGAGCATGACGCTCAGGCCGCCGCGGCTGCCGCCAGCGCCATCTTGGCTGCAGCATCACCTAAGAGACCGGGGGCGGGGAGAGGAGTCGGGGGCGGAGCGAGCTCGAGGTGGGCGGGACCTGTGGGAATTCGGGAATCTTCAGCCCTGCCCACTTCGGACTGCCGCCAGGTCCTCAGCTGCCCTGATTCAGCAGGACCCATTGACTCCCCTTCCCAGATGCTACTTGGGCTTTCATCCTTTCTCCATCTCCCCTTAATTTTGTCTGTGCCTTTGTCACTGTCTTTCTCCTCCTAGTCTTGCTTCTTCACTTCCTCCGAACTCAACTTTCTGCTCTACAAATAGCGTTACTCTTTTGACCATTTCAGCTTTTTATCTCAGTTTCTTTTCCCAAGATACTTCCCTTAGCCTAAAGAATGTAATTTAATGTTTCTATTCGTTAATCTAGTCTTAAAGGAAGTAAAATTGACCGCAAGTCATATTTAACTGGATATATCTAAAGACCTGAAATTAGAACATCTACGGCCTCCGTGGTGGTGGCGCACGCCTTTAATACCAGCACTTGGGAGGCAGAGGCAGGTGGATTTCTGAGTTCGAGGCCAGCCTGGTCTACAGAGTGAGTTCCAGGACAGCCAGGGCTATACAGAGAAACCCTGTCTCGAAAAACCAAAAAAAAAAAAAAAAAAAAAAAAACCTCGATGCCCAAACCACCATGAAGGAAAGAACTGATCTTGAAGGAAAGAACTGATCTCGAAAGTTATCCTCTGGCCACACACACACGAGCACTTAGTAGACATTTTTAAATGGAATGTCTAGATTGAAATCCTGGTTCTAACATTTTTCTAGCGATGTTACCCTGGAAAGATTGTTTTCATCTTTAGCTTTACTTAATGTATGTGTGTAACTATGAATGTGACTTTGGTCACTCAGTGGAGGTCAGAGAACAGCCCCAGTGTAGAGCCCCACCTTCTTCTATCTCCTCCCTAACAGCTCCTTGCATACTCCAGATTAACTGGCTCCAAGGATCCTCTTGTTGGTCTCTTGTTGCCTCTCCCATATTGCCTAAAGAGTGCTGGGATTACAGACATCTATCTGGCTTTATGTGAGTTCTGGAGACTCAAGTTCAAGTCCTCACGCTTGCATGGCCAGTGTATTGTCTGCCAAGCCAGCTCTCCCAGCCAGTTAAACTCACAGTTAATCATCTTTAAAATATAGTGTCTGCCCTTAGAGATGGTTTGGCAGGGGCCCTTGTAGGTACTGTTGGCGTGTCTGGGTCATATTGGCTGGCCGCCTGTTGTAGAAGCAGGTTTTGGAAAAGATAATGAATCACTAAAATGTTTCATGAACAGTTGGGAGATAGACAGTCCAGCCATTTGAAGTGGGAAAAACCAGTAGTAAAGTTAACAATGCTTGAAGCATGCCAGGTTAGCAAACAAGAATTTGCTAACACAAATACTATGTGGGGATGAAAGCGGTCTGAGCTATTCGAAAGGAATCAATCTGGGTGTCGTGACACACAGGTCTGTAATCTCAGGACTTTAGGAACAGAGGCTGGAGGATTGCTATAAGTTTGAGGTCATCATGATCTACCTAGCAACACTCTCTTTTTTTTAACAAAAAAAAAAATCAAGTTTTTAAAAATAACAACAAAACAAAAATGTAATTACTTGGACATAGGATCCATAACAACTCATAAAAATGCCTGTCTTGGGACTGACTCCTATTTGAAAGCTGGCATGACAGTCATGTGTTGTACTTCAGAGCCTTACTAGACTAGCGAAGGCTGCCTACAACTGGCCACGTCCTGTCCCTGGCCAGGTGACTCATTCACAGTCTCCACCCCAACCCTGCTCCTCTCGGTCTCTTAGCTTCAGTAACATAGCATTCCTTATCCCCAGGCCCAACCCCTTTCTTCAGATGACCTAGGATGACCTAGAGTTTCTTATCTTACAAATAACTATAGGTAGAAATCAGCTATATTTACAGAGGAATAAATGTTAAAAGTAACATTTGACTGACAAAACAAAAGCTTTGGGGGTGGAGCAAAGAAGGGTTAGCCCAACCTCCTGCTTTGTCCTGATTATGAACTATTAGGACAAACAAACGTAGAACACAAGGAAGTTCTGAAGGCCCAGTCAGTCTCTGAGCGCAGTGCAGACTGGATCGTCTAGTGTACTTCAAACCGCCAACACCCACAGGCACCTTTTCTCCGCCCTGGACTTCCTACAGAGTCATAATAACTCTGATTATAGCAGCTCCCTGCCTTCATCATGTTAGTTTAGGGGCTGGAGAGATGGCTCAGTGGTTAAAAGCACTGGCTGTTCTTCTAGAGGAAGTGGGTTCAAATCCCAGCATTCACTTGGTGATTCACACCTGTTTGTAACTCTAAGATCTGACACCCTCACACAGACATACATGCAGGCCAAAAAAAAAACCAATACACATAATTTTTTTAAATTTTAGCTTATATGTACTCATAGTACACACAAATGTATGCAAACGTTAGGGAAAAGATTGGTGCAATTAATCTTTAGCATCTTTAACATTTTTTTTTGGAGCCCTTTGATTTTAAAAGCATATATCCAAAAGGTCATTTATATATCATTTATTTATTGGTTAATTGAGATATGCTAATTTATATGGACATATAACCCACATGTATCTAACTTGGCTATGGTATGCAAACTTAATTTTAAAGTTTAAAATGAGCCAGGCAGTGGTTGTGCATGTCTTTAACCTCAGTACTGTGGAGGCAGAGGAAGACAGAGCTCTGAGTTTGAGGCCAGCCTAGTCTCCAGAGCAAGGTCCAGGGTAGCCAGGGCTACACAGAGAAACCCTAACCCAGAGAGAGGGAGAGGGAGGGGGAGGGGGAGGGGCAGGGGGAGGGAGAGAGGGAGAGGGAGAGAGAGAAAAGAGGAGAGGAGAGGAGAGAGAGAAAAGGAGAGAGAGAAAAGGAGAGAGAGAATAAATTAGTTAATAACTTCATTTTTTAATCAGTATTTTTAAAAGTTATAGGCAAGCTGGGTACTGGTAGTGCACAACTTAGGTCTCAGCACCTGGAAGACAGAGACAGGCAGCTCTCTTAAGTTCAAAGCCAGCTTGGCCTACAGAGTGAGTTCCAGGACAGCCAAGGTTACAGAAAGAAACTCTGTCTCAAAAAAGAAAAAGAAAAAAGAAACAAACAGAAAAGGAAAGAAAATATGTTATGCGCAGATATAGGTAATTCCTGCACCTTGGACTATTTCAGATATGAGTATACATCAGAAATAATTGTTTTCAAAATATGCTAGAAAAAAATGAAAATAAACTAGGGATTCATAAAAAAAATCTGTGATATCAAAACAATAAAATAATATAGGGTAATTCTATCAGCTTATCTACTTGGCTAGGTTGTTGCACTTAAATAAATGCATATGTAAATGTCACTTGAAATTCTCTGTATTAAAAAAAAGGAAATTGTTGAAATAGGAAAAACTGTTACATTTTATTCCTCTTTGTCACCCAGCCACAAGGAGGTGTTTTTTAAGAGTCAAAAGTGACCACAAAGTTATGTCTACAAAAGGAAGAGAAATTGCACTACCTCCTAGGGGTGCACCAGGAAGGTACATGAGTTTGGAGGATAGTTTATGCATAATCGAACAATGTAACCTGTTTTGATGAACTCGTGTGTAATTAAGACAGTTCCTCATACCTGGAGTCATAGCTCATCAAGTAGAAACAGGACCATTTGAGGCCTGGAGTTTGAGGTTAATGAGAGAGGATAGAGTGAAAAATTAGAGGATGTGGCAGAGTTGAAAAGAGGTAGAACCAGAGTGGTTGGGGGAGGAAGGAAGGGAGAGGGAAAGAAAGGCCCGCCCTTGAGAATGGAAGGGAAAAAAAAAAAACGTGTGGGTTGACAATTCATGTTAACATTTAATCATATACTATAAAGCAAAGCCTTTAAAAATATCTGTGGCTTGCTGGTAGTGGCAACCTCCCTACAAGAACACACCTTTTCAAAGAAACACCTCCACCCCTCTCCAGAAAGGAGAGGGGGAAATGCGAAACAGGTCCTGCCTGCTGCGGAGCCCCAGCTCCTAGCTCAGGCTGCTGTAAAATCACCACAGCCCTTAGCCCCGATTAAAAAGGAGCCCTTTTCTGTTTTGGCTGGTCTATTCTCCGCTAACCTCTAGGAAGAGGAGCAAGGCCGACTGTAGGATGTTCCTTCCGGAGGACGCAGGATAAAAAGCACCCTAAAATAAGTGGAAAACCACCCCAATAAACACGTTTTGGATATTTTGGGGAAAAAAATCTAGGTTTCCCTAAACAACAAAACAAAAACCATTCCTGCACCCTAAGAGTAAACAACCTTAAGTGAATGTAGGGTCACGAGACCAAGACCCGCGCTCTTGAGTCTCTTGACTCAAGCTCAAAATGTTGTTACTTTTTGTAATGTGAACTTGGGCAAGATTTTTTTTTTTTTCTTTTAAAGGCTTACCTGTAGGAGATAGTTGTATCTAACCTCTGTAATTTGTGAGGGCTGAATGAGAGTCTGTGTTAGTATTCTGTCTAAACTCCACCTCCACAGTTACCTGGCAATAGCCAGGTATGCTCCTCCCCACAGCTACCTGGCAACAGCCAGGCAGGCCTGCCCACTATAAAAGGGGCTGCCTGCCCCCCTCCTCTTTCTCTTACTCCCTTGACCCCTAGCCTGCAACTTTCCCCTGTTTCCTTCCCCCTCCCCCCTTCCCTTCCCCCTCTCTCCACGTGATCATGGCTGGCCTCTACCTTTCTGCTTGCTCTCCCTCTCTCTATCTCTCTGCCTCTACTACCCTCCTGGCTCTCCTCCCCATGCCTTGAATAAACTCTATTCTATGCTATACCGTCATGTGGCTGATCTCTCAGGGGGAAGAGATGCCTCAGCATGGGCCCGCTGAGACATCCCCTTCCATCATTGGTTTCCTTCCATCTTTTCAGTCTGCACATCTTTTAACGAAGTGCCAAGTGTGAAGGAAACTTTCTAGATGGTGGTGTTACTATTCATCATCGGTTTTTTAGAAGGAAGCAAAGCATTACGAGAACACAGTGAACAGAAAGATTCATCCAGAGGAGAATTTACAGTCTCACTCTGTACCAGGGGTCCTCCCAGAACTTTTCACCTAGCCCCCTACTCTCCGGCCCAGGGGCTGGGCTTCCCTTCCCTTCCCTTCCCTTCCCTTCCTCCAGCCTAATCCCTAAATAATCTCAGCCACTTTAGTTATGCGGTCTCTTGGTCCTTTTGGCTGGCTCCTGTGTCTCTTGTTTGACTCTCCTGTCTCCTCCCTGCCCACCTCTCCCCTCAATGACTGGTTCAGTCTGCTGGCTCAATTTGCCCGGTTCACTCTGGACCCTTCCAGATACCTCTGGTTGTTTCTTTCCTCCTATCTACAATAAAACTTTCTCCTCAACCATACCTAGGAACAATCATGTTTTTTCCATTCAGAGGTATTATTTAAAAAAACGAACAAGCCACTTCAATTTGCTTTAAAAAATAACTGTCTTTGAAATCGAAGACTTGGGTTAGAAAGACGGCTTGGCAGAATTTTATACAACGACGGGAAAGGGCCTTTAAGAGCCCCGCGGTGATTTAAGCCTTCACAATAATGTTAAGGACCACTCAGGCTAATAAAGCGTCAGAAAAGTGTCATACTCAGAAAAATGTCGGACACAACAGAGTGGAAGCTCTTGGTAATTCAGTAGGCAGAAAAAAAAGTTCACAACTCTAAACGGTTGGTGTGTTGTAGACAGAACAACATCTTCTTTTTTGTTTTGTTTTTCGAGATAGGGTTTCTCTGTGTAGCTCTGGCTCTCCTGGAACTCACTCTGTAGACCAGGCTGGCCTCGAACTCAGAAATCCGCCTGCCTCTGCCTCCCAAGTGCTGGGATTAAAGGCATGCACCACCATTGCCCAGGTGATAGAACAACATCTTAAAAGTTCCTTTTCAAAACAGCAACTGCTAAAGAGGCCCGTCACTAATTATAGTTAGAGTTTCATTGTGGGAAATTAGTGATAATAGTTTCACACTTGCTCTTCCTTGACAGAGAGAATGCACAGTACCTCAGAGTAGTATGAGTGTAGGAGTGCTTTCAAATGTACCTGCTTAGTAATGACATTTAATTTGTAAACCGTAAATTTTAAATTCAGAGGCAGAGCCCTTGCCTAGAACGCCATAAGGCTGTGGGGTTTGATCCAAAGGACCAGAAAAGTGGGGAAGGGGTGTTATAATTTTCAAAAGGTTGAAAACATGATTGACATAACAAATTCATAATGACCATTGTCCTAATTTGCCCGCCAATCCAGGAACAGCACAACTCACAGTGGGCTGTACTGCCCCACATAATCAGCTATTCTAAACGCCCCATAGACATGTGAGCATGGTCTCACTAACCAATCAGATGGAAGAATTCCTCAATTGAGATGCTCTCTTCCCAGGTAACTCTACTTTTGGGCAAAGTGGACAAAAACTTCACTAGCACAAAGATCAAAGATTTGCTAAATAATATTAATACAAGAACTTGAGTCTATTGTGTATTCATCATAGACTTATATGACACGTTTAAACACTCTTAAAATTACTCATCATTTAAATATACTTGTATTTGAAAAGTTGGGTTTACGCACTTGAGATTATTTGTGAGAAAGCACGGGAAGCGAGCGTGGAAGGTGTGAGGGTGAAGAGAGTCAGAGCTTTTATTGAACAATTTGTGCTGAAGCTGGTTCGTCTTGCTCCTAAGGATCAATTGTCTCTTTTCTCCCAAATATGATGCGTGTTTGGTAACTCCCGTATGGTTTGAAGTCTGCTATAATAATGGTATTCTATTCACACAATGAAAATTATTAAACACTACAAACCAAGGCTTATTTCCTCTTTGGAAAGCTAGTTGTTAGGGTAAATTATGATTGAGGAATTGGCTCAGCAGATAAAGCCACAAGTGCACAGACATTGCATAAATAGAATGAAAATTATTTTGAGACAGGCTTTCTCTACATAGCCCTGATTGTCTTAGAATTCACAATGTAGACCAGGCTGGCCTCAGACTCTCAGAGATCCACCTGGTTCTATTACCCAGGTGCTGGGATCAAAGGCGTGTGCTACCACACTCAGCTAATAATATTTTTAAGATTATGATAATGTAAGAAAATATAAGGATATTATTTCACAGATATTAACAAGCCATAGTTATTTCTATGATAAGTGATCTGAGGAGATTTTTCAGTTACTTTTCTCATTACTGTGATAAGTGTTGGGAACAAGCAAAAGAAGCTTATTCTAAGTACTACCATTTCCTCTTGAGACTCTAAATTCTAGATTGAGAAACTAAATTCAAGGTCCCAGGCCCTAGGGATTGAGGACTTCCCTATAGCTGAACAGCTTCTGTTGTAAACAGTTGTCTAAGTCCAGACATTTCAAGGACGACTTATAAGGAAACAGTTGTCCGAGTCCAGACATCTCAGGGACAACTTCGCCATCTTGCTGGCAGGGTCAAACAAGTTCATGTTCTCAGGCCTAGGAACAAACACCTGACGTACTTCTCCAAATGTTTTCTTAATTGTCTATTAACTGGTAAAGGATATAGAAATGGTTGTTATCTATACCAAGGTACATACGTGATAAAAAATATATATCCCGTTGCCTGTTATGACCTAACTGACTATGTGCAACTTGTCTAGTCTTTGTTCCCTTTTCATTCTACACTTCCTTGCCAGAGTCCAGGAGAGAACCTGACTGCAAAAGCTGAGTTAAGGACCTTGAAGCCATAAGCCCTGGATACAACCCAGTCTCCAAGCAAGGGTATTCCCTTGCTTAACTTGTAATGTCAAAATACAGTTGGATAACACCGCAGCTCCCCATTTCCCCGTTTTGTGTTCCTGTCCTTTAAAAATGTTATACAATCTCTCTTTGGGGACGCGGCTTAGATCTCCCCTGACCGCCTCCCTGCGCGCTCAGAAAATAAAACTTTCGTTTTTAAGCTTCTGTCCCTGAAGTGAGTTTTCTCAGCTTCCACCCCGAGCCCAACAATACAATAAAATAAAAGTGACAAAAGGAACTTGAGAAAGGGGTTATTTCAGCTCACAGCTGGCTCATGGAGCCAGGCAGTGGTAGCTCAAGCCATTAATCCCAGCACTCAGGAAGCAGAGGTTCTCTGAGTTCAAGACCAGCCTGGTCTACAGAGTGAGCTCCAGGACAGCCCAAGCTATAAAAAGAAACCCTATCTGAAAAAAAAAAAAAAGTAGATTCTGTCATGCTAAGAGAGTCACAGCATCCTCAGGGCAGGGGTCACACAGTGTCTCTAGGCAGGAAGCAGAGTGCAGCGTAAGCTTATGATCAGCTTTCTCTTCTTATTTTTTATCCAGTCTGACAGTTAAGAGTGTGTCTTCAGACCTCTGTCAATCCAGTGCAGAAAACCCTTTACACACATGCTAAGAGATTTGTCTCAAAGGGGAGTCTAGATCCTGCTATGTTAGCAATCAATATAAACTCTCTTTTGTGAACATGACAGTCACTTTGAAATCTTAACCTTCTGCTCCTTGTACCTACAGGCTCATGGCCATCTCACAGTGCACAATGTATCCACTCCATTGTTCTCTTAACAGTCCTCATTGAAGGGGCTCTATCAGGCCAGAGCACGGCAAACACTGCAGACATGTTTTGCTGTTATACCCCCTTTTCCTCTCCCTTGCCAAATCCTGGTACATTCCTGAGGCTATCCCCCAAGATCTATTCCATTATTTGGCCACTGACTCATTCCTGAGACAAAACACCAAGTTCCAATAATCAAAATTCGTTATTTGGCTAATATATCCAATCGGGATTTATCAACACACAGACTCTCCCCTTTTTTTCCTTAAAAACCCACCCCTCCAGAAATAGCTTCTCTTCTCTTGCTTTTCTTGCGTGCTACTGCTGCCTTTCATTCCTGTTGCAAGGCAGTTCCAAAGCCCTAGAAATACACGGCTAGGATTATCACAGGGACAGTCTCACTTCTTGATACCAATATTCTGTTTTACTTACCTTTATCATTGTTGTATGCAATACCTGGCAAAATTCTCTTAAGGGGAAAAGTTTGGCTCACAGTTCGAGGATGTAGTCATGATGGGGAAGTCATGGTGGCAGGCGGGTGATAGAGGCAAGTGGTCACAAGGTCTCCACAGTCAGGAATCAGAAAGCGACTAATCATTTCAATCTGGAAGTTAGTACGGGTCTTCATAACACAATTAACCAAACTACAATAACCCCTCACATACGTGCATGGAAATCTGCCTCCTGGGTAATTCTGTATCTTGTCGAGTTGGCAGTCAATATAAACCATCACAGGAGGCTAACCGGATTTCTGATTTATAAGAATGTTTACTAAGAATTACGCTCTCATTTCAGAGGAGGAGAGACAACAGAGGCAGGAAGGGCACTGAGAAGGTGGTGACATTGTTTCAGGCAAGAGAAAAGGAAGCAAGATCAATCGTAGATTCCAGAGATTTAAGAGTTGGCAGTAAAGTTTCTCTCTTGGAGCACTGGGTGGAGCTTGGAGCACTGGGTGGAGCTTGAAGCACTGGGTGGAGCTTGGAGCACTGGGTGGAGCTTGGAATGCTGGGGTGGAGCTTGGAGCACTGGGTGGAGCTTGAAGCACTGGGTGGAGCTTGGAGCACTGGGTGGAGCTTGGAACGCTGAGGTGGAGCTTGGAGCACTGGGTGGAGCTTGAAGCACTGGGTGGAGCTTGGAGCACTGGGTGGAGCTTAGAGGAACAGCCATCACTGAGATGCGTACATCAGGTAGAACAAGTGATTACGGGAAGATAATATGTAGTGTTACATTTCCTGTGTTTAAAGCTTTCTCAGGAGGTTTAAGCGTTTAAGAACCATCATTAAAAATAAGGTTTGAAAAGAACTAAAGTTACACACACACACGCCGGGCAGTGGTGGCACACACCTTTAATCCCAGCACTTGGGAGGCAGAGGCAGGTGGATTTCTGAGTTCGAGGCCAGCCTGGTCTACAGAATGAGTTCCAGGACAGTTAGGACTACACAGAGAAACCCTGTCTCGAAAAACCAATAAATAAATAAATAAATAAATAAATAAATAAATAAATAAATAAATAAATCTTTCTCAGGATTTGGGGGTGGCAGCATTTAATACTTAAAATTTTAGTTTAGGATGCATCTTCTTCATTGATAACTTAAGCCAAGAACATGAATAATCTCTTTTTTTTTTTTTTTTTTTTGTTCTTCCAGACAGGGTTTCTCTGTGTAGTCCTGGCTGTCCTGGAACTCACTCTGTAGACCAGGCTGGCCTCGAACTCAGAAATCCGCCTGCCTCTGTCTCCCAAGTGCTGGGATTAAAGGCGTGAGCCACCACCGCCCGGCTCATGAATAATCTTGATCAAAGAGAATGTAAAAGGTGAGGGAAATCAAAACAATGTTTAAATAAGAAAGGGCTAAGGCACAGAAGGAGAAACAGGATTGAAAGAGCAGAGTTTAAGCATCAGAGGCAAATAGAAATGGCGGTTGCTGTGTGCTAGAAGATTTAAAAGAGCTATGTCACTTGACTGCAGTAAGAGAGCTGATCACCTTTTTGTTTGGGGCGAGTTTTTATTTTGCTGGCTTTAAGATTAGGACTCTACAAGAAGTACCAGCCTTGGCCTTGATATGCATCTCAGGTTGACTGGAGCAGGTGATCATCCTGTCTCAGCCTGAGTTCTTACCACTTTAGTAATTGAGTCGGATAAGATAGAATAATGATGTTGGTCAGGATTAACTTTAGACATTGAGAAAGGTTTTCCTTTTATTGATCGTGCTAGAGATCAGAACGCAGACCCCTTGGATATGTTAAGAAAGCACTCCACCTCCACCGCTGAGCCTCATCCCCTCACTCTAATTGACTTGTTTGGTTGGTTGGTTGGTCGGTTTTGAGATAGGGTTTCTCTGTGTAGCCCTGGCTGTCCTGGAACTAACTCTGTAGACCAGGCTGATCTCAAACTAAGAGATCCAGCTGCGCCACCCTCTTCCCCACCAGTGCTGGGATTAAAAGTATGCACCAGTACTGCCTAACCCTAATTAACTTTTTAATATAAATCAGTATAGATATCAGTAGAATACACTGCCTGCTTTGAAGGAGTTTGATGGTTAGGCAGGTTGACAGAGGTACATGAAGACATGGGTTTTTGTCCTCAGTAGCACACAATCCAGGCAAGGTGGCACAGGTCTGTACTTCCAGAACTCCTGCAGGTGGAGACAGGAGGATCCCAACTTCAGGAAAATCATTCTATATAGTAAATTTGAAGCCAGCCTGGGCTATGTTAAACCCTGTCTCAAAATAAATATTAAGCAAACTAAAACGATGATAACAGCATCTATCGACAGGTACTTGACTTCTAACACTAATATTAAACCATCCTATGCCAGGCAGTGGTGCGCACGCCTTTAATCCCAGCACTTGGGAGGCAGAAGCAGGCGGATTTCTGAGTTCGAGGCCAGCCTGGTCTACAGAGTGAGTTCCAGGACAGCCAGGACTACACAGAGAAACCTTATCTCGAAAAAACAAAACAAAAACCATTCTATAACATAGTGTGAGTCATATTACTTTATTTTTATAAGTCAGATAACCCAAGACTGATTAAGTTGCTTAAATATTTATAAAAGTCATAGTCACAGTTTAAATTTAGAAGGTTACACTCTTTGCTCTTTATCTCCTGGAGCTTTAAAGGCTACTTAATATATGTAAAGAAAGCAGAGCAACTTACCCTTATGCAAGGCTGTGCGTTCATTTTTATCAAATTCATTACCCAAGATTATTTTGTAGCCGAATCTATATTCTAATCAAAAAATTGTGAGACAAGGTTCCTGTATTATGTATCTCTGGCTGTCCTACGTAAACCAGGCTTGTTTTTAGCACCCAGAGATCCACCTACCTCTGTCTCTCGAGTGCTAGGATTAAAGGCGTATGCCACTATACTTGGCTCCAAAATACTTTTTCTTAATACTATGAAACACAAGCCCTCCGTTGTACAGAAACACCCAGGAAGGATATCTAATTCCAGGAGTCAGAACAGACAGGGAACATGTCAGATATCAAGAAGTCCTTTGTAGATAGGATACATGAATAAGTACTGGAGAACAAGTAGGTGCGGGACTCATTGGGGAGTGTGTCAGAAAGTTAAAGCACAAAGCAGATAACAAGATAGCAAATACATAATTTATTGTGACCAAATTCTTCAATCTGAGGACAAGAGCCAAGAAATGAAGGTGAGGCTGAAGAGACCTCGTATCCAGTTCCATATGGTTTGGTACTCAATTCTTCAAGGCTAGAAGTGTCTTTGTTTTTTAAGATTTATTTATTTATTATATATGAATACACTGTATGTCTTCAGACACACCAGAAGAGGGCATCAGATCTCATTACAGATGGTTGTGAGCCACCATGTGGTTGCTGGGATTTGAACTCAGGACCGCTAGGAAGTATAGTCAGTGCTCTTAACCACTGAGCCATCTCTCCAGCCCCCGGCTAAAAGTGTCTTAACAACTTCAATCGGGTACAGGCACACGCAGCCCACCAAAGGGCTCACTAAAAGCTTTCATTCGCCAATGTGCGAAGTAAGGAAAAATAAGAGAGAGAAAGTACTTAGCAGTTTCTACTATGGAATGTCGCTGCCATCGGAAAAAAAGAGGCGTTTGAAAACTGGATGTAAGGGACAAGTAATGCTGCTCCGCTGCTTGACTTCCGGCGTACGCCGTTGTCAGGGTAACCGGAAGCCTACGGTAGACCACACCCCCATCGACCATAGAGTACCGGAAGAAGCCTGAGCAGAGGAGAGCCAAACAGTGGGAAAGCGACTCCGCTGCGGCGTGGTGGGTTCCGAAATGACGACCTTAGTTCTGGATAACGGAGCTTACAACGCCAAAATCGGTTACAGCCATGACAGTGTCTCGTAAGTGGTCGTCGTCCCCGAGGGACAGGACACGTACGCCTTGTGGTTTGACAGGCTATGCTTTCCGACTTGAGTGATGCACAAACGCCATCGCGCGGCTCCAGCCTAGTCGAGGGATGCTCAGTTTCGAGCTGGGTTGGTTAGTTGGTTTGATGCTTTGAACTGATATCGATTTTGATTTTTGTTTGAGGCCGCCAGGCTCCGGAAGTGGAATGTGTGTTTCATTTGGCGGAGGAGACCAAAGTTTATAAAATTTCAGAAATAGTGGGCAACGTTTTGGGCATGTTCCTCCATTGGAGGAGCACATTTGTAGGTTTGCATCGGATCCTCAAAAGGTTCAATGCCCTCCCCAACCTCCCAAATAGCAAAACCCACACTATTAGAGGCCAGGGAGTTTGAAGGCGTTGGGCAGGCAACTTGAATAACTTGGTTGGTAAAATCAGGAATGTTTCGGTGGCATCTTAAGATGTGTTTTGTAAAATGTTTGTTTGAGTAAATAGTAGATTTTTCTCAGTGCTAGAACTGAAACCTAAGACTTTCATAGATAAGTAGTACCTTCTCACAGAGCTACACCACCTTCAGATCCTCCTGCCTCCACCTCCTCCTGATGCTAAGATCACAGCTGAGGGCCACTACTTCAGGATGAAGTGGGCATTTGACTGAAATTTTTTATTTTAATGCTAGGTGTTAACTCTTGCACAGTGAGCAGGCACTGTATGACTTAGCACAGCCCATATGACCAGATTCTCACAGCTTTAGTGGTGATGGAAACCATTTATTAAAATAAGGCTTCCACATAAGATTTTTTTTCCCCAATAAGAACCAGGTGCCTGGGGCTGGAGAAATGGCTCAGCCAGCCCTTTTCTGCTCTTTTAGAGGGCCTAGATTCAATTCCCAGCACCTCCATGGCAGCTAACAACTGTCTGTAACTCCAGACCTAAGGGATCCCACACATCCTCCTCTGGCCACCATAAGCACCAGGCACACACATACACACTTGATACACAGACATACATGCAGGAAAAATCCCTATGCACATAAATACATAAATAAACAGATGCATGTAAGTACATATATAGAACAGGGTTTTTTGTTTCATTTTGTATTTAATGTGCTGGAGAATGAATCAGCCTAGCACGTTAGGAAAGTGCTGTACTGCTGAACTACAGCCTCCTCTCCCTTGTCGTTCTTTTTTTTTTTTTTTTTTTCGTCTTTTCGAGACAGGGTTTCTCTGTGTAGCCTTGGCTGCCCTGGAACTCACTCTGTAGACCAGGCTGGCCTCGAACTCAGAAATCCGCCTGCCTCTGCCTCCCAAATGCTGGGATTAAAGGCGTGCGCCGCCACCACCACCCGGCTATTGTCGTTCTTTCTTGAGACAGGGTCTTATACTGTGGCCCAGCTGGGCTTTGTGTATCCTAAGCTGGCCTCAAACTCATGACTGTCCACCTGTCTCAGGCTCCTGAGTGCTGGAATTATAAGCATAACCCACCACTCGTTGCTACCTGATCTCTTGTTAAAGATAGAAATCAAGGCCCACAGCCAGACTTTACATAGAAGTTGAGAGACTTCTAGCAAATCCTTCTCCTCAGAGCTCAGGGAACCCTGCAGAAGAGGAGTCAAAAAGAGTGTAAGAGCCAGAGGGGATGGAGGACAGCAAGATAACAAGGCCTTCCAAATCAACATGAGCAAAGGTCATGAACTCACAGAGACTGAAGCAACATGCACAGGTCTGCATCAGGTCCTGTATGCTTATATTATGGCTTCCAGTTCAGTGCTTTTATGAGATTCCTTAGTTTGTGAATGAGGTGGTCTCTGATTCTTGGGCCTTCTCTTGGACCCTTTTCCTTCTTTTTTTTGTCTTGTCCAACTTCAATGTGATAGTTTTTGGTTTATCTAATTATATTTTGTTTTGTTATATTCTTTTAAAAATGAATGAATGAATGAATGAATGAAAATGTAGCCTCTTGAGTAAAAGTTAACTACTGAATTATCATTTGTATCTGCTGGGAGAGGGAAAGTAAGCTTCCTCCAATTGAGTGACGCTGGGTACATAACTCACTCCAGGGCCGGCCTCATGGTCAGGTGTAGTTGATCAATGTATAGTGGACTCCACAGGTTTTGTTGTTGTCTTATGTATGAATGTGTGTGTGTCTGTGTGTGTGTGTGTCTGTCTGTGTGTGTGTGCTTTTATTTGGTTATAGTTTGGTGGGGTTTTGGGGGGGAAGGAGTTATTTTATTGTTTTGGGAGGTTATTATATTGGTTTCTTGTTTTTTTGATAAAGAACTTAAAGTTTGGTGGGGAGGGAGGGGCTGAACATCTAGAAGGACTGGGGAAGGGGAAGTATATGATCAAAATATATTTAAAATTAAACATTGTTTTAATAAAAATACAACAACAACAACAACAAAAAAAACAAATGGAGAAGAACATGGCTATCCATTGTTACTTTCTTCCTGAGAACATTTCATCAGTATGAATTATGTTCATGTACTTGGACAACAATTTGTTAGCATTTGAGGAATTATTTAGAGATACATTTTTGAAGATTAAGTACAGGAACATTAAGCTTTATTTGTAGACACCATGTCAGCTAAGTATACTAGAATACATCCATGCGATTGACAGCAGGGTGGCTTCTTTTAACTGTGGCATTAGGGTCAAACCTAGGTCCTTAAGCGTATACTTTACAACTGAGCCACACTAATTTCTTCCAAGAGGCCATATCTCACAGGCCAGTTCCCAGCTCCTGGGCAAGTGATGGTCTTTCCTCAGGTGCCAAATATCTGGGATTACAATATAACACTGCACCCAGCCCATGCTGATTTTAAAATCAGACCTTCCAAGAACATTTAAACAAGCAGGAAAAAAAAAACGTTGCTAGAGTATAGCAAATGAGAGTAGGTGCAACCTTTTTATGGTATTATCTCAGGATCATGGTGTGTACCTGAGTGTGTGTGTCCATGTGTGGGTATAGTGTGGTCTGTCTTCCTATCTAGATTGTGAAATCATGGAGGTCGGCATCCATCTTTAAAGGAAGTGTAAGTAGTTCTTAACTTTGTCTTCTGTGGCATAGTGTGCCAAAATTTTGAACTTGGTATTAAGAATGTCTACCTTAAAGTTTGAGGAGAAAAAAAATAGCTAGAAATAAGGATGGCCAGAGACCATAATCTTCAGTCTTGCTAAGGGGACATTTCTTTTTCAGTCTTCATTGTAGTTTTTTACAGTGCAGCCTCTGTACTAACTTGTTGTGGTTATAAAATAATTTGTAAAATATCTGATATTTATATTATCTTCTATTCTGTATTTCTGAACTCCCTCCCTGTTGCAGGGATGAGATTCTTTAATTCTCATAAGCTTTTGTTTGCTTACTCCAAATAAGTTAAAATAAAAAGAGAAAAAGAAAGCAAACCTCTCGCCCATGTAACATCAGGACCACACCCACCCTACTGGTTCTTTAGGATCCTCTGAGAAAGACAAGGGTTCAGGACAGAACCTGTTGAAGAGCAGCCAGCACCTCGAACTCAGCAACCCATAAGTGTTGTCATAGTTACTCGGAGACAATGAGAAATGCTAGTTTGCTTTTTAACTAAAAAGTACTTTTTAGGAACTAAATATTTGGAAAATAATTTTTTATTTCTTTGCATCTAGGGTTATTCCCAATTGTCAGTTCAGATCCAAAACAGCACGTCTTAAAACATTTACAGCTAACCAAATTGATGAAATAAAAGACCCTTCAGGACTCTTTTACATCCTTCCTTTTCAAAAGGTAAGCTAATTATGTTTCATAATTATTACTAATAATTTTCATAATTATTGTAATTATGTTTCACTAATATTATAAACCTATAATTGTCTCTGTGTGTGTGTGTATATGTGTGTGTGTGTGTCTGTGTGTGTGTGTGATGTGAGCATGCCATCCCAGGGCTTGCGAGCTGGCTCTTCTTTTATCTTTATGTCAGTTCTGGGGCTGAGACTCAGGTTGCCAGGCCTGTGAGGAAGGCTTCTTTACTCCCTGAACCATCTTGCCCTTAATCTCATGTTTAAAAATTACTAAAATATTCTTGGTAATTAAGTTTTTATTTTATTTTGTTTATTTTATTTTAGGGATACTTGGTGAATTGGGATGTCCAACGACAAGTTTGGGATTATCTTTTTGGAAAAGAAATGTATCAGGTAACAAGTTAGAGTATGTATTAAAATCTATTTCTGTGTTTTAATTCAAATGAAAAATGGGGACTTATATTTATAAACTTGCATGTTAACATTTATAAACTTTTTTTTTTTTTTTTTTTTTTTGGTTTTTCGAGGCAGGGTTTCTCTGTGTAGCCCTGGCTGTCCTGGAACTCACTCTGTAGACCAGGCTGGCCTCGAACTAAGAAATCCACTTGCCTCTGCCTCCCAAGTGCTGGGATTAAAGGCGTGCGCCACCACCGCCTGGCCCATTTATAAACTTATATGTATGTAAGGCACTTGGATATAGATTTCCTAGATTTTATTTATTTACTTTTGGAGACAGAGTCTTACCAAGTTGTCCTGGCTAGGGTGGAGCTTGCTATGTAGAACTGAGCAGCCAGAAACTCTGCCTTCTGAGTGCTGGTATTAAAGGTATCCACCACCACACTTAGTATGATCTTCTGAGTGTTTAGAAAACAACTAATCAAAACCTCTGGGCTAGAAACTAAGTGCAGTCCAGATAATCTTTGTGAAGCTCAACATTAGATTTTTACTCCTGCTTCTACTGTTCCTCTGCATACGCTAGGGAAGGAAACCCGTGACATGTTGTGTGCTGGGTGCTCCTCCGTCACGCAGCCACATCCTCAGCCCGGTATTTCCACCATTACCAGACATAGACCATCCTCTTTCTGTTTCCCAAAAAGATATGTTTGCCTACACGTCTGAATATGTGGTTGGTACAAGAATTTTGGTTGTTTTTTAAATGATTTTTTAAAAAATGTTATGTGTGTGTGTGTGTGTGTGTGTGTGTGTGTGTGCCACGTGTGTGTAGGTGCCCACAGAGGCCATGGAAAGTGTTGGATCCTTTGGAGCTGCAGATGCTTGGTTGTGAGCCACCTGGTGTGGATGCTGAGAACCGAATTCCAATCCTCTGGAAGAGCAGCAAGCGCTCTTGATCCCCCAACCGCTTGATCCCTCTCTTCAATCCTGAAAATACTGTGATGATTTTCCTTGCATTGATTTATTTTACTTTGTGTGTATGGGTATTTCCCCTGCACACATGTCTGTAAACCACAGGCATGTAGTACCCATAGAAGCTAAAGAGGGTGACAGATCCCCTGGCTGGGATTTGAACCTGGGCTCTCTGGAAGAACACCCAGTGCTCTTAACCCACTAGCCCCACATTTTATGTCTTATATTAGTATAGTGTAACAAGCTGAGAGGATGGTCAAATTTTAATCTACCCCAAGGTTATGGAAAAACTCTCCCTCTGTCACCCATGATATTGAAAGGAGAGAAGCCTAGGAGAAAAGGAAACCGAGACCATCTAGTTGCCAGGAAGGCCTGCAGCACGGGCACCTTCACTCAGGCTAGCCCTGAAGACAAGGAGCTCTGGATAAAGCTTGTAGACACTATCAGAACTCATCCATAAGAACAGCCCTCACTGGCGGGGCTCAGGGGTCCAGAACCTGAACTGTGAACTGCCAGTGCAGAAGGGCAGACGATAAGAAACCAAACAAGGCTCCATGTATACTGCTGAGTTTTCTGCAGGTAACAGTCCTCCAGAAAGAAAGACCTCTGGAAACTTCTTGCCTTCTTCCTGTTTATAACAGAGCAATATGGCTCCACTACTCGGATTGCTTCAGCCCTGGCTTTTGTCTTTAACGGTTTGACAGCTGGGCAGTCCCATGTTAATTTTATTTTATTGAGGTAAGATTGCAACTAGATTCTCTAAGTTCAAATCCTAGGTATGGCCCTAAGTAACTCTATGAACCTGGGTAGCACATTCAGTTTTTCTGTGACTTCATTCATGTGTTAAATGAGGATTATAGTCAGTATTATTATTGTGAGGATTAGATAATTTTGTTTATTACATACACACACACCATTTTTTTTATGATAATCACTATAGATTATAAAACTTTTGGGATTTTTTTTCTCCTATAGGTTGATTTTTTAGATACTAATATTATTATAACAGAACCATATTTTAACTTCACTTCAATCCAAGAATCAATGAATGAAATCCTATTTGAAGAATATCAGTTCCAAGCAGTATTAAGAGTAAACGGTAAGTTAAAAGGCTTTATTGAAATTAAATTATGAGTAAGGTTATAAATGGAGTAAAGAAACTCAAGGTTTGGAGAACTAGGTGGCAGCTCTTAGGTCCAGTGGCAATAAAACACAGAATTGTTATTTTAAGCATAGAACTTTAGTTTGGACAGTGGCACAGACCTATAATTCTGGCAGCTTGGAAGGCTGGGGCAGGAGGATTGAGTATTAAGTTTGTCTGGACTGCAAACTGAGTACAAGGCCAATCTAAGCAACTTGGGTATAGCCTGCCATACAGTAAAAAGAGGCTAAGTCGTGAGTTCCAGGTCTACCAAACTGTAGAGTTAGTTTCTGTCTCTGGTCCCTTCTTTCATATTAAAGCCTGCAGTGACAAAAAGATTGTATTCTTTTCTTTCTCTACCTACCACATAAGTGTGACTTTTAAAATTGAAACATTGATATCTTAAGACAGTTATAAGGGACTGAAGAGATGGCTCAGTGGTTTAGACAACCTTCTGCTCTTACAGAAGACTTAGCTTGCTTCCCAGAACCTATGTTAGACAACTTCAACCACATGTAACTCCAGTGCTCTGGCCTCTGCAGGCACCTGCACTCACATGTGCAGACACATAATTAAAATTAAGTCTAAAAAGAAGACAATTATATATACAATTTAGAGTTATTTTTTTAATTAAAGCCTTTTTTGTTGTAGTTTGTGTGGTTTTATTTTGGAGTGTTTTGTTTGTTTTGAGACAGGGTTTCTCTATAACCCTTGCTGCCCTGGAACTCACAGAGATCCGCCTGTCTTTCCGAGAGTGCTGGGATCAAAGGTGTGCACCACCACACTTAGCTTAAAGGCAGATTTTTGTTGTTGTTTGTGTTTGCCTAGTTTGCTCCTTTTCTTTATTGTTTTAAAGTACTAGCATACTCTGATATGTTCATCTTCCCCTTGGCATCCTGTTAACAGCTGGCGCTCTTAGCGCCCACAGGTATTTCCGGGATAACCCTTCTGAACTGTGCTGCATCATTGTTGACAGTGGCTATTCCTTCACACACATTGTTCCTTACTGTAGAAGCAAAAAGAAAAAAGAAGCTATTATTCGGTGAGCTACATTTAATTGTTATTTTCTTTCTCCTTTTATGTCACTTGCCTGCTGTTTCTTAGGATGAAATATGTGATAACTGATCCAAAGTTGATTTCTCTGCTTTTAGGATAAATGTGGGTGGAAAGCTCTTAACAAACCATCTAAAAGAGATCATATCCTACAGGTAATCCTGGGCTTTGAACTTGGGGAGGATGAGGTACCACCATTCCCAGCTAGAGGTTAGCTAATTAAAGAATAAAAAAAAAAAAAAAAAAATGGGCTAGAGAGATGGCTCAGAGGCTAAGAGCTGGCTGCTCTTCCAGAGGACCCTGGTTTGATTCCCAGCACCTACATGTAGGCTAACAACTGTCCATAACTCTAGTTGCAGCCCCCTTCTCTGGTCTGTGTGGAGAGTAAACACAAGGAAACAGACATATATGCAAGTGAAATACATATACATAAAATAAAAATAAATGTTTAGCCGGGCGGTGGTGGTGCACTTTAATCCCAGCACTTGGGAGGCAGAGGGAGGCAGATTTCTGAGTTCGAGAGTTCGAGGCTAGCCTGGTCTACAGAGTGAGTTCCAGGACAGCCAGGGCTACACAGAGAAACCCTGTCTCGAAAAACCAAAAAAAAAAAAAAAAAAAAGTTTAAAAATAAATGATTCTTTAAAGTTATGTTCAATTGCTGCTCATTTCAAATTTTATCCATTTATAAACTGCATTTTGTGTGTGTGTGTGTGTGTGTGTGTGTGTGTGTGTGTGTGTATTTGGTATGTGTGCACATGTGTGCCTCCATGATATATATTTCTGTTCTGTTAGGCAGCTGCATGTTATGGATGAAACTCATGTGATTAATCAAGTGAAAGAAGACGTATGCTATGTGTCTCAGGATTTTTACAGAGACATGGACATTGCCAAGTATGTAGAATGGTAATCTGTTGTTTGGGAAATTGACTTTCAGGTGATGTTAACAATGAAGTTTTATAACTCTCTACCTTGTCTTTCAGGTTAAAAGGAGAAGATAATACAGTGATGATTGACTATGTTCTGCCTGACTTCAGTACAATTAAAAAGGGCTTTTGTAAGGTAACTTTTATAGTTCTTTTTTGTCATATATATATATATTCTTTTTTAAAAGATTTATTTATTTATTTCATGTATGTTAGTACACTGTAGCTGTCTTCAGACACACCAGAAGAGGACATTGGATCCCATTATAGATGGTTGTGAGCCACCGTGTGCTTGCTGGGAATTGAACTCAGGACTTCTGGAAGAGCAGCCAGTGTTCTTAACTGCTGAGCCATCTTTCCAGCCCCCTTGTTTTGTATTTTTATTTGATGTACGTGGATATTTTGCTTGCATGTATGTCTGTGCACTATGCATGTGCAATGCCCACAAAGGCCAGAGGAGGGTGTCTAATTCCCTGGAACTGGAGTTACCTACAGTTGTGAGCTACTGTGTAAGTGCTGGGAATTGAACCTGGATCCTCAGTTGACTTGAGAACAGTCAATTCTCTTAATTGCTAAGCTGTCTCTCCCAGCCCATAAGGTGATTAAAAACAAAACGAAATCCTTTATAACATCTTCTTAGGTGACAACCTCAGCCAAATTTGCAATGCATTTCACATCTAGCTAGATTGGCAGGGTATTACAATACTGGCCTGCCTTCCTTCCTTCCTTCCTTCCTTCCTTCCTTCCTTCCTTCCTTCCTTTTCTTTCTTTCTTCCTTTCTGTCTGTCTGTCTGTCTTTCTTCCTTTCTTTTTTAAAGATATATTTATTTATTATATATGAGTACACTGTTGCTGTCTTCAGACACACCAGAAGAGGGCATCAGACCTCATTACAGATGATTGTGAGCCACCATGTGGTTGCTGGGAATTGAACTCAGAACCTCTGCAAGAGCAGTCAGTGCTCTTAACCATCTTTCCAGCCCATAGCCATTTCTTTAGGCACAAGTAAATAAATAAGTACGTTTCTCAGTAAGGTTGTTGTGAGGGACAAACTCCACTGCATGTTCCCAGTGTTAAGAGGCAATTTGTCTTGAATGTCAAGATAATTTCCCTTTGTCTTTGGTCAGCTCAGGAAAAGACAGTTCTGTGTTGGTGAATGTGAAATCTGACCCTCTAGTTACTGGCTTGATAAAGACTCTTAGGAAATTAAAAATTTCAGACTGAACAGCGGTGGCACACACCTTTAATCCCAGCACGAGGGAGGGAGAGGAAGCAGATCTTGTGAGCCTGAGGCTAGCCTGGTCTACAGAGTGAGTTCCAGGACAGCTAGAGCTACAAAGAGAAACCACGAGCACTACCACCAACAATATAAATTTTCAATTCAGAGATGTAAGGAGATGGGCTGGAAAAATGGCTCAGTGGTTAAGAGCACTGACTGCTCTTCCAGAGGTCCTGAGTTCAATTCCCAGCAACCACATGGTGACTCACAGCCATCTGTAATGGGATCCAATGCCATCTTCTGGTGTGTCTGAAAACAGCTACAGTGTACTTGTATACGTAAAGGAAAGAAAAGGGAGGAGGGAGGAAGAAAGGGAGGGAGGAGGGAGGAGGGAGGAAGGGAGGGGGAGGGTAAGGAGACATGATAGCATTCATCGGGAACTGTGGGAAATTGAGTCTCTAATAATGTATTCACATAATAAGCAGTAATGCAACAGTGTAGAGCTACATGATTAGCATGGCTCCACCCCGAAAGTAATGTCTAATAAGAAACAAATCTACAGAAGGGTGTGCATCCTTTCAGTGTATATAGATGACTTTATTTAGAATGCAGCAACAATAGCTTAGTTTTATATAGTTTCAAAAGATTGTGTGAGTGATCAACATTGGATTTTAAAAGACATGATAACTTGTCCAGTTGCATCAAGCTGTTTAATGGGTATTTGTATTTTATGTAAGTATTTGTACTTAGCAGGCCTGAGATCTTTTGGGTTTTTTTCCACATTATAGAAGCGAAATACAGATCAAAATTCAGGAAGGAAAATTGCCCCAAACATTTCAACTGCGGAACTGTCTCATTAGTCACACTTGACCATCTGCAGGATTAATGTCCAGTTAGAATCACAATCGAGTGATGGTAAGAGATGCAGTGGAGAACGTGACACAGTGGTAAAGTTGTCAGTTCTGCAGAGATGGCACCTGCGTCATGTCACAGTGATGTCTAGTCTCTCCCAGCCTGGCAGATACTGGAGTCATGAGGGCATTAAAATCTGTGTGGTTCCATTCTTCCCAGGAGTTTTTAGTTCCTAAGTCAGAAAACTTAATTTTTTTTTCTGCATAATGGACAGCCAACTAGGAATCTTTCTCTCTTTAAGAACATTTCTCCCTCTGTGTGAGTGGCATGCTATTAGATTATCAGACATGATCTTCTGAGTTCTGTCATTTCTTCCTTGTTTTCTCAGATCAGCTCCTGCTCAGTGAGCCAGCATTGGTGAGGTTGTCCTCAAGGTTGACCACTATTTGTTCTCTGTGCTGGGGGAGGGGGAGGGTAGGTGGTGACACACTGACAGACGGTCAGACACAGCTCAAGAAGCAAGTGTCTGATCTGTGACCTTGCACACAGTTGGGTTGGAGCTTGTACTTCTTGAGCTTCATACAGACTTCTTGGCTTTGGCCTGGCTGCCTTGGTGCCTTGACCTGAGTGGGCATGGCAAGGGAGTGAAGCAATCTGGAAGCGCAGCGAGGAAGAGTTCGGGAGTTTCAGTAGGAGGATCTGTTGGCAACAGTCTCAGGCTGGAAGCATCTGAGAGGAGGAAGCCATAGTTGCTAGTTTTTGCGCACACTGACCAATCATTAGGCAACGCTCATACTTGGATCAGAGGGAGGCTTTGCCATTGCAAGCCTGACGCTTAAGGGAAGGCTTTGCCGGTTCCCCATGTGTTGCAGCATCGGTCCTTTACATGGCAGTGTCTGTGTCCATGGCATTCACTCAGGGCTCCATCCACTCCTTACAGTCACTCGGGCTTCCTCGGTGCCTCATACTGTCAATGGCTTTCATGTGTAATGCACGCTTTACCAAATGAGAACATAAAGTTAGTTGAATTGGACTCTTGCTAAATGAACTATTACAATATGTATATTTTTAAAAAGAAAATCTTATTCTTTATTGATGAATGTTAAAATTTATGCTTTATATACAACCGTATTTAGTCATTTATATGAAAGTTACATTGTATATGTAGTAAGCTTAATTTTAAAATTTCTTTCAGTTGTTTTAATACTTGTTTTTTGTTTCCTGCTAGGAAAACAAATATTTATGACATTAGAAAAACACTCCTGCATAAAACGAGAAAAATGTTTGTGAGCCTTTGTACTTCATATCTTAGTTAGGGTTTCTATTGCTGTGAAGAGACCACAGCACCTCTTATAAAGGAAAACTTTTAACTGGGGCTGGCTTACAGACTGTTACTGTCATGGCAGGAAGCATGGTGGCACACACAGAAGAGAGTGACACTGGGCCTGGCTTGAACATCTGAGACCCCAAAGCCCACCCCAAGTGACACATTTCCTCCGACAAGGCCACACCTTCCAGTAGTGCCTGTCTTTGGTGACAAAGCATTCAATCTATGAGCTTGTGTGGGCCATCTATTTAAAACACCACACATAGGATATTGTTGATTTGAACTGGGATACATTAGTCAGGAATGCTTGGGAAATATGAACCTTTGATTTTTCTCCTGTTGATTAAAGAAACAATAACAACAGATAGAGAAATAACATCTATAGTATCATTGGACAAACAACAGAAATTCTAATTTTACTTCTTCTCAAAAAGAGAATGCCTGCTAAAGTATAAATTGTCAGACCTAAATTGAGAATATTCCTTTATCTTTAGTGATTACCACTCTCTGCAGAACCATTATAACACAAACTGACAGTTTCTTTAATGATACTGGAAATAAGTGTATGTATGAGAGCCATTCAATTCAGTAAATGACAGACTTCTCTGACCAGCTCCGCACATCCTTCTAAATCCCTTCACTTGCCTATGTCTAAAAAAAGGTTTCGGAATTGTACCCTTGAAAACAGAAACTCCTTGTGCTTCCAGATTACATATTAATGACTAATGGCATTTGTGCTGACATTCAGCAAGGACACCGAGTGCTGGCTCTTTTCCCTGGTTAGATATTTGGTCAGTCAGCCTGATCAGCATCTGTAAATCAGGGCTTTAAAACAGCCATAAACCTTTAATGTCCTTCAGTCCGTATTGGCCTCAGATAGTTTTCCAGTGTTGAAAAAATGAATTATCCTTTAAACTGAATTTTGTGTGTGTGTGTGTCTTTCATTTTCTTTTTTCTTTTATTCCTTTGAACAAGGTCTCATACTGTAGCCTAGGCTAGCCTCAGACTTGCACAGTTCTTCTGCTTCAACCTCCCATGTATTGGGATTACAGGTGTATACACCATACCAGACTGTGGTAGTTTGAATACACTTGGCCCATGGGAAGTGACACTATTAGGAGTTGTGACCCTATTGGAGGAGGTGTAGCCTTGCTACAGGAGTGTGTCACTGTGGAGACAATGTGGAGGTCTCATATGTATGCTCAAGTTGGGCCAGTGTGACCCAGGTTCTTCTCCTGACTGTCTGTGGAAGACAGTGCCCTTCTGGCTGCCCTTGGATCAAGATGTAGAACTCTCAGCTCCCCCAGCACCGTGTCTGCCTGCGTGATGCTTCCTACTATAATGATACTGGACTGAACCTCTGAAACTGTAAGCCAGCCCCAATTAAATGTTAACCTTCATAAGAGTTGCCTTGCTCATGGTGTCTCTTCACAGCAATGAAACCCTAACTAAACACAGGCTTAATGTGAGGTGTAAGTAAATTAGTAAATGTATAGAGAATCTTTTCCATTCTACCTAAGACAGGATGCTACTACTTCTATGGAGAATAGTACTGTTTTTCTTACTACAAAATTTATTTAATTGGGTTAGATTTGATGAATATTTATAGTTTCTTTGTTTTCCTGGGAATATTGTATAATTATCTGGAAAGTTTTGTTTAAAATTTATGCTCTGGACAGAGCACTCCCAGATGATAGCAGGCTGACTCATTTGTATCCAGGCTGTAGTGTAAGGGAATACTTCCACTGTGCTTTGGGCTGCTATGCTAGACCTTGTGTAAGATGAAATATCTTCCTGAGCCTAACTATACCATGAATGAAAGGCCAAATGCCTGTTCCTAGTGTTATGTGAGACTTGTGGAATAATGCACATAAAATGTCTAATGGAATTAAATGTAGTGTGTTTATTTTCCATGTCACTGCCCAGGAATGTTTTGAATATCTACCATATACAAGGGACGTGTGGTGTACTAGGGAGTGCCTATGTGATGAGCACTGTAGTTTGGGGAAGTCTACTTGTGCATGAAGAAAACAACATACACACACACACACGTGTGTGTGTATGTGTGTACTTGCACATATATGTGTGTATACTCACATATATTACTCGGTAGTAAATACATTTTCACATATTTTGAGTATGTTGTGGTGGAAAACTGCATCTCTCAGTTGGATGGCGTGAGTGACCGTAGCTGAATCTATGGGAAATGGTGACTGTAAGACTGAACAGGAGCATCGTTTTAATGGTGTGGATCACAGCTCACTGACTGGGTAGGGTAGCAGAACCTAAAGAGGAGGATGGACCCGATCGTGTAAAGCTTGTGTTTGCTATGTAGACCTAATACAAGTTGGCATTAAAGGGAAAATTTCAGCAATGTAAAGTATGTCTTTCCTTAATTTTTTTTTTATTTTGTTTTGGTTTTGGTTTTTCAAGACAGGGTTTCTCTGTGTAGCCCTGGCTGTCCTGGACCTCACTCAGTAGACGAGGCTGGCCTCGAACTCAGAAATCCGCCTGCCTCTGCCTCCCAAGTGCTGGGATTAAAGGCGTGCACCACCACCGCCCGGTCGTCTTTGCTTAATTATTTGGAAATGGATTCTCTATTGTCTGAGAATTTCATATATGCATTTAATGCCTTTCAGACCGTCTGTCCTTCCTCTCCTATTCCTCCCTATCCTTACCAACAGTTTCCCTTCCAAACAAAATGTGCTATATTTCTTTAACTGAGTCTACTTAGTGCTGCCCACATATGCCTGGGTGTAGGCCACCACCTGGAGCAGGACAGCCACACGTGCAAGCGTGGCTTCATCACATGTCCACCTCTGAAGTAGGGGAATACTATTACTGCGTCATCTTTATTTGGCAATGGAATCACTGTACAATTACAGATCGACTGTGAAGTTTCCTCTTCTGCGTTCTCCTTTCCTTTCTTTTAAAATCAAAGTATAGCTAGTAGATTGTCTGCCTTCCTTCCTTCCTTCCTTCCTTCCTTCCTTCCTTCTTTCCTTTTTCCTTTTTCCTTTCCTTTCCTTTCCTTTCCTTTCCCCTTTCCTTTCCCCTTTCCTTTCCCCTTTCCTTTCCCCTTTCCTTTCCCCTTTCCTTTCCCCTTTCCTTTCCCCTTTCCTTTCCCCTTTCCTTTCCTTTCCTTTCCTTTCCTTTCCTTTCCTTTCCTTTCCTTTCCTTTCCTTTCCTTTCCTTTCCTTTCCTTTCCTTTCCTTTCTTTTGAGACAGCTCTCCTCCACCCACCCCACACCTGTCCTGGAACTCATTGTGGTAGCCCAGGCTAGCCTCGAATTCACAGATTCTCCTGCCTCTACCTCAAGATAATGTTATGGCAATAGGAGAGAAGACACATTTTCTAACCTTCGAGACTCACAAGACTTTTCCTGTACTAGTACTACATATGTCTAATTGTTGTTTGTTGTATGAATAAGGTAGTGTAGCTCAGACTCTATCTTCCTTCGCTTTAAGCCTAGAGAAGAGATGGTGCTGAGTGGGAAGTATAAATCCGGAGAGCAGATTCTTCGCCTTGCCAACGAGAGATTCGCTGTTCCAGAAATACTCTTTAATCCCTCTGACATCGGCATTCAGGAGATGGGGATCCCAGAAGCCATTGTCTACTCAATTCAAAACCTACCAGAAGGTACATTGATGGTTAAAGTGTTAAAGAGAAGTAGCTTTGAAAAATCATAATCATGGTACTGTTTCATAAGTAATTTAAAAAATAACATCTGTATTATTGGCAGAAATTTCCAGATCCTATAATGCGTTTAAATAATTCTTGGTTGATTTTGTTCTGGATCATAAATTATATTTTGAAAAAATCATTATGGTCTATTTAAGCATGAATATATTTTTGTTCAGGTGTTAACTTGCTCTATTCATTTTAGAAAAATATTTATTTGAATATTTATTTATTTACTTATTTATTGAGATACAGTCTTGTTACGTAGCTCAGATTGGTCTAGAACTCAGACTCTTCCTGCTTCAGGGTCCTGAATGTTAGAATTATAGGTGTATTCTAGAAGGCTTGACTGAAAGTTTTAACCTAAATTTACCCAGTATTGAAATGAAATTTAGAGGTTTTAATCGATTGCTTTTTCAGCAGTCTGTAAGACTAATTTATTCATTTTGTGATATTTAGAATGACAGGAGATCTCCCTCCCTCCCTCCCTCCCTCCCTCTCTCTCTCTCTCTCTCTCCAGGGTTTCTCTTTCTTTGTGTAGCACTGGCTGTCCTGATTCTGTAGAACTGGGTAGCCTTGAATTCACAGGTTTGCCTGCCTCTGCCTTCAAGGTGTATATCACCACCACCCAGCAGTCTGGATTATTGTTAATAAGATAACAGGAAGATGGCCCAGGCCTTTGTGTATGAGCCTGATAGCTTGAGTTAATTCCTCAGAACTTACATAAGGTGGAAGAAGAAAACCAATGTCACAGAATGTCCTCTGACCTCTACACTTGGTCTGTGGCAAGAATGCCCCTCCCCTGTTGTGTGAGTGTGTTTATGTGTATGCACAGGCATCCACACAGTAATAATACATAATAACAAAATCAAAATGACTGGAGTAGTGTTTCATGGTGACGTCTGGATTTTTCATACGTATAAGTTAACTGTCCTTGAGTTTTAGACTACTTTCATATGCTGCCTTCCTACTTTAAAGGTGTATTTGTTTATATATTTGTGTGTGTGTGTGTGTGTGTGTGTGCATATATCTGTCTGACTGTCTGTCTGTCTGAGGTTATGTGTGCCACATGCATGCAGTTGTCCTCAGAAGCCAGAAGATGCCCTGGAGCAGGGGCTGCAGGCAGTTTCAAACCACTGGATGTAGAAACTGAACTCTGGAGTTTTGGAAGAGCAGCAAATTCTCTTGGCCACAGAGCCATAGTCTCCAGCTCTTTCTCCCTTCTCTGTAAGGAACAGTTGTGGCACCAGAAGAAATCCAGTGCACACAGTGTACTTTGCCCTCATTGAGAACAAAGTCAGTCCACCCATGGCATGGCTGTTCTCCTGGTTCACAGTTGATATGTAGTTGCAGTCATGACATACAATATCAACACAGGGCTAACATAAGGCAACTTTACCTTGATGGATAGAAGCAGTAGTCACATGATGGCCAGTGCCCCTTATTTCTTGGGTTTTCCAGTTGTGCTCTAGGTTTTTAATACTGGTGCACCTTGTAATGCCTAGTGTTTGCCATTGTGGGCCTTTAGTGTGTTTTTCACTCCTGCCTTCTTTGTTTAAACGCTATATAGATTGTTTTCCTCATCTAAGGTGTGTATTATACAATAGATATATCTGTTTTAGTGTGAGAACATAGAAATTTGGACTAACAAGTTAAGAATACTGAGGAAGGCTTTTTTATTACGTAAGTTTATAATCTCATCTCTAGTAAAGACCCCCTTCATTTTAGGAAAGAAGAATAACTGTGATTCAGTGTCTGCTGCAGAAAGTTAGTTGTATATGGCTTCCATGCAAATATAGTTGGTAGTCAGTAGTTCACCCACCTTAGTGTCTTGCTTTAAACACTTATGAGGTCACATTTCATTTCACTGTCTTTAGTGTCTCCACCCATGTACACTATTGCCTTGTGGTAAATCTTAAAATGTGGCCTCGTGTGGTGGGGCAGGCCTGTAATCCTGGTACTCTGGGGAATGAGGCAGGAGAATTATAGTTCAAAGCCATCCTGTCCTATATAATGGAGCCTTGTCTTAACCAGCAGCAACAAAATCTTCATAGTGAACATAAGAAAAAATTTTTTTAAATCTTAACAATGTACTCCCAGTTTGTTTGGTTTCCCAGCCACACACTGATTGTTGCTTGCCCACATACTCAGCTGAGTCTTTCCAGAGACTAGTAGATTTTCTAACTCTCTTTTTCTCCTTTCTTTTTCTCTTTTAAAGAAATGCAGCCACATTTTTTTAAGAACATCGTTTTGACAGGAGGAAATTCCCTCTTCCCGGGATTCAGAGAGCGGGTTTACTCAGAAGTTCGGTGTTTGACGCCAACAGACTATGACGTTTCTGTCGTGTTGCCTGAGAAGTAAGTGTTGGTTTATAAGGAAGCAAAAGCCAGCTTGCAGGAAGGGGGCTTGTGGGAGATGTGACTTTAAAGCTGGACTCGTGTAGATACTGGCAGATTTATTCCTCAGCAGGATCCTTGTTCTTTTTCTTTCAAAAATGAAATCTTCCTTCTTGAGTGAGGTAGGAGAGACGGCCATGCCAAGCACAGCACTGACACATGATGGGAGCTCAGTGACAGGAGCCCTTTCCGTGTGTGCCTCAGTCCGGCTGCCAAGGCTTGTTATACGCAAAGAAGCCAACCTGTTCCTAACTTATCTTAGATGTACCACCTCAAGATAGGTTCTCTCAAGAATAGAAGTCTGAGAATTGAAATTTTTTTTTTTTTGGTTTTTCGAGACAAGGTTTCTCTGTGTAGTCCTGGCTGTCCTGGAACTGAGAATTGAATTATTAGGAAGAGCACTCAAGTTCTAAATGTTTTCGGTGAACCTTTATAGTTAATTAGACTTGGTTTTTATTAAAATTGTGTGAAGTCAGGTATGGTGGTGCTTGCCTGTAATCCCAGCTTTAGGAATTTAGAGATGGAAAAAGCAGAAGTTCAATGCCAAACCCGGCTGCATGGCAGTTTTGAAGGCAGCCTGGTTTATGCAAGACTGTTAAAAAAACTGAGAGAAAGAAATGTTAATGTCTCCTACTCTTTTTATGAGAAAGGACGGATAGTATCATCCCACCTTAGGTTGGAGAGTTAAGGCAGGTCTTTAGATCTGTGAGAGTGGCTTGTAGATCTTGGGAGTGACTTAAATAGCGTCCTACTCCAAGGTTTGCATTGGACGTTGGAGAGAGAAGCCCTTGTGAGCCCCTGACTTCTCATGCTCAGTTCACAGCAGGGAAGAGAGTAAAGCCCCGTTCCATCACCTGAGGCAGAGGGCTTCATTTTATTGTTCTTGTGTGTATGTGATGTGCAGGCTTGGGGTGTGGATGCTCCAGGGTTGTGTGTGGAGGGCATGGGACAACTCTGTGGAGTTGGTTTTCCTTCTACTTTTACCTGGGTCCCAGGGATTAAATTCACGTTGTCAGGCTTAGGTAGCAAGAACTTACCCTGTAAGCCAACTACCTCACCTCTCAGAAACAGGAGCTCTCTTTTTTATTTGTTTGTTTGAGAGAGTCTCACTGGCTGGTCTGAGACTGTGGAGACCACAGTGGCCTCAAATGCATAGAGATCGCTCTGCCTTCTGAGTGCTAGGATTAAAGGCCTTAGGTAGTATACCATGGCCAAATCGAGAATTCTTAGCCAAAAGATTCCCTAGTGTTAGTGGCAGAGTTACTAATGAGATTCTATTCTAATTAAATTCATACCAAAGTAGTGTTTTTCAAAGTCAGTAGTAGTTAACACAAGGTCCTCATCTATATAATTTTTTATTTTTTTGTTTTTTTGAGACCTGGTGTTGCTTTTTATGTAGTCCCAACAGACCAAACTGGCCATCATTGTGCCTGTGCTCCCGGTGCTGGGATCACAGATGAACACCTATAAAACTTCCATTTGTAGCTCGTAAATATGAAAATGTTCTAAATTAATCTTTAAATTAAACCCTTATTTAAATCTTTCAAAGGATTAAGGAACTGTTAAATGCTGGAATAATTTTTGTCAGCAGTAATGTTCATATACTTCCAGACCTTGGGTTTTTATCTTGTGCATGCATGCCTAAGGCCAAGGGACTGACACAACTAACTATTAACTATTGTTCTTTAAGGAATCATAATGTACATTTTTCCTTCCTGAAAAAAAAAATAACATACAGGTACAAATATAAAGATATAAATAAGCCTGTTAATAAAAGGTTGCAGATGTAGTGTGTAAGGACAGTTCTCTTCACCTGTTTTGATCTCAGCTGGAGAAGTGGCATGGCCGTGGGCAACAAAGCCAACCTGCATGAATCACTTGGTCAGTTTTCCCTAGTGTCTGGCCTGCCTGAGATTGTCAGCATTGTTGTATAGCAGCCTCAGGACAGGCTAAAAGTGGCGCTGAGACAGCTGCTAGGTAACTTAGAACCTCCCAGTCCTGTCTCTAAAGTAGGACTTAGCCAGCTGGTCCATGGCTTCTGTGAGAAGCACTAGGTTAATACATCTTTGCTATGGTTTAGGTCCAGAGTTGGAACATTTTCCCCTTTACTCATCTACAGCTTCTGTTTATGTTCTGGGATTTTCACTGAAAGTAGAGGAGTCATACATAGGGCACACAGGGGAAGAACCAACCCACTGTTTGTACTGGTGAGGAAGAGCTTATCTCTACACCAGGCGTGAGGCTCCAGTAAGTTGAGCAGAGCTTTCAGCTGTCAGTTCATAATTGACATTCGCTCTGTAGTCGCTTGGTAGCTGGGTTCATTTGTGTGATCTCTGTTTCAGCCCTATTACTTACTCCTGGGAAGGTGGGAAGTTGATATCTGAAAACGATGACTTTGAAGATATGGTGGTTACAAGAGAAGATTATGAAGAAAATGGACACAGTGTCTGTGAAGAGAAATTTGATATTTAAGAAACATTTCTGAATGAAAGTCTTGGGAAGTTTATTTCAAAGTTCCTTTTAAAGGAGGTTAAAAACTATGCTACTTTTCATTGTAAGATAAAGTCTTGAACTTATATAAATATTGTGAGTCATGGCTGATGTGCACAGGCTTCTTACATGGGTTATTACAATAAACTGTAATTCAGCCGTGCTTCAGTTAGTAGTTAGACTACTAAACAATACTTATACTGTTCCTGAGAATAGATTATTTTTCATGAGAAAGTGAAAGAGCAAATGTTTAATTCTTCATACTTGAAAACACAAATTGAAATATCTCACCCATCATTTTTCCTTAGAAGATACTTTGTGTAGTTTTGACTGTACTTAGCTAACGTATTTAAAGACTGTTAAGATTTTGCTGTCTTAGAACTAAATATTTTATTTAAAGTTTGTTATTCCTATTTGTTCATAATAAAATTTGAAAGATCCATATTAAATCTGTCTGTATAATGTTTATTTTTTACTTAGTGTAAGTTTGAAAGAGTACAGATGTCTGTAGTGTTTGTGTTCACCAATGTTTTGCAGAAATGTAGTACTTTGTTTTAGAAGTTCTTTTATGTCAACATATTAAGATAAGATGCTTAGTGACTACTCTTCCGAGTATATTCAAGGCCCTGTGTCTGAGCTCTGCGTTTCGAGAGCAATAGCTTTCCAATTTAAGGAATGAGTTGGTAATTTCCTTCAGTTAAAACCTGGCATCTTGGAGGGAACTCAAGGAGAACTAAAAAGAGGCTTGTTAAGACTCAAAAACCAAGCAACTCAGAAGTCCCAAAAAGTCCCTAAAGCTTAGCAGAAGAGGCACAAGGCCTTTTCCTTCCTTGCATGTGTTAACAGTAAGGCCTTCTGAGAACATACTTTCTGACCTGTAAATCATGTAGAGCACTCCAAGGTTTCAGCTTTTTCTGAGTTGTTACCCATGCTGGGTGGGCTTTCAGTGATCTAGGTGCCTTTAAGACATCTGTGCTGATATATGTAATCCCTCACCCATATTCCTGTAAGTAATCCCAATAAACTTATTGGTTCCTCAAGTTGGACTTGGGCAATATTGTTACTTTGATCTGTTGTTCCCTATCTGGGATAGGGATATTTATATATGCCTCACTCCTGAATAGTGACACACAACACAGTGAATGGGTCAGAGAAAGTGCTGGGACTACATGAGTGACAGATAAGATCACATCGGGGTCCTGTATCTGTAGAGGTCAGAACTGTCTGAAACATAAAAGGCGTGTGCCCTACCACAAGGCTGGATAGCTGCATGAAGAATGAAACTACATCCTATCTCTTACCCTGCAATTTTAAATGGATCAAGGACATCCACGTAAGACCTGATCCTGGAATCTGTTACAGGAGAAAGTAGGAAATATGTTTCTATTTAGAGGCACAGGAAAGAACTTTCTGAACAGGATCCAGCAACAGGCATTAGGACCAACCAACTGACAAATAGGACCTTGTGAAGTTAAAACTTTTGTATAGCATAGATCACCATCATTTGATGAAGAGACAACCTACAAGAAAAGGAAAAAAAAGAAACCTTTGTCAGCTATATGTCTGATGGAGGGCTAGTGTTTAACATACATAAAGGCTTGCACTTTCAAATTCCAGTACTCGGGAGGCAGAGGCAGACAGATCTCTGAGTTCAAGGCTAGCCTGGTCTACAAAGCTAGTTCCAGGATAGCCAAGGCTACACAAACCCAGTCTCAAAAACAAAAAAACAAAAACCCAAAAAACAAAACAAAAAAAAAATTAGAAAAATGTCTTAGATGTCTATTATGACTTTGAAAGTGCTATGTTCTTTCTGAAAACAAACAACTCTATTGTTTCAAGTCATTAATGTAAGAGAAAATGCCAACGGAGACGCAAGTCAGTGCATGCTGATGTGATTAAGAGAGGTCTTTGTGTACAGGTTTTCTAACCTATGTGCTTTCAGAGGCAATGTTTAGTTTCCGATTTTCCAGCTTCATCCCAGTAAATAGATTCCTTATGTGTAGAAGGGCTTCACTGGATAACTAGCCTTCTAGATAACTCTGATGCAGTTAGACTCGTGCCACACTGTCAACAGTACTTGCCTACAAAGAGGCACTTATTAAAATAGCCTACCTCATGGGAGACAGTCTGTGCCTGTGCTTTGTGTTTTGAGACAGGTGCTTGGTATACTGTCTAGGGAGAGAGCCTGAGGGCTATAGGCTCTTTCCACTCCTGACCTGCTGAGATGAGCAAAGTCCTAGCTGTATCTCTCTGCCTTGAACCCTACCATGCCAGTATAAACCATCACAGTGGGCTTTTCAATTTCCACTTCAGACCTTAAGCCCAGGGTTGGTTAAATATTGTTACCCCTCTGAAGCCTTTCAGCTATCTTAAGAAATAAATCAGTTGTTTCCAGAATTGCAACCATAGCTTCATGTTGACGGTTCTTCTGCTGGATTTACTTTTCTAAGAATAGGACCATGACTCATGCATTTTATATCTTCAGGGTCATTCCTGGTGTAGAGAAATGCTTATTACACCCATGATTGATTTATTTGGTAGCATTATCAGTCATCAGGTTTGATAAGTTATTTCTCTGCCAGTGAAATGAGACAACTCAAGCTAGAGTCAATTACATTAAATTGGGAAGCTGCTCTCTGGTGGGCATGTTCACTGGTCCCAAGGAAGGAGACAAGGGAAGTCACCATGGGAAGGGAGAGACAGGAGAGGGAGGAGAGAGAGAGAAAAGGGGCACACGAAGAAAGAATCAAAATGCCTGGATTATATATTCTCTGGGGAAGGACATCTCTGCCCCTGGGCTGAAACATTCAGGGTAGGGGTCAGGGAATGCCAGGTAGGAACTGTGGGATGCTGGAAGAACCTGGGAGCCAGGTCTGCTTTGATATGTAAAATATGCACTTCAGTCCCTTGTTGTGTTTTATAAAAAAGAAAGAGAAACCAGTGATATGTTTGGTGGAGGCACCTAAGGTGTGGGGGAAGTGGGTGCCTCTGTGGGCCCATGCTGAGGCATGCCTTCCCCCTGAGGTACCAGCTACAGGAAGGTATAGTATAGAATAGAGTTTATTTAGGGTATGGGGAGGGGAGTTGAAGAGGTAGTAGTGACAGAGAAAGGCAGAGGCCAGCCAAGAGCACATGGAAGAGAGGGGAAGAGAGGAATGGAGCAAGAGAAGAGAAGAGAGCAAGAGCAAGGAGGGGGTGGGGTTGGGGAGGAGGTAAGCAGGCCCTTTTATAGTGAGTCAGGCACACCTGGCTGTTATCAGGTAGCTGGGGCGGAGCCTAGATGGACTGCCAACAGTCCTGGGGTCTGATACCAAACAAGGTTAAGTTGACAAAGCTGGGTTTGCACCCCCAACATTTTGGTTTTTAATGTTCAAAATTCTTTCTGGCACATGACAAGCAGAATCAAAACTCTTCCAATGCACTTAGAAATGGGAGTTTCCAGAAGAAAGAAGTCGGAGAATGGTGGTGTCTTTTGTGCGATTTAGAGTATATTCAAGGATAAGGGCTTCACCTCTATATTAATTTCTTTGAATTAGAAAGTCATTTATTGTGCACGCCTTTAATCCCAGCACTTGGGAGGCAAAGGCAGGCGGATTTCTGAGTTTGAGGCCAGCCTGGTCTACAGAGTGAGTTCCAGGACAGCCAGGGCTACACAGAGAAACCCTGCCTCGAAAAAAAAAAAAAGAAGAAGAAGAAAAGAAAAAGAAAAAAAGAAAATCATTTACTTGGTTTTACCTGGCAAAGAGGAGACTCGTTAAAGGAGATTTTTTTTTTTTTTTTTTTGGCCAGGACCATCACAGTAGGTGTAGGTGCGACTACGGAATTTGCAATGGGAGAAAGATGCTGGGTTTAATCATGAGTATGGTGCAGGGGAGGGGTTTACTGCAGAGAAAGGTGGGGGTTGAGTGCGTTCTTGAAGCTTCTGGGTTGGAGTGTAATCCAAGAGAAAGTGCTTCTGAGAGAAGGGATCGTCAGCAGATCTTTAGGTCATGGTGGGGCTGGGATGGGCTCTGCACTCATAAAGTTAATGCTACTTTTGCTCAGGAGCTTGGTTATCATTAGAGTGTATCTTGGATAAAAGAATTTGACCCCTTCCTCTCTGTACCGTGGATGATGCGGCAAGGAGACCCTTGCTAGATACGGGTCGTCGAGCCTTGAATCTCACAGCCTTCAGAACTCCACGTAATGCACTTCTGATCTTTGTAGTTATTCAGGCGTTTTGTTGCTGGCAGCATAAAACAGTAAGTCTGCGTCAGTGGATAGACTTGGATAGACTTGCTCAGGAGTAAAGAGGATTCTAAATTCTCTAAATTGCAGGAGACAGACCAGATAACACCTGAGGTAAGAGATGAGAATCCTGACCAAATAGTAGAGTGAGGAGTTGCTTTCTTTTTTTTTTTTTCCGAGACAGGGTTTCACTGTGTAGCCCTGGCTGTCCTGGAACTCACTCTGTAGACCAGGCTGGCCTCGAACTCTCGAACTCAGAAATCCGCCTGCCTCTGCCTCTCAAGTGCTGGGATTAAAGGTGTGCGCCACCACCGCCCGGCTAGTGAGGAGTTTCTTGTTAAACCTACTTAGTAGAATTGTCTGCTAAAATGGGATTTGATAAGGAAGGACACAGATGGGCCCGGCAGAGAGTTCAGAAGTCTTAATATCTGATCAAGCAAAGAATCTTTGTCATACCTCAATCTGTGAATCATAGGCTAAATATTGCTCGAGCATTACAAATCAGAATAAATTCTTGTGGAAACTTACTGAGTATACTTACTAGAAGATAAACATTTATTTATTTATTTATTTATTTATTTATTTATTCCCCTCCTCCAAAAAAAGCTTTGCATATAAGCATCCTGCTCAAAAGTTTTTAGTCTAAAATTGAATGACATTATCCTTAGGATTTAAATTCCCTTTAAGCCTAATAATAGTAATATATACAGCTGTCACTAGGTGGCAGGGAGCTGCTGGTACAGAAATTTCTGCTTCAATATCATGGCCAAGGACACAAAAGAACCACTTAGGAGAAGTAACATTTTCTCTATAAGGAAGTTTGAAAATATATATATTTATATATTACTGAATATTCGCAGAACATCCTTAAGTTTAAATAATATTGCATTTATATAAAACATGACCTACTTCCCCCCAGCGAGGCCCTACTTTTTGAGGTTCCACAGCCTTTCCAGCTACCACCACTATCAGGAAGATCGTGTTCAGAGCATAAGCCCACAGGGGCACACCTCAGACTCAACCCATGCTTGTGCCTTTCCTATCATCTGGTCCAATCTTAAATGTATGTGCAAATCTATGTGCACACACGCATGCATGCACGCACGCGAGTACACACACACCACTTTTTTTCTTCTTTTTTTGAGATAGTTCTCACTCTGAAGCCTTAAGTAACAAGAAACTAACCTTGTTGTGCAGGCTGGCCTCAGACTCATGGTAATTCTCCTACTTTAGCCTCCTGAGTACCGGGATTTACAGGCACCAGTGCTAACATATTTGTTTTATTATTTTATTGGATTCTTATATCTACCTCTCTTCAACCCGTATTCCACCCTGATCCCTTCCAACCTTCCAACACTAGGTAGGAGAGAAAGGTTAGAGGGGGAAGGGGTTATAAACCTCTTTAGGCTTCTTCCTGTCGATTAGGGTCATTGGGTTTCTTGGGGTAAGTCTTAATTTTTATTGTCAGGATATCCGGCAGTCCAGCAATAGCAAATGCAGCAGCAGCAGGGACAGTAGGAGCTGCTACAGGTGTTTGCATTTTTACCCTCTCCAGAGTCCCCGGAATTAAACTGTTGGCAGCTGGCAAAAATCACTGCCACCCCGCACCCAACACGAGAAAATCATAGGTAAAGGCTGGGGACAAACTGAAGCAGTCCCGTATCCCACAGCTGGGGTTAAAACAAAAACATATTCGTATAACATAACTGGGTTCTTTAGGAAACCAAAATTCTCACTATACATTAGTCACCGGGTCTGATAAATTTGCATCTGTGTGTATGTGGGTACATGTACCCGTCTTCACACAGAGAGGCCAGAAGATGCTGTTGGGTTCTTTTCTCTCTCTTCACTTGCTCCTTTGAGGCAGAGTCTCTCCTTGAGTTGGGACTCAAGGAGGTGCTTTCTCAGCTGGTCTGAAAGCCCCAGCGACCCGTTTACCTCCATTGCCTTTGAACCTGGGGTGATGGTGTGTGAAGGACACCTAGCTCTTTATGTGAGTGCTGGGATTCAAACTCCAGTCTTCTCCTCTTGATGTGTGTGCAGCAAGCACTTCTAACCACCTCTCCAGTCCCAGTATGCCTATTTTAATCAACTAGTTAATTAATTAATCAACTTTAGAGATAGAGTTTCTCTGTAGCTCTGGCTTTCCTGGAACTCATTATGTAGATCAGGGTGTCCTTGAACTCAGAGATTCACCTACCTCTGACTCCTGACTGCTGGGATTGAAAGTGTACACCACCGCCGGGCGGTGGTGGCGCACGCCTTTAATCCCAGCACTCGGGAGGCAGAGGCAGGCGGATTTCTGAGTTCGAGGCCAGCCTGGTCTACAGAGTGAGTTCCAGGACAGCCCGGGGCTATACAGAGAAACCCTGTCTCGAAAAACAAACAAACAAACAAACAAACAAAAAAAAAAGAAAGTGTACACCACCATGTCTGGTCTACTTTTACCCTTTGTTAAGTTTAATCTTTACAAATTATTTTCAGGGATAATAGGCCAAATTTGGGATAGTTTTATTTTAGAAATTGAAAATACATGAGTTGGTCAGCCTACCACTTCTCCAGTGCTCATGCCATTGGGGCAAGCTCTCTCGCACTGTCTGCTTGAGTGCTGCAGCCAGTGAGGGGCAGGGCTAGCTCTCCCATGCTGACCAGGCTTGGGAGTGGGTAGCTCCCTCAGAGAAAGTTAATCTGTTTTTTTAAGATTTATTTATCTTATGTATATGAGTACTCTGTAGCTGTTTTCAGACACAACAGAAGTGGGCATCAGATCCCCTTACAGATGATTGTAAGCCACCATGTGGTTGCTGAGAATTGAACTCAGGACCTCTGGAAGAGCAGTAGTGCTCTTAACCACTGAGCTATCTCTCTCCAACCTTCAGAAAGTTAATCTTTTAATAGCAAAGTATCAGTATTTTTGTTTTCTGCTTCTTTTTAGAAGTTGGACAAAAGAAATCCTATAGCTTAGTGTTCTTATTGTAATAAAACATCTGAATATTTGATAACATTTGTTTGCAGTTTTGAGTGCTATTCTGGGTCAGTAGGAGTCAATTCCTTGTAAAAATTCTGTTAAAAATTTTCTGCAAAAAATTCCTCATTCGCTGGGCGATGGTGGCACAAGCCTTTAATCCCAGCACTTGGGAGGCAGAGGCAGAGGCAGAGGCAGGTGAATTTCTAAGTTCGACGCCAGCCTGGTCTACAGAGTGAGTTCCAGGACAGCCAGGACTACACAGAGAAACCCTGCCTCGAAAAACCAAAAAAAAAAAAAAATTCCTCATTATTCCCTCATACATGTTCTATACTGTTCAATAAATATAGAACGAAATTCTTTGTTAGTGACAGATAGCAAGGCAGGCAGACATTACACACCCATACCCTCCCAAACATCTACACACACACACACACACACACACACACACACCATAGATAGACATCAGACATATATAACAAACAGATGAGAGAGACACAGATCACAGACACCAGAGAGAGGTGGATGACACAGGAAAATAGAGAGTTCAAACCTGTATTCATTGTTGGTCAAAACTCTTCCAAGAAAAAGAGTTCTTGGATGTGGCAGCAACACAGTACACCAGACTTTGGATATTTGAAATCTTTTCATGTGCATTCCTTTGAGATGGGGTCTCCACGTAACCTGGAGCTAGGCTGGTAGCTAGCAATGCTTCTCCTGTCTCTGCCCCTAATTGTTGTAGACAGTTTTAATCCCGATCAGGGGTTTCTACGCTTCCTTGATCAATCAGGTCTCGGATAAAAGACACACAACTTTTATTATTTACAATAAGCCTTAGCACAATAGCTGGGCAGATATCTATCCTCTGTGCTATTAAAATCTATTTCCTATCGATAACCCCGAGTTATTACTTACCATGGTTCATCTGGGCTGCTCTTAACTCCAATTGGCCAGCCCCCAGGGCCATGATTTCTTAACTCCTAACTCATGGCGACTTTCTCTTCCTCCTCACTTTCTTCTCTCACTCATGGGTCTCCTCTGACCCCTCAGGCCCAGGAACCCTAAAACCCGCCTATGTCTCTTCTGCCCAGCTATTGGCTGTCAGAATCTTTATTCACCAACAGAAATAACTTGGGAGGGAGGGTGGAGTCACAAAGCTTCACTTGGGTCTACTTGAGGACTTTCTTGTCTCTGGGGAAACCAGGTCTTGGGGCCTGCACTTAGCATTACAATACACAGCAAAAGACCTTAACACCTAATAGTCCTGGGATTTCAGGTTTGTACAGCCATACTTGGCTTTCTTTTTCAATTATTTATTTTATGTACACTGTCACTGTCTTCAGACACACTAGAAGAAGGCATCAGATCCCATTACAGATGGTTTTGAGCCACCATGTGATTGCTGGGAATTGAACTCATTACCTCTGGGAGAACAGTCAGCACTCTTAACCACTGAGCCATCTCTCCAGCCCAAAATATTTTTATGATAATATATATATATATCTGTGCAGCACATGTGCGCTCAGTGCCTTCAGAAGAGAGCATTGGATTTCCTGCAGCTAAAGTTAAACACAGATAGTTGTGAGCCACTATGTGGATGCTGGGAATTGAACTCAGGTCCTCTAGAAAGAACAGCCAGTGTGCTAAACCACTGAGCCAACTCTCCAGGTCCATACTTGCCCTTTGAAATAGAAGCTGAGGATTCAAGTTTGTGCAGCATGCACCCTTACCTGCTTCTCATTCTCTTGTTGACCTTTAAGTTAGCATACAAAGTAATGGATCGCATTACGGCATTTTCATACACGTGTCTGTATACTTTTAATTAGGAGATCGAATCTAAGCCTTCAAATTCAAGATGAATGAAACAGCTTTCATATAAAAAGTTGAAATGGATACCAACTCAGTGTGTTTTTTAAGCGCTTACATTTTAAACTCCATTTTCCTCATGACTAGTGACAAAAAAACACAATTACAAAATGCTTTCTTTTCCTGGGTAACTTTTAGCGGAAATTGAATCTGTAACCTATGCCACTTTAAGAGAATGGTGCCAGAGAGTGATCTAACCAGTGTGACAGAGAGCAAGGAAACAGTGAGAGTACACAAGAGCAGAGAGAGATGGGGAGAGGGGTTGAGAAGGTTAGAAAGAAAGATAGAGAGAAAGAAAGGAAGAAAGAAAGAAAGAAAGAAAGAAAGAAAGAAAGAAAGAAAGAAACATAAAAAACCTCCAAGTGCCAAAAGTGGGCTAGAGAGAGTGAGCAAAATCATGGTTTTTAGGTACTTATGATTTTAAAATATTTAGTGGTTTTTTTTAAAATCTACCTAGGGGGCTGGAGAGATGGCTCAGTGGTTAAGAGCACTGACTGCTCTTCTAGAGGTCCTGAGTTCAATTCCCAGCAAGCACATGGTGGCTCACAACCATCTGTAATGAGATCTGATGGCCTCTTCTGGTGTGTCTGAAGACAGCTACAGTGTACTCATATACATAAAATCAATCAATCAATCAAAAAGTCTTCTATCTAAATAATATTTAAAAGATTTATTTTACGTGCAGGTGTGTGATGTTTACATGTATGCATGTGTACCATATACATGCATAAATATGTGTCCAGTGTCACCCAAAGAAGCCATAAGAAGGCATCAGATCCCCTGCAACTGGAGTTACAGGTGGCTGTAAACTGTCACGTGGGTGCTGGGAACTGAACCTAGGTCCTCAGAAAGAGCAACAAGTGCTCCAAACTGCTGATCCATCTCTCCAGCCCTGTGATCCTCTATTTTTACATCAATGATTCACAGTCATTAAGGAAATAGCTTGAAATAATAGTACCCTAAGGAAAATGCCCATTTTGTCCAGAGAGCTCAGGCAAGAAATGGGAAAAAGAACTTAAGGAAATGTACTATACCCTCAATAAGTATTTAGGGCATGGTACTAACAACAAAAATGAATCAGCAGAGGCGAAGACAAACTTGCACTCGTTTTAAAGAATTATTGATTTATGTATATGTGTATGTATATGTATACATGTATGTATATTTGGAAGGATCATGCATATATATATATGTATATATATATATGGTATATACATATGTATATATGTAGCTGTCTTCAAACACACCAGAAGAAAGCATTGTATTCCATTACAGATGGTTGTGAGCCACCATGTGGTTGCTGGGAATTGAACTCAGGACCTCTGGAAGAGCAGTCAGTGTTCTTAACCGCTGAACCATCTCTCCAGCTCTTGTACTCCTTTTAAAAGATAATATTGTTTTTGTTTGTTTGCTTTTTGTTTTTTTTGTTTGTTTTGGTTTTTCAAGTCAGGGTTTCTCTATGTAGCCCTAGCTGTCCTGGAACTCACTTTGTAGACTAGTCTGGAACTCAGAAATCTGCCTGCCTTTGCCTCCCAAGTGCTGGGATTAAAGACGTGCACCACCACTGCCTGGCTAAAAGATAACGTATTTTAAAACAAAATTCTACAAACGTGTTTGAAGACTATCCTCACTCTCAAAACCAACACCACCACCAGACAACAGTTCGTGTTTACAAATTGTAGTGTTTTGCCTCAGGAATGTTAGTTTAAAGCTCTGGGTGGTATTTTTTGAAATAATTAGTTTCCCTTTTTTTTTTTTCACTTCAGAGAGATACTGGGGTAAATACTAATTTAATTTTAATTTTGAAGAACCAACTGGCGAAGATAAAGAATCATCTCTCCCTTCTGTTTCTCAAACTCCTTGTCTGTCAAGGGTTGGCAAGTGTGAAACCTTACAAAAGAAAGCAAAAGCAAAACCAAAACAAAACCAAACACCGCTCTCTCATAACCAGAGTAGAACTGGGGAAGCCAATTGAAAAAAGTCGACAACTAAAAGCCTCCATGTTGCCTCTGAGCAGCGCCTGTTTTTAAAACAGTGGAAGGGGTGGATGACTCCCAGCTACTGTTAACCCCTCTGAAGGAGAGTAAAGACCATTACTCAGATTCTTTGGTTGATTTATGAAAGCCTTATTTTCTGTCAGATAGGGATATCTCCCTAATGTGGGTCTGAGATACTAGCATCAGACATAGGAGAAAGTGGGGTTTGCATTAGTTCCCCCAAATTGTAAGGCTGGGGAGGGTTTCCAAAGGGTTTTGATTATATAGGAAGTTGGCAAAAAACATTTGAAAATTATTTGGCAGAATATCTTATCAGGGTGGAGGCTAGGGTATAAGGTGTGGAACATGTCAAATTTCAGAAAATAGACCAAGACCTGGTAAAATATAATTTTGACAAAAAATAGGAATGGATTTATTTTGACTTTGTAATAAGATGGCTTTTAATCTTAAATTGGAGTTTGGCTAGCCCACCACCATCAGGAGTGTTTTCAATCAATGCTCATGTATTTTAAGTAATCAAATGTATGGAAAAGAGATATAACAAAGCATAGAGATAATTTTTAAAATCAATTGTGTAATTGAAACAAGTTCACAATTTTACTGAATAAGAGATGAAATTAAAATAACTAAACTACTTAGGGAAAATATTGCCAGATAACTCTTTGTTATATTTTTTAAAAATATCCATTAGGAATGGGTTCTCAATGGTGGTCTTAAACTTTCTCTGAAGTAGCAGGAGATGTGTTAATTTGTTCAAGTAACGAAACTGCACCTGGTACAGCAACTGCAGAGTTACTACTTGATTTAGTTTTCAGTAGTGAACTGACATTCTCCATGATCTGTCTTCTGCACTGGCCAGATAGGAGAGTTAAAGGGAGATGCAGTGGGAACCAACATCCTTAAATCTGGCAGCGTCCAGGCAGGTGTGGTCCTGAAGGAGCTGAGCATTCTGTATCTTCATCTGAAGGCAAACAGAAGACTCTCTTCCTCCTAGGAGGAAGGTCTCAAAGTGAACCCCCACAGTGACACACTTCCTGCGACAAGGCAACCTATCCAAACTGTCACAGTTGCATAAGCTCAGCACTCCTGAGTTACATGAAACACTCCCACTCCCACTACTAGTAATAATAGTAAAGGAGAAAGCAGGAATCAATGCCTGACATCTGGGACTTCTTCACTCAGAAGCTTCTAAATTTTCATACCAACCAGATCCAATAAGGTAACTTGTGTCTACATCAAAACAGGGATTCTCAAATACTTACTATGTTTTTTTTTTTTGTCATGAATTCAACATAGGATAAAATACATTTACTTCTAGCCGAAAGGTAGAGGAAGATTACGGATGGGGGGGTGGGCGGTGGAAGGCCTGGGAATATGAAAAAAAAAAAAATATGTTTTTGGTTTTTTTTTTTTTTTTTTTTTTTTTTGGTTTCTCTGTATAGCCCTAGCTGTCTTGGAACTCACTCTGTAGACCAGGCTGGCCTCAAACTCAGAAATCCACCTGCCTCTGCCTCCCAAGTGCTGGGATCAAAGGCATGTCCCACCACTGCCCGGCTCAGATGTCCACTTTAATTCAGTTATAAAAACCGAGTGATTATTTTGTGCTAGGTGCTGCTCTAGGCTGTGAATAAACAGGTTAGAAAAATTACAGCCCCAGAGGACAGAAAGACAATGGAAAATACATCCACAAACACTTGTTTTTAGGTGCTGATTTCTGTGCCAAAAGAAAACATAAAGCAAGACAGAGTTGGGTGGTTTGAATAGGGATGGTCCCATAGACTCGTGTGTTTGAATGCTTGGCCATAGGGAGCGGCTCTATTAGAAGTGGCCTTGTTGGAGGAAGTGTGTCATTGTGGGAGTGGGCTTTGAGGTTTCCTATGCTTAAGCTCTTCTCAGTGTGGAATTATAGTCTCCTTCTGCTGCCTGCAGATCAAGATGTGGGACTCTCAGCTTGTCTGCCTACATGCTTCCCATCATGATGATAACGGACTGAATCTCTGAAACTCTAAGCCAGCTGCAATGAGATGCTTTCCTTTATAAGAGTTGCCTTGGTCATGTTGTCTCTTCACAGCTATGAAACCCTAAGACAAAAGGTTAGAGTAAAGAAAGTAGCTATTTTAGCCAGTAAAGGAAGCTTCCATCTTTCTGAAGGGTAACATTGGAGCAGAGGTGCCAAACAACTCTAATGAAGTAGGTCTTGGGTACGTTTGGAAGAAAACGGTTCTGGACAGCATACAACATAAATAAAATATCCTGTAACAGAAGCATGCTCACACTCTATGTATAAAGACTCCCAATTCAGGCTCCCTGAAACACCCCCTTGTTTAATCTCTAGGAACCCTGCTTCCTGGGTCAACACCCCAACTTCCTCCAGCTCATGTCAAGTTCCCTTTCTCTCACTGTTCTATACTACAAAAAATGTGAACAGATACGTGTCTTTCCAATATTGCCCCTTGTGATATGGAGGGACAGTAGAAAAAAAGATGAATGAACCCAAAAGTGTCTGTGTCATATATATGAAGAGGAAAGTTCACTTACACCTCCTGCGTGTATCACTTAAATGCTACCTAAAATGTGTGATCGCTGTTATCCCGGCTCCTTGATTATCCACCCTCTACATAAAAGCAGGGCTGTCTTTATAAACGACAGCCAGACCAGGCACTGTCTCTCAGACTCTCCCATGGCTCCCATGTGGGGCCTCCCTGGGGCTTGGGTACCCACTGGCCCCCTTCTGATCTCATTTATATCACTCCTTCAGTTCTTACTACTTTCTGTTTTCCATATTCATCACATTTAAGATCTCTGCTCTGGAAATAATTTTTTCCACTCTAACCCACTCTCCCTGCCCGAGACAGCTTGGCGGACTCTCTTCCCTCCCAGTAATTGCTTAGACTTTGTTTCTTCCTGAGCTCAACATTGGCCACGCCAGATAAACTATAAGCTCCTGGCTACCCCTTCCCCAAGATCCAGAAATCCTTGTAAAAACTGTTCTCTTCCCCTTTTCTATGGCACTTATTACTGTTCGTTGTGCTGTTGGTCTCCATGTTGTATATTTTCTTTTTGTTGTTGTTGTTGTTGTTGTTTTAGTTTCTATAAATGCAAACTTTATTATTAATACACCTTCCATAGACATAAATCCCAACGTCCCCTGCCCCAACAAGGAAGTTGAAGTCAGCAATCCTGTGACGGGCCAACTGTGCTTTGGAATCCAGAGAGTGTGAGATTCTTCAAGGCTTCCAAAGCTTCTGGGAGTCCAGGGTCATTTTGAGAAGACTCCTCGGGGTTCGTCTGCCTGGTCGCTCTTGATACATACTGGCGACATAACATTCTCTGCTGCCTGTAGATCTTAGAAAGCAAGTAGCGCACCCTCTGATTCTGCATCATGTGGAACCAGGCCTTGACGTGTTTCTTTTTCAGGTTGAGCGCATCAGCCAAGGCCTCCAGAGTCTTCTCCGTCGGGTTGGGGTCTAACCGGAAGTGCCTTCTAATCGCCCAGTACTGCTTATGGGTGAGCTGAAGGTTGGACATGGAGGGAAACGTGAAGAGGTCTCCATCTCAGTCTCTCCCTTTATCACTGTAGCTCACTTGAGTTCCGGGCTTCAGTTTGAGGCTCTCCTCCATGTTGTATATTTTCATTGTCTGCCTTCCTTCTTTTAGGTATAAATTCCCTGAGGGCTCAGATGTTTATATTTTATTCACGGATACATTATATTCTAAGCCAGTAGAACAATGCCTAGCCATGCATAAGAAACTGATTGACAACATTAATCAATATAAATACCAACGTTGCTTCAAGTGTGTTTCCATCTCTTGACTGGGCATGAGGAGACACTGTTCCTTAAAGCTTTGCACATTATAGGTACTTATTTAAATTAAGTAAATGATCGGCCTTTTTGCTCAACATAAATAGTTTAGAAGTCAATGTGCCCAGATAAAATAATGAGAGACAGGCTGAAAAGCTCGGAGCGGTACTCCAGCAGAAGCTGGAGCAGTTGTTCAGCCTGCGCTTTTAATAGCGATTTGGTTTGCAAGACAGCATTGGCAAGAGTTTTCAGGACCACTGTTCCGGTACCACACCATAAAAGGAAAGATTAATACTAGCAACAGCGGTTTTTAAAGGAAAAAAATCTGGTGAAAGATTATAAAACTGCTATTTCAAAGCTTTTGACCTGTCTTTGCAACTTTTAAGTGTCGGGTTCTGATGTAATAGTCATAAAATTCAGTAGCTGCCATAATCTTTCTCCAGTGATGCAACAGCAATTTAGGTGTAGCTATAGTCAGTGGTTTTGAACCTGTGGGTCATGACTCCTGGGGTTGTCCACTGGCCCTTTCACAGGGGTTATGGAAAACACATATATTTACAGTACAATTCATAAAAGTAGCAAAATTATGGTTATGAAGTAGCGATAAAAATAATTTTATGGTTGGGGGTCCCTACAAGATGAAGAACTGCATGAAAGGGTCGCAGGGTTAGGAGGTTGAGGATCACTGCTCTGGGATATTTTACTAATGATGGAGTGAATAAAAAAAATGGCTTTTTTTCCCCATCAAATAACCAGCGTACATCTGCATGCCCACTGTGTTTTATTAATTATTTCTTGTGTTTAATGTTTTCTCTTCCATCTCACCGGTGGTTCTCCATTTTTTTCCGAGACATGGATGTAATTCTGTTAGTATCTGAGAAGAAGAGATGTGTTCACTCCCCTTTGTTTGTCATTCTTGGAACCCGAGGTGTTTTAGATTTTTGAAGTTTTTCAAATTTGGGAATATTGACACAGATTTCGGGCATCATGACTGTCTCTAAATTTGAAGTTTTAAAATGTTTCAGATCTTTAGGTCACAGATGCTCAACCTATAGCAAACTCTCCTTCAACCCAGACCTAATGCTTAACCTAATACACACTGTTTTCTCTTTGCCTACCTACCACAGCAACATGAGATCTCAGGATCCAGCCATGCCCGGATCTTCTGTAACTCAAGGACTCTGTCAGAGTTCTTTTTTTCCTTTTATTTACCACAAATTCTGCAGTTGAGTTTCCCACATTTGGGGAAATTGCAGGGATCAGAACATCTGGAGTGCAGTGGATAAATCTTACCCTGGGAAAACCATCTTTGTGATCATGGTATTTCCCTGACCAGATAAGTATCTGTCAGTAGTCTTTAATCCCCTCCTCTACATCTGTTGCCCTTCCAGCCTGGAGATACCCTCCTATGGTTGACACAGGTTGGTATTTATCATTTTTCTTAAGAGTAGTGTCTTAGTTAGGGTTTTACTACCATGAACAGACACCATTACCAAGGCAACTATTATAAGGGCAACACTTAGTTGGGGCTGGCTTACAGGTTCAGAGAGGTTCAGTCCATTATCATCAAGACAGGAGCATGGCAGCATCCAGGCAAGCATGGTGCAGGAGGAGCTGAGAGTTCTACATCTTCATTTGAAGTCTGCTAGCAGAATACTAGCTTCCAGGCAGCTAGGATGAGGGTCTTAAAGCCCACACCCACAGTGACACATCTACTCCAACAAGGCTATGCCCACCCCACTCCAACAAGGCCACACCTCCTAAAAGTGCCACTCCCTGGGCCAAGCATATACAAACCATCACAGGTAGCTTCCTTTTAAAACTTGGTAGCATATAGTTATTATATGATATCTGTATTATTCTTTAAGTTTTTCACAGTCTTAACTATATTTACTTGGGATGTATGTGTGCATATACAGTGGGCAAGAAGGGAAAACAAACAGTAGAGCAAAGAACAAAGTACATTACCTACTGGTTTTTCTGCCTCTTCTTATCCTTCCCCGTCTCAGCCTTCTAGGTGTTTATTTGTACTCTGACTAGAGTATTTCCTCAAACATTTTCTCTAAAATAGATATTAAATATAAGATATGATATATTTATATTATATATTAATAGATCACATTTAATATATATTTAATTATATGTAACTAAATATATTATACTATATGTAAATATAGTACATTTAATAATATTTTATACTATATTTATATCTTTAATTATATATAATTAAATTATATATAATTTATATATGTAAATATATATTATACATATATTTATATCTTTAATTATATATAATTTAAAGATATAAATGTATTATATGTGTTTATATTATATATATTAATATATATTTATATATTCCTGTACTGGGGATCATACTTGGGGGCCTCATGCATACCCTACATGTACTGTTACCTCTAAAGTATATCCCCAACCTTAGATGAGTTTGTTTCTTTGAGTATCTGTCCTTTCTCCTTTCCTTCTCTCCTTACAGATGAAAATGGTATATCTTATACGGTCTGTTGGGACTTGTCATCTTCTAGATCTTAGGCTCAATAGATGAGAATAGGATGTTGTGATCGTTTGAATTGGCCCCCACAGGCACAAAGGGAGTGGCATCATTAGGAGCCGTGGTCTTGATGGAGGAGGCGTGTCACTGTGGAGGTGGACTTTGAGGTCTTAGATATGCTCAAGTCACGCCCAGTAGGATAACCTCCTTCTGTTGCCTTTGAATCTTAGCACTGTCTCCAGCACTGTGCTGGTCTGTAGGTTCCCAAGCTTCCCGCCTTAGTGACAGTGGACTAATAAGCCTCTGAACCTGTAAGCCAGCCCCAATTAAATGTTGTCCTTTGTAAGAGTTGCTGTGAACATGGTGTCTGTTCACAGCAATAGAAACCTTAACTAAGACAGATGCTAAGGACAGTTTGCCTTCTCTTTCAGACAACTTTTCCTTTCCAACTAGATGCTGATGAAATCAGACTTCAGAGGCACCGGAAACTGTCTCTTTTTGGTACCCCTACGCTATTCCTGACTCAGAGGCAGAGGAGACTCAGCCCTTTGTTTGGGGCGTTCTTGTCCTGTTCTGTAATAGAGAAATCTACCAACTATGGGAACCTACAAGTCCTCAGCCACCACACCCTTCCTGGATAGGAAGTTTATGCCCCCCCCCCCCCAGCTTCGGAGGCTTATTCCCCATTTGGTTCCCACGGGGAAAGCATTGTATTTGTACTCTGCTAGAACACCAACCAAAACCAGGGTTCTCATATCTCCCAGCTACTGTTTTACTAGAAATACAAGCATCTTGGAATTGGGCGCATAATGGAAAATATTCACTTTATAGGGCTCCCTGGAACTCTTGTCCACAGGCTGATTTTTATGGCAGCTTCATCAGACTGCACTTTCTTTTCCACGTCTTTCTCCTTTACTAGACTGTGGACTGTAACTGTTTGGTCTTTTCTATGTCTGCCCCAGTTCCTGATTAATGACACAATGGCTCATTTATTTATGGCTAATGCCTAGGCCTTAAGCTAGGGTTGTTCCCAACTAGCTTGTATCTGAATTAATCCATTTATACTATTCTATGCTTGCATGTGGCTTGTTACTTCTCCTCAGTTTCATACCTCTGACTTCCTCCATTTCTCTGTGGTGGGACCCCTCCCTCCTCACACCTGACTCCTTCCCAGCATTCCGCTCTCTCTGCTGGATGTCTCACCTTGTATTCTCTCCTGCCTTGCTATAGGCCATTCAGCTGTTTATTGACAAGTGATATTCTTACACAGTACACAAGAGATTATCCCTACAGTGGATTGTGTAGAGAGGGAATAAATAGCTCGGTAAAAACTGTGATGTTTAAGTGAAAATGATGAATTCGGAAGGCATGGGAGAGAATGGGAGCACATAATGGGACACTGATTTCTAATGGTCTCACCCTTTATTACCAGTATTGGCTCTGTTAGAGAAAATGAAAGTTCAGATTGCCCCTTTCTGCTTTCTTTCCATCTGTCCTTCTCCTCCTTCTTATACTTCTTGTTGCTGTTCCTCCTCTTTCTCCTCTACCTCCTCTTCTTCCTTCCCTTTGTTGAAAAAGTCTTGCTATGTAGATCAGGCTGGCCTCAAACTCAGAGATATGCCTACCTTTCCCTCCTGAGTGCTAGGATTAAAGGCATGCACCTATCTGAAAATTCAGTCAGTTCATAAACTAGAGATGGGACAAGCCCTCGGCTTATACTGTAGATGTGTTCTTATATCTTAAGGTACCAAGAACAAATAAACAGGAGAGCTTTTAGTTATAACTTATTTGACAGTGTATACTTTTGACTGCTCACTTGAGTTTGAATCACCTCTCTTTTTATGCAAGTGTTAGAAATGACAAGATCTTCATCTTCACTTAGTGAGTAAGTTTGCACTTTAACTAGAGGCTCTAAAGGATTTTCAAAGATCAGGAAGTGGATCCATGGAAGAAGATGTGCTTGTTTGTTGTTTCCAGATGTCCTTCACTACTGAGAAAGAAAACAATTCGACTGTCAAGATTAGCAAATAAAAGCATATGTTCAACCAATATAATAAAGTTATTGCATTTCTCAACAGCAGTTAAGAGTGAGAATAATTAATTTAAATTGATAGATAGATGAAAATAAAGAAAATGCCCAAAGCCATGTTTCACATTATAGAAAATATATTATAGAAAATATATTTCAGTTTGGGACCAAGCTGAAAACTCATAAGGCAAAAATATAAACACGTTATTCACACAGATACTTACATTATGATTCATAACAGTAACAAAATTATAGTTATGAAGCAACAACAAAAATAATTATATGGTGGGGGGGGGTCAGCACAACATGAGGAACTATATTAGAGGGTCCCAGCATTAGGAAGGCTGAGAACCCGTGCTCCGAAGCTATCATGGAGGATATATCATACATACATTTGTAATGTATTTAACACTATCATGGAGAGCACCTTTAAAACTCTGTTTTCACAGGAACTGGTATACTTTCTCATTTTAAAAACCAACATAGCCAAGGTTATCTAGAGACTCAGAGCAGAAATTTACTATTATGCTGACAGTGTTAACCTTAGAATTATTATATACACTGACCCTTTATTTGGAAGCTTAATCTGTCTTCTTCCGATGACAATTTAAGAAAGTTATTAGTTATGTATATTGTTACAGACTGCCTTAAAGCCCACTCTCCAAGTGACACACTTGTGCCAACAAGGCCACCTATTTATTCCACCAAGGACATGTGGTTTTTATTTAAAATGGCCTCTGGCTCAAGCCAACTATCAAAGCTGTGGCGGCTCTGTCTAGCTCAGCCGCCATGTTTCTCAGCCTGAGGCCACGTGTGTGCTGCAGCTAGAACCAGCCTGCCAGAAACACCAGCCCTGCCATCCACTAGATGCCAGCATGAGTGATGGCTCTGCCAATCTTCCACACTGTCTCCATAAGGCAGGGCATTGCCCAGGCCATTCTGCCATCCATGAGGGCCCAGTAAGAGAATGAGACTCTAATTCTTATAGATTAATCAAAGGCTTTATATGTTTGATAATGATTAATAACAAGATGCTCATACAAAGAGAGTTGTATCCCAATTATCTAACCTAATGATGAGTTTACAAGTTGTTCCCCACGAGTGCTCTCCATACCTGTGTGGTTCTCCATCCTCCTACATCTCTGCCCTCTCTAGCTCCTCCTCTTCCTTTTTTCTCTTCCTATCCCAACTCCTCCTCTTCCTCTCCTTACTTCTCCTACCTTAGCTCCTCCTACAAGGACGTGTCTCCTAATAGGCCCACTACCTATGAACCTATAGGAACCATTTTTATTCAAACCACCACAGGCAGTCAGGTGGGATGGAGTCATATTTCATTAATGGTTACAACCTTTACTGCATTCCATCAAATCATTACAGAGTCAAGAGCATACAGGGTACCCAAAAAGGTGTGTAGAGAAGAAAGAAGAACTAGAAGAGACTCCAAGGAAGACAAAGATTTAGAGATACTTAAATGGTTTGCATTCACGGCCCTTCTTCATCAGAGAAATTTTACACAACCATGGACATACAGAGAAGTAAAATGTAATATACAAGTCAAGTAATCTTAAGAAGATCACTTCAGAACACATGTCACAACAAAGTAAAAGAATCTGAGTCACTATTGCAGAGCTGTAGCTTCCCTAGGGTTTCCTCTCTCTCTCTCTCTCTCTCTCTCTCTCTCTCTCTCTCTCTCCCTCTCTCTCTCTCTCTCTCTCTCCTTTTTCTCAACATGATTCCTTCCTTCCTCTTTCCTTCCCTCCCTACTTCCCTCCCTCTTTTTCTCCCTCCCTTCCTTCTTTATTTCCTTTCTCTTTTTTCACCAGGATTTTTGTCCTTCCCTCCCTCTCTCACCAACTTCTGCACTCAATAGTAAACTTTATTCAAGAGATTTGAGTAAGATACTTAGTAAATGCAATCAGTATGACTTGACAGCTGAGAGCATTTATTGCTTTTCCAGCACTCGCATCAGGCAGGTCATAGCTACCTGGAACTTCAGCTCCAGGGGCATCAATGCTTGCCAGGGTTCTCTAGAGTAAAAATAACCTTATAGACTGAATCAATCTCTCCCTCCACATATATATATAATTGTGTTATTTATATAATGTAATTATATAATATTCATTACATTATAATTTATTTACAGTACTATATTTTTATATATATAATATAAATTATATAATAATATAATAATATATTAATATTGTATATGATTGTATATGATATACTATATGTATATAATTTTATGTATATTACACATATATGCATTCACATATGTATTTATATGTATATATGTATAATTATATGTATAATATATAATTATATACCATATATATGTAATATACATACAATATGTATCTGCAATATACATCAGTTACATATAATATATAATCACATGTATGTAATATTATTACATATATTATTATGTATTATATACTTTTTATGTGAATGATGTACAGGTTGTGGTCTCTAGCTAATCCAACAATTGCTGGCTATGAATGAAAAATCCAAGAATCCAGTAGTTGCTCAGTTCACAAGGCTGAATGTCTCAGCTAGTCTTCAGTATATGCTGGAATCTTGAAGACAGACTCTAATGTCAGTGAAGGAATGGACTTGCTAGCAAGGAGAGAGCAAGAAGGCAAAAAGTAAAAGCCTCTTTCTTCCATGTCCTTATATAGGCTTCCAGTAGAGGGTGTGGTCCAGGTTAGGCCCGGATTAAAAGTGTGTCATCCTACCTCATAGATATGGGTTAGAAGTATATCTTCCCATTTTAAGCAGAAATACCTCATAGGTGTGCACTCCATTTCTGGGTTTTAGTTAAATCCAAATGTAGTCAAGTTGACAATTAAGAATAAACATCACAGGGATCCAATACTTCTGGCCTCTGTAGTCAGCTGTACTCGTGTGCACATACCTACACACAGCACACGCGCACACACACACACCATAATCCTTCTTCCCCTTCTCCTCTAATTCTTCTTGTAATAGAATCTATCCTATTACCCATCTTAAGACATTTTAACCTGAACCAGGGACGGAGCAGAGACAGGGGAGGCAGGGTTAGGGTAAGGGTAGTAGGAGTATGGATGGGCTACTTGAATGGATAGCGGGGAGACAGAGGCTGTGCCCAATGACGTCTAGGTATATTTTCGGAACAATTTACCTCTTTTCTTAAGCACGTAAGATAGTCTTTTTTGTTCTAATTGTGGAACTGTGTCATTGGGGTTATCTGAGAATGTCTTAGAAACGGAGAATATCCGATCCTACTTCTGCAGCAGAATCTGCACTTCAACACGGCCCCGTGTGAGAAGCACGGCTTTTCTAGGTTCTAAGGTCACTTTACAAAAAGTAAGAGAAGGCTGAGTCCTGTGTACTCAGTCACTAGCCCTGCAAGGGGCGGGGCCTCATAACTAGAGCTGCGGAGTCCAACCATCTAGTCGCTTCTGTCAGTCGTCTCCAATATACATTTGGTTACCTGTCCTCATTATCTTGGAGAATCCCCTTCTATGGCTCCAGAAACTAGGCCTTCCTAGCCTGGGGCCGGGAACGCTCTTGCCCGGGAAAGCTCTGGCCGGCGAAGACTACTGATCAAAGAGTCACAGGTACAGTTGTCAGCAGACGCCCGGGCTCCTCCCACGCTCCTGGAGCTCCGCCCCATTCCGCCTCCGGAGGGCGGAGGGAAGCCAAGCCCCACCCTTCCGAGCCGCCCGGAAGTGACGTCATGCAGGAGCGGGCAGGCCTTTCGGTGCTTTTCCCCCTACCGTGTTCTTCCTCCCTAGTCCCTTGCCTCCCTTCCCCCTTTACTCCTCGGTCCCCGGGTTCTGCGGCCTCGGGGATGGCGGAGGAGATGGAGTAAGCGTTCGGTGGCGGCCAGAAGCGCGGCCTGAGCAGTCACAGCCCGGAGGCATTGAGGGAGCCGGCGGGGGACGGGCCCCAGCACCGCCCCTCCAGGTAGCCGGCTGCGAGGTGAGTGACTTGTCGCGGGCACCGGGCGACCTGGGTCTGCGGCCAGCTTGCGGGCTACGGGCCTCCCCGGGCCTCGCGGCTGGTGACTGTTACCCAGTGACGGGCCGGGTCGGACGGGCCGGCGGTGGGTGGCCCGGGAGGCCGGACCCAGGTAGTGATAAGCGGGAGGGAGCGGATCTAAGAGGCTGGTGACTCCAGGCGAGGCCTTCAGGCGACGGGAGACTCGCTGCCTGGGTCGTTCTGCTGCTGGGAGTGTCCTCAGAGCCGGCGCAGGAACTCGGGTCTCTGCCGTGGAGCTCTCGGTATCCTTTTGGGAAATTGGACAGTGCTCCAGAATTGCTGAGACAGCCCCCCTTGTTTCTGAGACTCGGTTCCCGTAGATGGGGTCACCAGCTAAGGCCCTGCGCTTCGGACGCCCTTCTCTGACGGTAGCTGTCTTGCTGGACTGGACGGTTATTGTGTGTGAGGTGGGTGGGGCAGATAAGGTCTGAGAGAATGAAATCCCCATCGGGGGCTCCAGTGCGCTTGTTTGTTTAAGCTGTAGAGAAAGGTTTAGACAGATAAAGCTTGCAGAAACTTCTTGGGATACGCCTGGACACATATTACCTGTGATCAGTGATTAAGGACACCAGTGTTTCCCTCTCTTAACAGGATCGATGAAACTCCAGACCAGCGACTTAAAGTGATTTGATTGTAAATTATCGGCTAGAGATTTTTTTTTTTTTTTGCACATCAAAACCAGGGATTGTTTGTGTGTTGACACTTTAAAAAGCTGTATTTAAGTTTTCTGAGTCGTGTGCCTCTGCTCAGAGAAAGCAATTTAACAAAGATGCTTTAAGTCAGTCAGCCATTATAAAACCCAAGCATGTCTGGTGTTTGCTTGAAAGATTCCTTTTCGACTTTGAAGGTTTTTCCCCCTCCTTAATAAAGATTGGAGGAGAAGGGGATTGTGGTTATGTAAAGGGGAGGAACCTAATTGAAGATAGGGAGCTTTATTCTGTTCAGATATACCCACATGTGAAGGTTTTTCATCTTGTAAGAGTTGATTACATATGTAATACATGTGTGTTGTAATTCCATACAATAGGACATTGCTATTCAAATTCATTCTATATTGGAATTATATCATGTTGATGTAGTTGAAATTTGTGATTGATCCTCTCAAGAAAAAATTAGGGTTCTCGTACTGTGTTTTGATCCTATTTTATAGTTGAAATTTGTTAAGTTCCTATTATGCCTCATTCGCCATCTCTTATGAGGTCCTGTTGACTTTGCCTTTTAAACAGTTCTTGACTCTTTATTCTCTTCATCTTCAGCATCACCTTCTTGTTCCAGCCACATTGGCCTCTTGAATCTAGAGTGCTTAATTCTGTAGTTTCTATGCCAGAATCGACGTTTTCAAAATACAGAGCTGATCACAATCGCCTCTTCTCATTTTGGAGTAACTGAAATTCTTTTTTTGTTGTTGTTGTATTTTTGTTTGCTTTGTTTTGCCTTTTTAAGACAAGGTTTCTTTGTGTGGCCTTGGCTGTCCTGGAACTCCCTTTGGTGACCAGGCTGGCCTTGAACTTACGAAGGCCTCTGCCTCCTGGTCAATGCTCAGCCTAATTGAAACTCTTAATGTCTCTGTAAGGCCCCGCACAACTGTCCCCTCTGTATGATCGTCTAGCTTCATCTCTACAGTGCCTTTGGCATTCTTTTCCTTCCCTGTCGCTATGTTGTCTGTCTTTCTGTTCCTCCTCCGGGCACATGGCTATTGGTTATACTTCCTGGAAGTATCCACAAGAACCCGGAAATGTTGTTCTTCTCATATGCTCTGGTTAATGCCTGTTTATCATTCAGTTCACTTCAAGTAGTCTTTGATCAGTATAGATTCTCCTCATTAAGTGTTGTCAGGACACCACTGCAGCTCCCTCCCATAGTTGTGTTCCTCACCTCCTGATACTGTGTTTGTTAACTGGGTGAATTCACTGAGCGCTTACTAACTGCACCAGAAATATACTAAGTATTCTGGATGTATCATCATCTTTAATTCCTACAACAGTCAGTAGGAAGTATTGGTGACTTTCCCTCCCTTTTCATAGATGAGAAATTATGTTAGGTAGATGAGTGTGTTAGTGGGGTTCTCTAAAATAGGATCAGTATATATTAGAAGAGGATTATTAGGTTGGCTTCCACAATAGAGGTGAGACAATCTAGTACTGGCCATCTGCATGCTGGAGTGGCTAACCTGGTTATTGCTCAGTCCCAGAGGCTGCATGCCTGGGGCCTAGTCTGGTGTGGAAGGCTTGGAGTATACGCGGAGGACTGCTTGTCTTCAGTTTACATTGGAAGGCTGAAGAAACTGGGTTCTGCTTTCAGCAGGGATGGTGTGGTGCTTTGAATAGGTTTGTCCCTCATGGACTCATGTGTTTGAATGCTTGGCCCACAGAGAGTGACATTGTTGGAAGGTGTGTCCTTGTTAGAATAGCCATGGCCTTGTTGGAGGAAATGTGTCACTATGTAGGTGGGCTTTGAGGGCTCCTAGTGCTCAAGTTCTGCCCAGTCCAGAAGAGTCATTCTCCTTCTGACTGCCTTTGGATCAAGATGGAGAACTCTCAGCTCCTTCTGGATTACCATGTCTGCCTGCATATTGCCATGCTTCCTGCCATGATGATAATGGACTGAACCTCTGAAACTGTAAGCCAGCTCCAATTAAATGTTTGCCTTTATGAGTTACCTTGGCCATAGTCTCTAGCTATAATACCCAAACTAAGACAGATGGCAACTACAGTGGCAGCAACAAGATAGATTCAGTCGCCTGCAAGGAATGAAAGCAGGCAGGTGAAAGACCCCACTGCTTTACCTTTAGATCTCTGTATATCATGGGCTGCCAACTCTACAGGACAGTCTTCATTCCCTCAGTTAACTCTCTCAAGAAATAACCTCGAGGAGCCACCCAGAGGCATGTCCCTTAGTTGATCCCAGATCAGTGGCATTGACAAGCAGTAGTAACCATTATACAGTAAGTGTTGGAATGGCATTGGACTGCAGTGTCGTTGGTATTGGATGTTATATACAAGATTCTCAATTCTCGTACACTGCTGTGCATCAGTCTCCCAGAGTTTGATCAAGATCCAGATTCTGATTCCTTAGAGGTGAGACAGCGCATAGGTCTGCGGATTACCCTAGTAATTAGGTGTTTGCCAGTTTGAAACTTTTGTCTTGTAGAATTCTTAAGCATTTCATGAGTTCATTTTCACACATTGTGCTATGTCATTTCCCATTCCTTCCTTTCCCTCTCTTCCCTTCCCTTCTTCTTCCCTCCCTACTCCTTCCTTCCCTCCCTTCCTTTCACCTTTACATTTTTCCCTTCCCTTCCTTTCCTTTCCTTTCCTTTCCTTTCCTTTCCTTTCCTTTCCTTTTTCCGTTTTTGCATAACTTTTTCTAAAAGTACATTTATTTGGTGTGTGTGCTTATGTGCGTATATGTGCTGTGGTGTACATGTTAAGGTCAGAGAATTGCTACGGTAGGTTGTCTCCTTCCACTCTGTGGGTCCTGGGGATGAAACTCTGGCATCAAGCTTGGCAGTAAGTATCTTTACTTGCTTTGCTGTCTCAGCAGCCCTAGGTTTTAGATAGACTCTATGGAGACCAGGTTGGCCCTGAACTCCTGATCTTTTTGTCACTGGGCATGATAGGTTTCTTTTTTTATCTCTTTCTCTTTCCTCTTTCCTTCCCTTCTTTGGCCTGCCCCTCCTCCTCTCCCTTTCTTTTTTCTTCTGGTACTGTGTAAATATAAGTATTTTAGCTATCAAATGGAATTTAGGTAACAGTTTCAATGTAATACATTTAACAAAAGTGCAATTTTAATTTTCTTGGGTGATAAAGGACTCTAGTTATTTGAAATTTAAGAGTTATTCTAGCATAAATGTAATTTCATTTCATTTCAGTGTTGTACCTTCTAGGTACGATGTATTTTGTTGTACCTAGTGTTCACGATCAAATAATTATTTGCTCCTTCAGCTCCTGTCATTAGTATCAGGTGTTGTAACATGCGCCCCACTTCTGCAGGTGTATGTACAATCTAGTATTACAGCTGATTCACCTGCTGCTTCCATTGAAAACCAGGTGACTGCCGAACTGGATGGTAGAGTGAAGCAGTCTTCACTCTGAGGCTGAGTTACTTTCATTCATACTTACAGAGCTTTAAGGAGAAAGATGGTTTGAGTTTCAGGTGTCTTCTGAGTGAGGAGAAACACCTTGTATATGATCAGATATTTCTTTTATTTATAATTTTGTCTTTTAGAAAAAAAATGGCTCATTTCTCTATTTATCAACTAAAAATTGAAAAAATATTATTTTTTAAAAAGATGCAACCTACCTGGGTTTTGTACATGTCAAATTTCTACCAGGGTAGTGTTGGCCACCTTTAATCCCAGCACTGTGGAAGCAGAGCTAGGTGGGTCTCTGAGTTTGAGGCCAGCCTGGACTACATGGTGAGCGTTTTAAGCACACAACCCAAAACCAACCAATGGAATGTAATTTGAGGTTTTAGGTTGTAGCCTACTGTCCTACTTCTGTGTTAGTGTCATGTTTGTTGCAGGCATTCTGTCCTTGGCTGCTTATTACAGTTAGATGTGCTTCTCCTGAGTTTCCTTGGGTGACCCTTCCCAAGTCCAAAGTCTACAGCACTGACTCATGGTGCTCTGAAGTTTTACCTTCAGTGTAGAACCTTCTCTGAAGTTTGGGCCTCTATATCAAAAACTCTGTATTTCCTTATATTGTCATTTATACAACTCAGATAATACGTATCCAAAATTGAGTTTTTCCTCGCCTAAAAAGAGTTGTTACCCACATGTCCCGGCTTGGTAAATGGTTTCTTCTGCACTTTGATTTTGAACTTGGAGATGAAGGTGATGAGTGGGATTCCTAGTTTTGTGTCATCCCTTTGTGAAGTCTCCAAGTTCTCATCACTCTGAGAACTTGCTATCTTTCTTGAATGTTCTCCTTCCTCACTGCTGTTTCCTTAATTCAACAACTTGAAATGTGAAGTGTAACAAAATTGCATAACAGTTATTTCATAATTATAAAACACATTTCTGTGTAGCTGGCCATTTTGCCTCCTTTCCTTGTCTTGTTTTTCCACACTGTACATGCTGAAGTCCTCCGAGGTCTCTCATGCTCCCAGCTCCACCCCGGAGGATCTTGCACTCTGCTCAGTGGATTGATTAGTCAGCTACTTAATGCCAGGAAGCCTTCTGTGACTTCTAGCCTGGTTTGTTCATGCTCAGGGCTCTGGGTAATCTGGATTTTCTGGTGTCTTTTTGCCATATTTTTTCTTCTCTCCACTTTTGTCTGAATGTTTTACTCCCATATCCTTTCCGTTCTCTAGCCCTTTGCCACTGACCTTAAAGACAAACAACTTTAACATTATTCTTTGGGGCTTGTAACACTGTGTATCAAGTATATAAAATTTATCACTTGTCTGAAGAATATATCCTTTATAGTTTATTTTCCTTTATTCCTCTCCCCTCATTTTCTTATCAAGGTATCAGGTATACATAGGGGGTTTTCAGTAATAACTAACTGGTAGTTTCCATGTCGCCTGCCTGCAGTGTTCATTCTGTGTGGGTTTGAACATCAGTTCTGAAACTCTTTTGTGTTCACCATGAATGTTTTTACCATTTTCAATGCACATCATCATCATCATCTTTCTGAATCATGGCACACAATGGTCCTTTAACACTCTGTCTCTTTTTTTGTTCCCACCTGAAAGCATTTTTGAGCTCATCTTTTTTATGTTTTGTTTTTAGATTTATTTTTATTTTATGTATATGACTATTTTGCCTGTATAAATGTATATGTATCACGTGTGTGCCTGGTATCCATGAAGGAGAGACAAGAGTGTTAGATCCCTGATATTATAGATGGTTATGAACTACCATGTGGGTACTAGGAACCAAAATTGGGTTCTTTGCAAGAGCAACAAGTACTCTTTTGTTGTTGTTGTTTTGTTTTTTTGAGACAGGGTTTCTCGGTGTAGCTCCTGGCTTTCCTGGAATTTACTTTGTAGACCAGGCTGGCCCACAGCCTGCCTCTGCCTCCCAAGTGCTGGGATTAAAGGCCGTGTCACCACTGCCCTGCTGTAAAGTGCTCTCACCCCTCTCTCCAGTCCTTTTGAGCTCGTGTTAATGTTCTGTAACATGGTACATTCAAGTCTCTGATTGTTGCTGGAATTTGGGCAGTCGGGGTTTGCTGTAGGACTGATCACTTGAGGACAGAAGCATTCCCATTTACTTCGTCTGCATCCTACTGTGTACCGAGGGGCAGAGAGCGCAGTGTGGAGCTGGTCTGCATCCTACTGTGTACCGAGGGGCAGAGCATGCAGTGTGGAGCTGGTCTGCATCCTACTGTGTACTGAGGGGCAGAGAGCGCAGTGTGGAGCTGGTCTGGCAGAGTTAGAAGAGTGGATAAGTTGGTTTTGAACAGGATTTTGTATCCTCTTACCTTATCAAAACCAGCAGCAGATGTTCACAGAGAGGAGCTTGGCACAGCAAATAAGTGTTTTTATAATGCCAATAGCAACATTTCTAACTGCTTACAAAATGCCACATTACATTAAAAAGGGAAAGGGAATCCATTTCCACTTTACAGTTCAGATCTTTAGTAGCAGAAAGTAGGCTACATTTGTGTAACTATAACTAACAGAGTAAGTAGAACACAGGCAAGTGCTGCTTTAGTCCAGGGGTCTTCAAATACTTTGCGGATGTACCAGTAAATACATTTTGTGTGTTTTTAGGTTGATGGCATCTGAACATTCTAAGAACTGAAGTAGTTGCAAAGGCCTGATTTCTAGGTTGCTATATAGTGTGGCTGTGCATTATTTCATGCAAGCCATGAAGTTCATGTAAATATCACAGAGATTTGTAGGGCCTACACTTTCTGTTGTTGTCTGGTACCATGGCCTTGGACATAGATACGTTTACACCACTAAGCTTAATGCCAAGCCACAAGTTAAACAGTTAGTGTGGTGTTTCTCTTTATTTGGTCTTTTACTGAAATAGAACCCCTCCTCTCTGTGCCACAAGCATTTTACATATTTTGTCTTTGGGCTATATCTGTAATCCTTTTACCTTTTTACTTGAGATAGGGTCTCACTAAGTTTCCCAGTCTAGCCTTGAACTTGTGATCCTCTCACTCAGCTTGCTAGGTGGCTGTGATTACCAGCTTGTGCCACAAGGCCAGGCTTAAGAACTCTTGATGCCTCCAGCAAAATGGTGTTTTTTTTTTTTTTCTTAATAGTGTCAGTTTTTGCTGTATTTATTTCAAAACTGTCTTGTTGCATATATAGACATTTGATGATGAATTGATACTTTTGTCATTACAAAGTGTTTATTTGTTTTAAAGCCTGCTGTGCCTGTATCAGTATATTTTATGCCATTTTGTTAGATTTTTCACATCCCTTTGTGTTTTTAGTGTATTCTCCTATAAGCTGCTTATAGCATTTTCTCTTTTGAGACAGGATTTCTATGTAGTCTTGCCTGTTCTAAAACTCTCTCTATAGACCAGGCTGGCTTGAACTCACAGAGATCTGCCTGTCTCTGCCTCCTGAGTGCTGGGATTAATGGTGTCACTGTCACCTGGCTTTCTGATTTCTTTTTCTTTTATTTTCTTCTTCTTCTTCTTCTTCTTCTTCTTCTTCTTCTTCTTCTTCTTCTTTTTTTTTTTTTTTTTTTTTAGTTTTTCGAGACAGGGTTTCTCTGTATAGCCCGGGCTGTCTTGGAACTCACTCTGTAGACCAGGCTGGCCTTGAACTCAGAAATCTGCCTGCCTCTGCCTCCCAAGTGCTGGGACTAAAGGCATGCACCACCACTGCCCGGAGGCTTTCTGATTTCTTTATCTGACTTTAGAAACTTCTACATTGAAATGTCTTGGCCTATGTAGTCTCTGAAAAAATTTCCTGTGACTGTATGTTAGGGATGCTTTAGCTTGAAGAAAACTTCCTTTGGACAACAGAAATTATTATTAAATGAGAAAAGGTAAACAATTGTTAATTAAGAAAAAGTTACTGATGATTCTGTTTAATAAACAATTATTAATAGATGATCATAAACACCTAATTATCAAACCCTCAAAAAACGTTAAGTATGTTTTATGACCTTGTGTTTAGCCATTTGAGTGTGGCTTGCAAGAAAGAGAGAGAAAGGGAGGCATGAGGGTGAGAAAGTGCAAGAGCAAGAAGGCAAGCGAGGCAAGCCAGCAGTCAGAGGACAGCCGCAGGTGCTGGTTCTTGCCTTCACTTCTTGGAGAGAGCCTATCTTTTGTTCACTGCCTGATGTGTTAGCTGGCCCAGGGCTGGGAATCCTCCTGTGTCTGCCTCTTCTGGTAGGGGGTACTGGAATTCTGGATGCTTGCTCTCCTGGGTCTGACCTTTTAGGTGGGTTCTTGTGTTGTCAGGCTTCTGTAGCACATGCTTTACCACTGAGCCATCTCCAAAATGTCCTGGGTTATTTTTTTTTCCTGTCCCTTTGTTATCATGGCTTTGCTGTTCCTGCTCCTCTTCATTGTTCTCTTCCCTTCTTCCTCTTCTGAGACAGGCCACACTGGCTTCCACTTAATTTTAGTCTAGAATGCACTCTTCACAATAAAAACAAAACAAAAAGCTTAAAGGACCCAATGTCTTACTCAGCAATAAACCTATATTATATATACGTATACATGTATGTATATATAGTGTGTATAGTGTGTGTGTGTATGTGTGTGTGTATAGTGTATATATAAATATAAAATATACGAACCCTAAGAAGATCTGCAAACATTTTCTAAAAGTACTGGGTTGGTCCAGTGGTGTATACCCATAGCCTCAGTTATTCATGACATCGAGTCAGGAGGATCCCTTCAGTCCTCCAGTTCAAACCAACCTAGGCAACAACATCTGTGCCTCACATCTATAATACAAGCTCTTAGCCCGCTGAGGTAGTAGAGCTCTGATGACAAAAGTCAACAACTTTATAGGTGTTGTGTTGCTTTTTTGGAGGGGATACATTTTTGGAACTTACTATGAATATGTGCCTAAGACGAGTAAAAACTGATCAGTTTTTCCATACCCTTTTGTGTTTATAGGTGACTTGAACTACCAAGTGCTGCAGCCATGGAGTCCATGCTTAATAAACTGAAGAGTACGGTTACAAAAGTAACGGCTGATGTCACCAGTGCTGTTATGGGAAATCCTGTCACTAGAGAGTTTGATGTTGGTCGACACATTGCCAGTGGTGGCAATGGGTTGGCATGGAAGATTTTTAATGGCACAAAGAAGTCAACAAAACAGGTAAGTTATAAATGTAATTTGAAAGAGTACACATATGAAATAGCACAGAGTGAATTCATTTTCCTATTAAGAAATTTCAAAAGGTCTTGAATGGATTTCCCCTGAAGCACAGTTTGTTCAGGCTGTCCTCTTATTCCGACTTATGTGTAGGTGGCCTTGCCCTTGAACTGGAACATATGAGGATTATAAGAATGAGTGCCAATGTTTTGAATAAATTGTTTGTGTGTGTGGTTTTGGCATGCTTGTGTGTGTGTGTGTGTGTGTGTGTGTGTGTGTGTGTGTGTGTGTGTGAAGGCTGGAGGTCAACACTGGGATGCCTTTTTCAACCATTTTCCATGTTATCCTTTGAGACAGAGTTTCTCACGGAACCTGGTACTCCATGATTGTCTAAGCTTGCTAGCCAGTGAACTAGAACAACTTTGCTATTGTTTAGGCATATAACTTTGGGAGTCCACTGTCATGTACTTGATAACTAACACATTGTCCCACAGTGATTATGAGTACGATGAAAATCGATACCAAACATACAGAATTAAGCATTTTTATTAAGGATATGGAAAGAAACTGTTGTCTTTATGCCTAACTGGAGAGTTTTGGGAGCAGGTGTTAATATTCATCAGTGGTGAATGTGTTAAGATACCATGATAAGGTTGGCGCTTATATTGCTGTTTATAGAACAGGAGAGTAAGGCACAAATGGTTAGAGCCACAGCCCTGAGCTCAACTGTTAGCTAAGTGACCTGACTTCTCCCAGGAGGCTTTATTCTATTCCATTCTGTCCTTAAATGTATTGCTTTGGAGTTAGAACGTATCTGGATAAACCAGTGTTCTTGGTGGACATAGTTTTTGTTTGCTTTTGTTCTTAACTTTTTTTCATAAAGTATATTTTGATTGTATTTTCCTCCTCTCCTAACTCCTTCCAGATCCTCTCTACCCACCCAACTTATGTTCTCTGTCTTAAGAAAAAACCAAACAATCCACAAAACACAAAAATCACAAAAACAAAATGAGCAAAAGACCAATAAAACAACAAATACCAAAGCAGTTGCACTGTATGGTATCTGCACTCAGCAGTTCTTTCCTGTTGAGTGTTCAAAAGACAGTGCGATAGAAACTCACTATCTGGCATCGTTGGTTTCTTGGCTTTGTGCATGTTAAACCTGGTATTTCTAATGATACAGTTTTTTTTTTTTTAAAAAAATGCCAAAACAGAAATACAGTTTTGAATTATTTTCCTTTGGTGCCTACAACCCTACAGTCTTCAACTCATGGTACTTGTACTCAGCCTTCCTAGTGCTGAGATTCTTAGTGTGTGCAGTGATATGGGCTTGGCAGGTCTTCTTTCCCTAAGAACCGCTAGGAGTGCTCCTGGTTGTACATGACACGTTATTATGGAATCCTCGCTGGTCTCTGGGTTCTGCACCAGCTTGTTCAGTGGCTGGATCCATGCAGACTTGCATCAGCTGTTAGTTTCTCTACGTCCCTGCCAACCTTGTCACGGTTACTCTTGTTAGGGTCCTATATTTGGGGACGGGATCTGTATAAGTTTTGAAATTGCAGTGAGTCAGGTCCTTCTCACCTCCTAAGCTTGTAGAGTACTGTGTAATTACAGGTAGAGGCTTTCTCTAATTGATTCTCTACATAGTCCTGTAACTGAGTCTTTCTCTAGAGTTTCAAGTTCAGGTTTAAAAGATTAGCTGAACATAGGTATTCTTTTAAAAAATATTATGTACTCTTAAAAATATTTGAGACGTTTTCTGAAACAATTCTTTTTTTTCTTTCTTTTTTTTTTTTTTTTTTTTTTTT
>NW_021605377.1:1214851-1250411 GCF_004785775.1 Grammomys surdaster | reverse complement strand
TTTTTTTTTTTTTTTTTTTGGTTTTTCAAGACAGGGTTTCTCTGTATAGCCTTGGCTGTCCTGGAACTCACTCTGTAGACCAGGCTGGCCTCGAACTCAGAAATCCGCCTGCCTCTGCCTCCCAAGTGCTGGGACTAAAGGCGTGCGCCACCACTGCCTGGCTCTCTCTCTCTCTCTTTTTTTTTTTTTTTTTTTTTATTTCATTGACTTTTCTGATCTTTGAATTGCACTTAAATTTTTGGAGCCAAATGTTGTATAAATTATATAAATAAGAAAATTGTATAAATAAGAAATTTTAGCACTATACATACAAACACACACACTTTAAAAATTGGTATACTGTTGCCTTATATGTTAGGGTTATTTTAACTTGCAAGGCTGCTAATTTAAATAATTAAATGATACAGTTTTTGTTTTGTTTATACACCTGACTTCTATTAACATTTTAAAAATTGTATCAGTTTGTGTGTGTGTATGCACGTGCTTGAGCACAAGTCAGAGGACAGCTTGTAGGAATTGGTTCTCTCTGCCCTGAGGCACTTAGGTCATCGTACTTGGCAGCAAATGCCTTTACTAGGACATCTTTCTCTCCCCATCTCTTCATACTTTTAAGTAGAAGAATGATTATACGTTTTGAAAAGTTTTCAGTTATCTTTATGAGTTTTTTCAAATTGGCCATTAATTTGACTTTGAAGTCCTATCTGTTGCTCCTCACCCCCGCAGTGCTTCAGGATAGCCCTAGAACTTTGAGTTAAATAGCTTTATAGATCTTGTCTTATTTTAAGGATAACAAAGATCTGTCTATCTATCTAAACTGTCTGTCCGTCCGTCCATCCGTCCATCCATCCATTATCTGTCTATCCATTTATTGAATGTCTGTCTGTCTTTCTCTCTTTGGGATAGGGTCTCATGTAGTGTGGCTAGCTTGTAATTCCCTGCATGACTGAAGATTACTCTGAGCTTGCTCATTGTCTCTCTGTCTCTCCTGTCTGTCTGTTCCACCATCCATCCATCCATCTGAGGTAGGGTCTCACGTGGTGATGTTATCCTGTAACTCAGAATATGGCTGAGGATTACCCTGAGCTTCTTTCCATCTCACCTAGATTAGACTGGCTGACTTTGAAAAGTTGTCACATAGTAAACATTTCCCTGTCCATATTTTATTCACTTTGCTGAGTCTAGGGTTAGAAATGTACTTTCATTACTGCAGAGTATTCATGTGTTTTATATATGTGTGTTTTGTGTGTGTGTGTGTGTGTGTATTGCCAATATTTGTGGGTAAGGCTTGTTTATATTATGTGGACAAAGTATAATTCAATTATAATGACTAAATATAACTAAAAGTTTTAAAATGAAACTGTTCTATAAAATGTAATATGTTAATTAAGTCACTTAGAGAAAAAAGGATCATAAAAGAAAATGAATATAGGTTAGTAAATTTTATGAGTATATTCTATTACCTTTTTGTTTTAAAAACCAAAGCAATCTCTCTTCTTTTTTTATGTTTTTTAAAATAGGGATTGAACCCAAGGGTGGTTTGAAGCTGCATGCCAGGCGAGTGCTGTACCACTGAGCCCTAGCTGTTTTGTTTGCTTAGAGAGAGTGTGTAAGTGTGTGTGTGTCTGTGTGTGTGTGCGCACCATGATAGTAGGGAGGTCAGAGGACAACTTTTGGGAGTTGGTCTCTCTGTACCATGGGATTCAGGAATCAAACTCAGGTTCTCAGACTTGCATGGCAAATGCTTTTAGCCATCTCTCCAGTCCTCTTCTGAGACCTACTGTCGTCCGTACTGGTCTGCAGCTTACTGTGTGTGCAGGCTGCTCTCAGACTCACAGAGCCTCATCTCAGCCTCCCAGTGCCCATCCCACAGCCCATCAACTTGGTGTAAATTGTACTTGCATTTTAGTTTATCACTTTGAAGAAGTGTTACCTAAAAATCAGATGACAAAAGAAGAGTATAATTGATACTTAGCAGTATTTCCTGATGAGTCACAAGGATCCACCAAGCAGAGCTCATAAAGAACGTCTGAGTTTGAGCAAACGGCTTTGGTAGATCTGAGATGATTATACATTTCATTATATAATTCAGGTTTTATTTCTTGAACTATATTGTTTTCAGTAGAGTTCAACTTACTGTAAGCAAGTACCTTTTAAAAATTATAAACAGGTCCTTCTGCCTCAGCCTCTGGGGTGCTAGTATTATAGTTGTGTTACTATACATGACTGGGCATGTATTTCAATAATTGTATCGTCTTTTTCTATTTATTTAAAGTTAGGCTAGTAAGAAAACAGTACTTTTTTTAAAAAAAGATTTTTTTATTCTTTTAGAATTTTATAGAATGTTTGAACACATCCACCCTTCCCTTCCCCTCCTTCCCTGCTCCTCCTCTTCCTCCTCTAACCATACTCTTCATTTCTTTTACTCAGTTTTGAGATTTTTTTCTTTTCGTTCCTCATTGTGTCCACCTTGTGTTGCCCAGATTTGACATGTGACTGACCTACCAGGAGTCACACTACTAAAGAAAACTGATTCTCCCTTACCTAGCTCCTCAACTAGTGGTGGGATTTCATGTCTGCCTTCCCCTCTCTATGCTATGATTTTGTCTGGCTGGAGCTTGATAGGTCTTATGCATGCTGTCACACTTGCTGTGAATTCAGTGTGCAACTGCCCTGTTGTGTCTGGAAAACACTTTCCCTTGTTGTTGTCAGCCACCTCTGGTCCTTATAATCGTCCCACCTCCTTTTCCTCCAAGATCCCTGAGCCTTGGGAGGCAGGGTGTGCTATATTTGCCTAATTTATGTTGAGCACTCCACTAGGGCTCTGCACCATGTGCTGAGCAGTTGAGGTCTCTGTTGTTTGCCATCTACTGCAAAGAGACACTTCTGTGATGGTGGTGGAGATGCTCTGACCTGTGGGTAAGCAATACGCCATGAAGCATATGTCCATTTAACAGAATAATAGCACTGGGTTCTGCGCTAGGGCTGTGACCTGTCTACTCACAGGCGAACAGTACTTTTAATGTACGCAGTGAGTAAATAATGGAATATTCTGAATTCTTAAAGATTTATTTACTTTTATGTATATGAGTGTTTGTCTTCATGTGAATGTACCGTATAGAATGTACCTGTTCCCAAGCTTTTTGTTTTGCTTTTCAGTTTTTGCATGTTTAAAACAGGGCTTAGTCGCGTAGGCCAGGCTCACCTCAACCTTGTGGTCCTCTTCCCTGAGCCTGATGAGTGCTGAGGTGCAGGTGTGTGTCACCACACTCTGAGTCTCTAGTCATGTAGTGAATCAGTACTCCCGGATTTTTCCTGTTTGCTTGAAACTTTGTATCCTGGTAAGATGAAAATTTTAGTTCAGAATGATAATAAAAATTTTGTTAATTGCTTATCTTTAATGATAATCAGCAGACAGTAAACATTTGAGAATCTTTTATGTCTAAGCCATTGCTAAAGTCTACGATGTTGTTTGTTACAAAAAGCCTATAATAACTACAAGGTAACGGGTGAAGGGATTTTTATGGAAGTGATAAGTGTGGCTAGTACTAACTAACTAAGCTCCCCATTGGATGTGCTCGTCACTAGAAATATTTCAGAGTTTAGAGGTTTTTGGGTTTTGGAGTATTTGTAGACTTTACTGCTTGAGAACCTCTAATATCTGAACTCTGGAAACCTTCGAACATTATAGGTTTTAATTTAAGAAAAGTTTAGGTGTCAGCTCTTCAGATTATGGCTGCATAATCTGATAGAAAAATAGTAAAAATACAAACTGGAAATCATGTTGATCTAATTTTACAGAATGTTTCAAAGTGCTGGTTTTAACTTACAGAGTCCTCAGGAGGCTTGAAATGGTTAACAACACAGTTTTGTTGAGATTGATTATTGTAAGTAACAAACGTTTGAAGCACAAACATTCTAAAGCTAGTTGACAACCTGTTGTGATCTACAGAGGTGGAACCTTGTTTTTGACCTAGGGTAGTAGATGAAGGATCTCCTGATAGAATTGTTTCTTTTCGTGTGAACTGGAGTGTTCCCCTTTAAGAGCAGGGAAATGGCAAGAGCGCCAGAGCCATTTCATGTGATGGTTCTAAAACGACACTGTGAAAACACATTTAAATTAGATGCATTTATAAAAGGTGTAAGAGAAGAGCACTTACTAAAATAAAATCTGTGATGGGGATACAAGTGAACAGTGAGGTAGGAACCTGGACATTGAGGTCGTCTGTTTTCAGAGTTAATTAGTATCATATGAGACTTTTGCCTTCTGGTTATGCTGTATTTCCTAATGGTCAAAAGACGACAGATGTGTAGATACAGTCTGAGCATCCCTACTCTAAAACCCCAAATTCCAACAATTTGAATGACAACATGATGTGTCAAGTAGAAAACTCTACACCTGATTTCATGTAGCCGATTGCATTCAAAATACAAGTGCCTAAGTACTGTTTACAAAATTATCTTCAGGCTGTGTGTAAAGTGTATGCAGAATATAACGGATTTCATGCTTACATGGCATCCCATCCCGTTCCTACGAGAGCTTGTGCATTTGTAAAACGCTGTGTCTGTATCAGGAGCAGCCTGGTCCCAAACAGTTCTTGTATAAGGGTTATGCGAGCTGTGTATGAAATTCAAAGCTGCCACACAGCTTCCTTGACCCCAGTCCCAAAGGTGTTCTCACATGAAGTCTTACTTGTTCTGTGTTATTTCTTAGCTGACAGATGGTGCATTTGCTCTATAACTAAAGGCTAGGTGTCCTGAGTGTTGTCTCTGCGCCATACTTGTTTTGGAGTCTTTTACAACATTCATTCTCCAGTGATCCTTTGTAATGAGATGACTTAAATTAACGTCTGACAGGATTCCTGTGAAGAACAAGTCCCTGAAAAGGACTTAGCCTGGTGCTTGGCACATAACTGCAAGTGTTCTGTTCTGTAAGACATAGGCTGAGATGAGAAACGCTTCATTGGTTCAGTCTTTGGTAGACTAATGCCCTGCAACTTCAGCTATAGGGCTTGTTGCGTAAGTGTTCTTCTGATCACCTGTTATAATGCTGTGGTTTGAAAATAACAAGAGCCAGGATTTGAGTTCACAGGCAATAGAAGAACAAGTGGCAAAGTGGCAAGCGCAATAGTACAGGGACAGGGAAGGAGGAGCACAGTGGCCATGCAGTGACCGTCCACAGATGACAGGGACAGGGAAGGAGGAGCACAGTGGCCATGCAGTGACCGTCCACAGATGACAGGGACAGGGAAGGAGGAGCACTCACATTTTAAATTTCATTACATAATAAGTTTTATGTAAACAACTATCTCTGACAGATAACCTGTCTTTGTAAAGTTTTTTTTTTTTTTCCTTAAATTTTGTTGCTGGGCTGATTGGTAATTCTAGCCTCCTTTAAGTACAGGCACTTTTAACTTACATAGCCTGGGCTATGTGTGTCTGTCATGAATAACATTTTGAAGTTGTAAGCATTTATTCAAATGTTTTGTTTGCGTTAAGAGCACTACCTAGAGGAATGAGTGGCACATAAGTTTGTGTGTATTTCCGATAATTACAAGATGGGACAGGTCTGACACTTCTAAATATATTTGGATTTGCTTATCTTTATTTACTCTGCTTTTTCATTGGTATACTATTGTAATATTGCTAACATTTCTATAATGTTACTTTTAGTTATTTGTTAATAGACTGTTATGGCACTCAGATATAATTTTACTGCTTTCATATATTTCATGATAAAATTAGCTACTTTTTTTTAAATTAGGAAGTGGCTGTTTTTGTCTTTGATAAAAAGCTGATTGACAAATATCAAAAGTTTGAAAAGGATCAAATCATCGATTCTTTAAAACGTGGAGTCCAACAGCTAACCCGGCTACGACACCCGCGGCTTCTTACTGTCCAGCATCCTTTAGAAGAGTCAAGGTAAATGTTTGAAAATTCATACAGGATATGTCCTGAATAAATAGTTAAAAGTAGTATTTGGTCTATTTCAAATATTATCAACAATATTTCTTGAAAAGTAAGTGTTGAGATCACATGGGTCATTTATTACCCTAATATTCATATCGTCATGCATGCATGTGTCTATTTATTTTGTATGGACATGTGTATTTGCCTGTGAGTTTATGTGAGTTTGTGTGTGTGTAGCCCTCAGAGGCCAGAAGATGGTGTCGCCCCTGGAAGTGGAGTTAGCAGTTGTGTGCCACTGAGTGTTGCTTGGAACAGAACCTGGGTCCTATGTAGCAGCAGTCAGTGAGCCTCTACAAGTGAGCTTCTGCATGTGTCTGATGAAATATTGGTGCTTCTCACATTTGCCATGAGTTCGTATTTGTTTATAATAGCTGTAGCAGATTGGAGGGAACTGGAATACAGTCACTGCTTGAAAGAGGGTGTTCTTGCTATTTGGCTAGTATTTCTTTTTCTTTCTTCCTTCCTTCTTTCCTTCTTTTTTTCTTTCTTTCTTTCTTTCTTTTTTTTTTTTTTTTTTTTTTTTTTTTTTTTTTTCCAAGACAGGGTTTCTCTGTACAGCCCTGGCTGTCCTAGAACTCACTCTGTAGACCAGGCTGGCCTTGAACTCAGAAATCCGCCTGCCTCTGCCTCCCAAGTGCTGGGACTAAAGGCGTGCACCACTACCGCCCGGCTTGGCTAGTATTTCTGATCTGCTTTTTGTTAATGATTCCAGGATCGATGGTATATGTGTATCAAGTGCCATTCTAGACATTAAACTTTTTATGTCCAGTCTGTCAGTCCATAGTCTCAGTTATTTCACTGTCAATTTTGCTGAAAGATAAGCTTAGGAAATGTTGCTGAGATATTCAGAAAATAAGATTTATGTGTCTTGACTGGACTTAAATACTTTAGATACCCTACCTTTGTAAATTTTTTATATATTATTCATAATCAGTTTTTCAAACTTATTTCTTCCATTCTCCTTAGCCTACTGTCCCCTTGTCTTAATTTAGAAGGTTTTAAGTTGTCGGCCAGTTGTGTTCTGTGGCCTTTAGGATGTCACGGATAAGGCAGGAACAGGCAAGTAGCGGATTCCAAGCTTCCATCTCCCTTCAGTTGGGACAGTTTTGCTTTTGTTTGTCTTACATGTTAGGTTTCTGAACGTTCCTTGTTTGAAATCCTCAGTAAGTCTCCCCACCTTATGGCTCCCAAGTAAAGGACAGACATTTACCATGTACAAAGCTGTGTAGACGCCTCACACGCCTTACCTCATGTAAGCCTCAGAATTGCACAGGACAGAGGATTGGGAGCACCACTTACACTCTGGCTTGAATGGCAAACCTAGGAGTTGGCAGCTTAGTTCCTGAGCCTGTGCGCTAGCTCATGCATGCCTGCTCTCTCTCAACCGTACCAAGAAGTATGCTCAGATCTCTTACTATAAAAATGTCTCTGTTGTGTTCATTTGGTCTGTTTGTCTTATGTTCTCATAATATGTTTGAAGTTACCTGAGGTGAGAATGGCCAATGGACTTTCCTTTATCATATAGCTTTTTATACAGTGATTTTAATAAGAGTTAGGAAATTAAACATTTTTCTTTCGATTTATTAAGTTGGGCATGTATGATATATATGTGTGGGCATACATGTTATGGTGTGTGTATAGGTCAGAAGACAATTTGGTGGAATCAGTTCTCTCCTTCCCCCATTATGTCGGTTCTGGGAATTGAATCCAAGGCAATAGACTCACATGACAAGCTCTACCTGTTGAACCTTGAAAATAGGAATTTATTTGCTATCATGAAGAGACACAATTCAGAGGTTACTTCATGACATGTAGTTGTAAGGTTTATGAAAATTGTAGTAAGCATTAATTATAGGAGGAGGAACACTTTAAGAACTAGAAGAAATAATTTCCAGTTTTTAGTGTATTGTTAGGATTGAGATGATAGATTTAGATTCCACATTTCTTTTCATTTGAAAAATCAGTTCGAGGCAGAAGGAAAGCTAAGCAGTATATTACAGACACATGAAATCAGAGTGCAGAGCCGCTGTTACATAACTGGCATCTTGGAGCTGGAGCCAGCTGGTCCTTTGCACTTTGTAGGTTTTCATTGCTAAGCCCAAAGCCAAAGCCTGGTTGGGCCTGGAGTGCTTGGTAATTAGACAGCAGCGCTAAGCCCATTGAGTGTGTGTGCGGGCAGAAGCTGCTGCCCTGCCTTGTTCTTACATGATGAAGGCCCTTGGTTCTTACCATAACCCTCCAGAGCGTGTCTGTCAGCACGTCTCACAAACCACCAAGAGAGGCTCAGAGAGATGGTGTGTGGCCTCACCAAGACAATAAAGAGAAAAGCCAGGCTTGGGGCCAGATCTGATCTGTCTTCAAAGCTTGAGGTGATCATTATGTCATGGGCACAGACTGTCGGTATCCATGGTAACATTCTCTGAACATTAAAATCTTTTAAGTAAAAAAAGAAAACAAACCAGTAATTGAAACTTAAAAACTGTTGATTCTTTTCAAAATGATGATAAAGTAGATAAAGCTATTTCGATTGACGAAAGAATGGGGGCTGCCTTCCTGACTTGATCTCGTGGGATGTAAGAAAGCTGTAGGTTTCTTGAGCATATTCTGAAAGTTACAGCCTTACAGACAAGTGTAGAATGGGTTTAAAGAAACAGTTTTGAGTCAGTTCTTTGGTTTTCAAGCAATCATTTAAAAAGCAAAATTGAAATGTTTTCTGACTTTTAAAACTTAAAATAAAATATATCACAGTTGTCACAGTACTTAGTTTAAAAGATTGAATAATTTATCCTGTGTGGTTTGTGTGTAAATATGACTTTATTGGTTTTGGGGTGCTACAGTCATGCTGGGGTTATCAGCCCCAAACTTTCTTACTGATTTGAAGTATTTTCTTAACTCTTTGATAGGTTATCTATTATTTCATTTGTATTTAATTTTTATAATGTGTAACAGTAATAGTAACTACTCTCTTTCTCTTTTGAATCAGGGATTGCTTGGCATTTTGTACAGAACCAGTTTTTGCCAGTTTAGCCAATGTTCTTGGTAACTGGGAAAATCTACCCTCTTCAATATCTCCAGACATCAAGGATTATAAACTTTATGATGTAGAAACGAAGTATGGTTTGCTTCAGGTATGTAGTTTTATTTAATATGGGACAAGTTTTTCTCTTTAAAACAATTTGTAGCTTTTTCAAATTGATCTGCTATGTAGACTACCTTATGTAAACCTTTGGTCCTTGACAATAATTTGGAAATTATTTTCATGTCTTAGAATTTTTATGTTTTTATCATAGGCTTAAGTTATATTTTATGTATGCTCCCTGCACCCCCCAAACAAACAAACAAACAAACAGCCAAACCTACAAACCAGGTTTTACCCTATTGCTCTGGCTGATCTGGTACTTGCTGTATAAGCCAGGCTAGCCTTAAACCACAGTGCCTTGCTAAGTTATTTTAAATATATGACACTGATAACATTAGTAACCTCTGAGGGGATCACTTGTTGGTTGTTGGGTAAGTTCCTTTTAATTCTTTTAAGTCACGTACATTTGTTTCATAAACAAACTTTTTTATTGTTACAGTTTATAAACAAAACTTTAATAGTGAAAATAAAGGTATTTAATAACAGCAAAATAGCCTTAAGAAAATTTAGACTATATTGAGAAGTGTTTTTGTTTTTTCTTCTTCCTTCCTTCCTTCCTTCCTTCCTTCCTTCCTTCCTTCCTTCCTTTCTTTCTTTCTTTCTTTCTTTCTTTCTTTCTTTCTTTCTGTTTTTCGAGACAGGGTTTCTCTGTGTAGCCCGGGCTGTCCTGGAACTCACTCTGTAGACCAGGCTGGCCTCGAACTCAGAAATCCGCCTGCCTCTGCCTCCCAAGTGTTGTGATTAAAGGGGTGAGCCACCACTGCCCGGCCTGTTTTTTTCTTATTTGCCTAATTTTTAATATTTTTCTTTTTTTGATTACTAGCACCATGGATTAGATTCACTAGTAAATTCTGAGTTTCTTCGAAATAAAGATATTACTTACTAAAAATTTAAAAACAATTTTAAAGTTTATTATTATTGAACATCAAGTGGGGTGTGTGTGTGTGTGTGTGTGTGTGTGTGTGTGTGAGTGAAGGTCAGAGGACAGCTTGTGGAAGTGGCGTCTCCAGGGATGGAGCTCAGGCCTGGGTTTGGCAGCAGATGCCTTTACCTGCTGAGCATCTTCAGCTGAGCGTTATGTCAGCCTTGAGCACTTACCTTTCTTACCTCTGCTGCTGGTTACATCCAAGCTGTGAGAACTAGTGGCAGGAACTGCCCCATTGTTGTCTTATGTCTCGTCCATTTCCAGGTGGTTGACTTGTTTACTGTTCCTTGTCCAGGGCCTTTTCCATGTTCAGTACATTCTCTGCCATCGAGCTACCTCGCCAGCTTGAGTTAACTTTTGTAAATGTCATAAGGTCCAACTTCATTCTCTTATAGATAGTTTGCTTTCCAGCGTCATTTGTTATGAAGCTGGATACCCCTCACCCCCACTGAATGCTTTTAGTGCCACCATAAAGTTATTTGACCATATGCAGACACTATTTCTAGGTTTTTCTTTCTGACTCATTGGTCTGTCTTTGTGCTATAGCACCGCCTTGATTTTGATTGCTGTTGTTTTGTAGCAAGCAACTGGACTGTTTTTGCCAACTACAAAATAGTTTGAAAGATTAACAGTTAAAAATAAAAAAATAGAAGAGAAGGCTTAGATCAGACCACTTGCTATGTAAGCACAAGGACCTAAGTGAATTCTCTGCACTCAAAGAACTGCATGTGTGCACACCTGTAATCCAGTTGGGGTGCAGAGTCCGCAGATGGGTGCTGTCTGCCAGCCTAGTTCTGGGCTCAGTGAGAGACCATGAGAATGATAGGGCAGTACACTGATGTCTTCCTCCACCCCCCCCCACCCGCCCCACGCATGCACATAACCACCCCCACACACTGATTCATGCATACAAAAAAATAACCCTGATATGTGACTTAAGAGTTACTGTGCTACAGCACTGGCATTTTAACTAAAGTATATGGGACATGATGCCTGTATATAAATATAAAATAACTAAGTCATTCTTCTAAAAATATACAGTAAGTATGTAGCTTGTTTTCTTGTGAAGTTAAGGAAACTTCTAGATTTGAAAAACTGTACTTTTTCAAGTTATGTTTGGGAATAGTATTTCTGAAAATGTACAATTTTACAAAGTTTATTATCATGTTAACCAGGTAATAATGGGTTTCGTTGTGACATTTCACACCTGTGTGTAATGTGTTTTGATTCTGTTCTTCTATTACTCTCTTGTCACCACTCCCCCACCCCCTCCTCTTTTTTTTTTGTAAACATGTATGGTTTTGCCTGCATAAATATGTGCATCACACCTAGGCCAGAGGAGGGCATCAGATCCCTTGCACCTTGAGTTACAGATGGTTGTAAGGCACCATGTGGGTGCTGAGAATTGAATCTGGGCTCCACTGCTCTTCCCTGCTGAGTCATCATGTCTCCAGCCCCTTCATCTTTTTAACTAGTCTTTCTTCTGCTTTAATGTCTTTGTTTCTTTAGTGACCCAGTAAGTTTAATTAGCCTTGTTTACAGGAGCCTGGGAACCTTACCAGTGACTACATCAGTGAAGAAAATGTCTCTCCTGCTCCGAGAATCGTTAAATTGCCTGTAGCTCCTCAGAGAGGAGTGGAGCCTCCTGAGTTCCTGAGTTCCCACTCCCACTGTGATGAGTGTTGACAGGTCCAGTGTTGTGTAGGTAGTCACACTGCTGTGCGGCTCTGCAGGCAGTTCTGCCAACTGTAAGACCCTTCAGACCAAAGGAGACAGCGTATTAATTAGTGGCCATAAACAAAGTGGTTTGGAAGGTCATTCTGTCACGTCTGTTTAACAAAACAGCAGCATTGATTGTCTTCCCTATTAGAGCCTACAGCCTCCTCAGCTATAAGCTTTTAACCAGACTGACAGTATTAGATATGAATTTCTTCCTATGGTCTGGGCCTTAACTCCAGTCAGAAAGAGGTTGGTTACCCTGGTAACAGACTGTTACTGTTGCACCAGTATAAATTTTCTCTGGGAGGGAGTCCACAGCTAAGACCCTTGACAACCATTTGTCTAGCATCTTGTGAGCTAGCCAGCAGGTAGGAAGCTTCCAGTTTAGTAGCAGCTTGGTTTCTCTGTTCTGTGACCAACCATGTTATCTTCTATAGTCAAGTCCTACATTACAGTGTAGATCTGGTGGGCACTCAACAGTGGCAATCACTTATATTTTGGAGGCTTCCTTGATCTGTAGCTCATAGGCAGGTAGTTTACTCCAGAGAGTGGGATCTTCTTTAATTACCTTTGATTTGTGGGAACATTTATTAATCCTTACATGATCTTTATGGATTCCTGGAAGCTGACGAAATGCTTCAGATTTTACTCTGAGAGAAAGGAGGTTTGAATACGAGAACGAGTAGTCTGGGTTCTGCTTTAACAGAATACTGAAGCAGCTGCATTGACAGACTGTAGAAGAAGGGTAAGGGCAGAAGCCAAGAGACGTGATAGGTGTGGCTCCTGGGGCAGCCCCGGCCAGAGACAGTGGTGATCCAGAGGTGGGACCTGGATCATGTCCTACATCTATTTCAAAGTGAAAATAAGATTCTTTGCAAATATATGTGCGCGCACACACACATACACACACATGCACACACACGCACATACACACACATTTATATATATAGTGACAGGGACTTACTGTGTAACCCTGGTTCATCTGGAATTTGCTATATAGTCCAAGCTGTTAACGCAGCAGAGATCTACCTGCCTCTGCTTCCAGGGTACTGGGGTTATGGGGTTAAAGGCAGGTACCTCTCTGGTGGGCTGATTGGCTAAATTAAAACAAACAACTCAGGATAATTCAAAGATCTTTGTTTTTAGTAAATAGACAAACAGAGTAATTATTAACTGGTATGGAAAGCACTGTGGGAGGGATGAACTACATTTGGGGTGGGGGCTCAATCCCGGATTGCTCTGGGGTTCTGGTGCTTACAGGAGAGGGAAGGGAAGGAGGGGAAGGAGGTCTGCGCCTAGAGCAGAGGCCCCGCTCCATGGTGGAAGAGAATGATGGTAAGAACTGAGGAAGCGAGCAGATCCCGGAACACCAGGAAAGCAGACTAGAAAGAAGGGACTGGTAGAATTTGAGGAAAGCCAGGGACAGAGGTTTCTGGGAAGTCAGAGAGCGGCCACTTGCCAGAACCCACCTCTTCCTGGTCCAGACATCCATTTGCTCTGTATACCTAATCCCACAGTCATCTGTGGCACCCATATAAAAGTTACCTTGTGTTAGTTCCGTGTGACTGTAAGTAAACATTAGGTAATTAATACTAAGCACAGTAATTACTACTTAGAAAAGTTGAATTTTAAATTTAAATTTTAAAGTGTAACTACGCAAAAATCTTATCCAACTCAATGAGAATTCTCACATTTTGAACTGGAAATGAATTAATTTATACAGCAGAAATTTATCTTTTTTTCTGCTATTATAAAGAGGAAGCTCTTTATAGCTGTACTTCAGTTTTGTTACACGATTTCCCCTCGAGTTTGATTGTTAGCTGACTTGTGAAAACTCTTACCTAGGAGGCCCAGCAGGTGCTGTGTTCCATACAAATGACATTTTTTACAAGAGTCTGTTGTTGTTGTTGTTGTTTTCCAGGTTTCTGAAGGGTTGTCATTTTTGCATAGCAGTGTAAAAATGGTTCATGGAAATGTTACTCCTGAAAATATAATTTTGAATAAAAGCGGAGCCTGGAAAATAATGGGTTTTGACTTTTGTGTGTCATCGAGCAATCCTGCTGAACAAGAGGTAATGGCAGTTCTAGATTTCTTTAGATGTTTTAATGTTCTAATGTTTAGATTTTTAAAATCATGGCAATCTATGATTGTATCTGCAATGGACCAGAAAATGTTATGTAGGCTGGTAAAGCATGATGCTCAGCAATGGTGCGTTGTGTATCTGACTGTGAGGAGGAGTCCACTGTCCGTGTGCCGGAGAGTAGTTGTCAGCTGATTCATTCTATAGATGTCTCGAGAAAAAGGCCCCAGAAAAAACTGAGCAGCTTAGTTAAACAGGAGTTTATTTTTTAGAAATCCAAATGTACAGACTGCTATTATGATTCCTTAATACCGTTGCTTCTGCCTGTGAGAACGCGCTTCTTCAGGGATCACAGAACAGCAGCAATGAACACATGCTGACATTAAAGTATTTTCTTCATTGTAAACATTGGTTCAGTGTATTCATTGATGATCTCACACGTGCATGTAACTCATTCTCCTTCCCACCCCTTTTATCTTCCAGTCTTTTCTGAGCACTCATTTACTTACTCTTCGGCACAACTCTGTGTGCTGTATCATACAGGAACAGTGAGGTTAGGAGGATGCTGAGTGCTCGCTCAGCTAGGACCTCAGCTCCAGTTGTCTGCTCCCAACCACTTGTTTCCCAGTGACTCAGGATACCTGTCCATTCATACTTAGAACACGGCCTTAGGCCCGCCGTGCTTTGCATTGATTGGTTCCTGATGACGTAGAAAACCTTTGTGATGGGGCAGGTGTTTGTTGCAGACATTTCCAGATTTTCTGATTTGGGAACTTTAGAGTTAAAGGTAATGGTAACATTTTCCCTTGCTTAAAATGTTGTTCATGTTGTTGTCATCATCGTCTCTTAGTTGTGGAAACAGGGTCTCTGTATGTAACCTTGGGCGTCCTAGAAATCACTATGTAGAACAAGCTGGCCTTGAACTCACAGAGATCTACCTCCCTCTGTGTCCACATGCTGGAACTAAAGGTATTCGCCAGCACGCTTAGCTGAGTCACTACAAATTTAAAGGTAGCTGTGGCCTGTAGTGGTTTGCTATTACTTGCAGTTCTAACCCCGTTATCCCCTTTCTGTCTTCTTACAGCCCAAGTTTCCTTGTAAAGAGTGGGACCCAAACTTACCGTCATTGTGTCTTCCGAATCCTGAATACTTGGCTCCCGAATATATCCTCTCCGTGAGCTGTGAGACAGCCAGTGACATGTACTCCTTGGGAGCTGTTATGTATGCTGTGTTTAATAAAGGGAGACCTATATTTGAAGTCAACAAGCAGGACATTTACAAGAGTTTCAGTAGACAACTGGATCAGGTATTTGCCTAGTAACATTGGTTTAGATCTCTCCAGGGTTTTTTCTAAAATGTAGGCAAAAAATTCTTCTTAAACATAATAGTATCTCTATTAATTTTTTAATGATTTTTATGTACACATACAATGTCTTTTGATCATATTCACCCCCTTTTCCAGTAACTCTTCCCAGACTCACAGTCCCCCCTTCCCCCCATTTCCCAAGTGCCCTCCCACCTTATGTTCTCTGTTTGGTTTTTAATAACTGTTAGGTTTGCTTTGTGCTGTCCATGTACTCATGTGCTTGTCCCTGGAGGATATCCCTGTCCAGTGCCATCAGCTGTCACAGCCCCTGGGGTCTCATGAGTGAGTGGTCCCTCTCCCCGTGCTGGAGAGCTAACTAGCTTGATCCTGTGCAGTCTTTGAGGGAATCACAGCTGCAGAAATTCTTTCATTGAAATGAGTACTTCATCTCAAGTTTGTGTAAAGTCAATTCAGTAAAAGTAATTTCTATAAATAATGATTACATTATTCCTACAACTTTTATCGTGCCATTTACTAGCGTACCTAAACTACTCCCCTTCTTACTTAGACAGGGGAGTACTTGGAACAGTCAAGACAGTTTTAGTTACATAGAAAAGTAGAGCTAGTGTCCCTGCAGTCAGCAGATACACTGAGTAGAGACGGTTTATGGCCTTTTGAACGTTATATACTCATACCTGCTTTTGCTCTTTTGAATAGTTGAGTCGTTTAGGATCTAGCTCACTTACAAGTATACCCGAGGAAGTTCGTGAGCACGTAAAACTGTTGTTAAATGTCACTCCAACTGTAAGGCCTGATGCAGATCAAATGACAAAAGTGAGTACATCTAGATTTTTATATTAGATGATGGAACAAAAATAACATTGCAACTCTTATAATGCATAATTTTGTCCTTAGATGCTATGTTGGTGAAGGTATTAAGTATTTAGCTTTTAATGTTAACTAGCTAAATAATTTATGTACATAGTTGTGAAGAAAATTAAGACTTCAAATAAACAGAGATCCTGATAGCACAGTCATTCTGGAATACCTGAAAAGCCAAAGCTTTTTAACTTAGTAAAAAAGTCTTTAACTTAGTAAATATAGTATTTCATGTTTTCAAGGTATTTTATTCTTGTTTTTGTTTGTTTGTTTGTTTGGTTTGGTTTTTTGAGACAGAGTTTCTCTGTGTAGCCTTGGCTGTCCTGGAACTCACTCTGTAGACCAGGCTGGCCTCGAACTCAGAAATCCACCTGCCTCTGCCTCCCAAGTGCCGGGATTAAAGGTGTGCGCCACCACTGCCCGACAAAGTGTTTTATTCTTAAACTCGTTTTTACTGGTTTTTAATGGTGTGTTTGTGTGTGTCTGTGTGAAGGTGTGTGTGTATGAGTGGAGAAGTTGTCTGATGCTATGCTGGGAATCAACTCAGGTCCGCTAGAATTGCAACCATGCTCTTCCCTGCTGGGCTGTCTTTCCAGCCCCAGCTTTCAAACTTTTAGTTTTTCCGTACTTTATAAATAATGTTACTGCTTAGCTGATTCACAGGTACTAGTGATTTGAACTTGAAAAATGAAATTTTTTTGTTTGTTTGTTTGTTTTTTGTTTTTTGAGACAGGGTTTCTCTGTGTAGCCCTGGCTGTCCTGGAACTCACTCTGTAGACCAGGCTGGCCTCGAACTCAGAAATCCGCCTGCCTCTGCTTCCCAAGTGCTGGGATTAAAGGCGTGTGCCACCACTGCCCGGCTGAAAAATGAAATCTTTATTTGGATTTTTCTAATTATAATTTTTATTTAAGGTAATGTTTAGAATATTGCTGAATGTTTTTGAATACTTTTTCAGTTTGTTGTGGTAATTTTAGATATGAGTAACTTTAACTGAATATCAGAATAATTGGCTTCTGTATTTTAGATTCCCTTCTTTGATGATGTTGGTGCAGTAACACTTCAATATTTTGATACCTTATTCCAAAGAGATAATCTCCAGAAATCACAGTTCTTCAAAGGATTGCCAAAGGTTCTACCACAGCTGCCCAAGGTTCGTTAATCAGTTTTACATAATCAGAGTTTAATTAATATTTAGGTGGACTTCCTATAAACCACTCTGCCAGTGAAGGAAGACAGCTTTACTTGAGGCCCATAAGTGACAGTAACATGCTGAAAACTGAAGCCAAAGCTTAGGTATGGTACAAAATAGGTAGGATTTAAGACCTTAGGATGTTGCCTGTGGTAAGGTTACCTGTGCTGGTTATTATGTGTGTCCCAGTGATGTCTGTAACAGCCCTGGTGGAGCTCACTGCTCAATAGCAGTTAAAGGATGCATTGGTACTGATGCAAAACTTCTGTTTTCTGTACTCTTTCTCTAACTTACTAAACAATGAATGTCACATAGTATTCAAAATAGTGGTGAGGCTGGGTCTGGTGGCACATGCCTTTGCCTTTAATCCCAGCACTTGGTGGGGCAGAGCAGGTGGACTTCTGAGGTCTAGGCTAGCCAGACTACATAGACTATCTTAAAAGCAAAAACAATGAATGCTAAAGAAGATACTAGTTGTAAGACCATTGCTTGCTGACTCTAAACTTGTTTGTAAGGCTGCAGTGGCCACAGCCTTTGTCTGCCACCCTTTACTGACATGGCTGGAAAGCACAAAAGCTGTCGTTCCTCTCACAGCCCACACAGCACGGGTGCACACACAGCACGGTGTGGTTGGAGTTACCAGTCAGAGTCAGGATGCTGTCCCAGGTAGATGGTTGGAGTTGTGAGGAATGATGGCATTAAGAGAAGAAACACTGTCAGTGAACACAAGTTGAACTTGGGAAGGCTGGAGCGAGCATGTAGCCTGGTTTACTGACATTGAGAGCCTGTGGAGTTTGTCTTGATGTAACTAGCATCAGAATCTAGAAAACATTTCAGTTTCAGGCATCAACTCTATGGTCACTCTACACTTCAATTGTAAGTACTGAAGTTCTGAAATACATTTTGTTTTTATAAATTTTTCATTTTTCCCTTTCAGCGTGTCATTGTGCAGAGAATTTTGCCCTGTTTGACCTCAGAGTTTGTAAACCCTGACATGGTACCTTTTGTTTTACCGAATGTTTTGCTGATTGCTGAGGAATGCACCAAAGAAGAATACATCAAATTAATTCTGCCTGAACTTGGTCCTGTGTTTAAACAGCAGGAGCCAATCCAGGTATGTTGTGAGTACTTCTGAATATTCATGTGTTACTCTGATAGCTCCTACCACCAAGAGCAAAACAGGGACTATTTGGGGCTTTGAAAAATTGAGTAGGTAGGGGCTAGAGAAATGGCTTAGTGCTAGCTGCTCTTGCAGAGGACCTGGTGCAATTCCCAGCACCCACATGGTAGCTCACAGCCTTCTGTAACTCCTGTCCTAGGGGATCCAACTCTGGACTCCAGGAACCAGGCACAGACATATACATTCAGGCAAAACACCCTTGTATGTCAAATAAAAATAAATAAAAAACGTTAAATGTTTAAAAACTTGAGGTAAGTATATTAGTTTTTTTTTTCACTAGACAGAAAGCTAGAATTATAATTAAACTTAGCAAATGAATGCTTGTGGCTTTTTGTAAGTCATTGTCTTAGAAAATAAGTTGCAATTAAATTTTGCCATGTGTTACATTATTCCTAATCAAAAACTAGCAGTTTGGAAAAATCAAGTTTTCCATATATTTATTTGCCTTGATATTCCATTAGTTAATTTTTAGATGACATGTGTCAGTTGTTTCTTTTTATTTTTTTCCGAATAAATAATTTTATTAAAAGAGGAAAATGTGTAAAGCATAATGGAACTAATATGTAATCTGTGTGTGCATGAGAAAGATGCACATTATACATACACGAAATTCCTATGTATATAATGTGTATGTGTAAGTGAAATAAATTACATAGGTTTTGTTATGGTGTATATTTGTCTTGAGTTTAAAAACTATGGGGTTGCTTACCTGGATTCGAATCTGGGTTTATCTCCATTCTAGAACTATGTAGCAGTCATTATCACCTGGAAGCTTTTATCCTTATTTCTTTTTTTTTTTTTTGTTACTCTTTTTTATTTATTCATTCATTCATTCATTCATTTATTTATTTATTATAATTTATTTTTTCTCAAATTTCTAACATGTGGAATTGTTGGCTAAAATACTATTGGGTGTTTCTGCTACTGGATGACAGTAGCTTATTAGTCAGCTATTAACTGCCCGATGTACCGGCTTTGTGATTGATTGATTGCAGTTGTTCCCTTGAAAATGGAGAATTTATTTTTTACTTTTTAGAAATTAGCATATTAAATATCATTCTGACATTTGAACAGTGTGTGTCTGAGCAGTTCTTCTCTCCCCTGTCTTAGCCCTCTGGTGTCTCTCATCCCTTACCTGCCGGAGCAGGGTCTCACCATGTAGCCCTGACTCGCTTGGCATTTGTCTTTGTAGACCAGGCTAATCTCAAACTCACAAAGATCTACCTGCCTTTGTCCCCTGAGAGCTGAGATCAAAGGCGTTTGCTTCCAGACCTGCTGCTCATTCTTGTGGCTTCTCCCCCCAGTTCAGTTTCCTTAAAGAGGGAATATAGAAGACAGTCTCTGGGGTGCTCCTACTAACCAGGGAAAGGCCACAGGACAGAGCTCTAAGCTTTAAAGCTGGTCTCCCTGACAGTTGTCACAGTGTCGAGGACAAGTTGGCATCACGTCACCTAAATTGTTCATTAGTCATGATGAAAATCCCAAGACACATGATGGATCCTGTTATTTTTATTTTGGTAACTTTTGATTGTTGGCTATGTAGAGTCCCATGAGAAGGGTCTCACTGTGTAAGTGTCTGGATTAGGCTGTTTTGTGCTTGTGCTTGGGAAGGCTTTTCTTAAGTAGATTAGCTGAGGTGGGAAGTTGTACCCTGAATATGGGCAACAGCAACACTTCACAAACTGTCCTGCCCTGAAGAAAAGGAGAGAGCTGAGCACTATCGAGCATTCTGTCTGTGTGGCCATAACTGGGTTCCTGCTGCCTGACTTCTCCACCACAGTGCACTCACCCAGAACTGTGGTCCAGACTAACTCTTTATCCTTTGCTTTCCCACAGCATCAGGGAAGGAAACTAAGCTGCCTTTGTATTCTTCTTCCTCTTAGTTTTTCAGTTAATAAGTTTTGAAAATTTTTAATCGAGTGTTGGAAAAACTAAGTATTCTGGGACTTGGAGAGGTGGCTCAGCAGTTCAGAGCACTGCTCTTGCAGAGGATCTGGGTTTGATTCTCAGCACTCACACAGCAGCTTGAAACCATCTTAACTGCAGTGTTAGGAACTCCAGTGCTGCCTTCTGGTTTTCATGTAGTGCACAGACATATGTGCAGGCAAAGCACACATACATATAAAAATAAAGATCTCAACTAAGTATTTTGGTTTGTTTCTTACAATTTAAGTATGTAGAGGCAGCTAGCAAAATAATGTTAGGAACATTTAAAAATTCCTCACAGATCTTTTCATTTCCGTTGGCTTTTATTTCTTTTTAAATGCAGTACTTTTCTGGATAATTGGAATGTGTAGGGGAGCCATGTGTTCCTGTAGTTATTTGGAGGTTAGTCTTTGTTTGAATGATTAAGTATTGCTACAGACATGTAAGAGACTTGATCTGTGTGTTTTTGTTTTCCATGCCTTCAGGCTAGCAACATGGTGAGTGTCCACATACAGAACTTACTCTTCTGAAAACACTTTAAATTGGGCAAATACTGAATTTCTTAAAGAGTGTAGATTTTAATAATCTTTCCTTTTCTCATACAGATTTTGTTAATTTTTCTACAAAAAATGGATTTGCTGCTAACCAAAACCCCTCCTGACGAGATAAAGAACAGTGTCCTGCCGATGGTCTACAGAGCTCTGGAGGCTCCCTCTATTCAGATCCAGGCACAGTATCTGCTTCCTTTGCCATCAGGAAGGCTGTAAGGCAGGAGAATGAAACAGCAAGGCATAGTTTAGGATTCAGTCTTAACCTTTTATATGCAACTCAATAGTTAGTATAGTTACTGAATTATACAGCTGATTCACTATTGTTACTGCAATTGACTTCTAACTAAAGAGTAAATTGGAAAGGGCTGAAGAGATTGCTCAGAGGTTAAGAACAGGTGCTGTTTGTATGGAGATGGTCTTACTCTGTAGCCCAGGCTGGCCTTGAATTCACAGAGCTCCATCTGCTTCTTTCTTCTAAGTGCTAAGATTAAAGATGTGTGTCACTGCACTGGGTAGATATTCCTCTTACAAAGACCACACGTTAGGTTTCTAGCACCCATGTCAGGCTGTTCACGGCTGCCTGAAACTTCAGTTCTGGAGGGAAAAAAAAGAAGACATTGGGGTCCAGTGTGGTGGCACACACTTGTAATCCTAGCACTTGACGGATAGAGGCAGAAAGACCAGGAATTGTAGGCTAGCCTGGACTACATGATATCCTGTCTCAAAAACACTGTGGCTGGGGCTGTAGGTTTGTACTGCCTTGTATATATCTGCTCCTGCCATATATTTCAAGTCACATTTTTGATGCATCTCTGTCTTTCTCTAAGTTTATTTAAGAGTGTGAGGTTGAGTTTTTCCTTGTAGTTAAATCATGCCATAAGCGTCGGAAGCTGTACTCACCTCTGCTTTTCAGCTCTCTACAGTTATAGCCCTGTATAATTAGGGGTGCTGGCTAAAGTACTTAGGCTAAAGCAGAGGGCTTGTAAATTTGAGGCCAGCTTGGGTTACATAAAGATCATGTCTCAAGGGAAAACAGAACTGCACAGAACTAGTTGTGATTACAACTATTACTGCAGGCCCTGTGTAGCCATGCTATTTTTCAACTGATAACTATTCTCCCCCACCCCCAGCTGGTGTAAGGACCAAGTAACGTGAAGCATATGGAAGCTTATTTCATGCTGTGACAGATTAGCTGGGGGGTGGGGAGAGGAAGGGCGGGCACATTTCCTTAAGACTGATCAGATTTGTCTTTTCAATAGGAGCTCTGTCTAAACATCATTCCAACTTTTGCAAATCTTATAGACTACCCGTCCATGAAAAATGCTTTGATTCCAAGAATTAAAAATGCCTGTTTACAAACGTCTTCCCTTGCTGTAAGTGCTTACACATCAGTGATTGTCTTTGACTGCTCAGAACCTGACATCATTTCCCAGTGAGCAGTGACTCGCTTATGTTGTACTTGTAGAATTTGTTTTAGTTGAAGGTAGCTTTTATACACCATTATAAATGCTTGTATGTAACTTATTTTATATGTAGATGTGTGTGTGTGTGTGTGTTGTGTGTGTGCAGTCATGCCTGTGGTGTGTGTTTGAGTGCCTTATCGAGCACGTGGGTTGTGGGAGTTGGTTCTCTCCTTCTATCTACCATGTGGTTCCAGGGTTCAAACTCAGTCAGTTTGGAGCTCCTTTACCTGCTGAGCCATCTTCTCTGCCCTTCTGAGTTCTGTCTCCCTGAACTTCATAAATTTGCCTTTTATAAAGCTTGATTTTTGGAGCTTCTCATTCATCTTTATCTAGTGCAGTGTAAATTAGAAAAACCCATAGACGCATAGGCCGAAGAAGCAGTGTAAGTGGCACAGTTTGACTTCCTATACATCTGACCTATTTCAGTTGCTGTTCTTCCTGCAAGAGCTCTGACATGGAAGACGGGATATTGAAGTAGTAGGAAAAATCATTCCTGAAATACAAGCATGCAGGGAAATGAGATTTATTCTTATTTTGTTACTAACTGCCTATGGCCTTGAACATGTCCTAATACTTCCAAGATGTCCTGATTTTATAATTAACTTTTTAAAATACATGATAAAATTTCAGTTTTTAAAATGCTGCTTCAGAAGCCTTATGCTTTATTTATGCCATTATGAATTTATCTTAGCACACATCTTCTCAGAATATTCTAGTTCAGTTCTCTATAAATGTTCAGGGGTAGATGTAGGACACACAGATACTCAGTGACCTGCACAAGTGCCCTGCCGAGGTCTGTGTCTTCTAAAAAATGCTGATCAGGCCCTGGTCCTTGAAGACACGGTACTTCTGAGGACAGACGTGAATACCTTTTAGAATACAATTCTGGAATGGGTATGCATTTTGTATCTCACTTTTACAAATGCATTTTAGATGGAACCTTAAACGCTCCTCACTTACCTCTGAGTGGCACACATGTATTTCTGTATTGTATTTATAGCCTTATTCTCTAGGGTCTGGCAGTTTTACTTGGGGAATGCCTAAAACATAAATCATTGATTAAAAGTCTCCGAAAATGAAAAAAAAAAAACCTAGTGCATAGCTAGGTGAAATGTTTCAAGAGGTATTTGTGACTTGTCTAATATTATATACATCATGAAGGGAAAAAAATTACATTTGTAATTTATACCCAGCAGGCGCATTAGCTCTTCATTATGATAAACTAATTCTGAGAACAGATTAAGCCTGCAGATAGTATTTTAGATTTATAATATTCTGGGCTTAAATTTCAGAAAATAGTTGTTCATATTTTCAGAAATGGAAAATTCTCATTTTTCTATACAAATATTAATGAATTGTCTTCTGCTTAGTTTTTTTAGACTTGAATTTCATTGATATTATAGTTTAATTAATACTGTGGACACCACTTTACGGTACTCTGATTTTTGGGGTTTGGGGGAGAACTTAGTACTCAAAATTGAATCCAAGGTCTTAAACATGCAGAAGAGTACTCGTACTGAACTACATTCCTGGCCCCCGTCCCTGTTCTGTTCTTAGAGTAGCCCAGGCAGAAGCTAACCTTGAACTGGCTGTATCAGCTGACCTTTACACGCCTGACCTCCTTCTCCTCCCAATGCTGGGTTCTGTGTGCATCACTGTGCTGAGCTCCAGCCCACTTGTTATCTTAGGACATAGTCTCACTGAATTGCCCAAACTGGCCTTGAGCTTGCTCTGTAGCCAGGTAGGCCTTGACCTTGAGCTCTTCCTACTCCCAATCTCCTGAGTAACCGAATTATAGTCCTGTGTCAACAGACCGGCCTAATGTACTCTGTCCTAATAAATCCCAGTTAAAGGGGCCAGTGAGATGGCTCAGTGGGTAGCAGTGCATGCTGCCAACCTGAACACCTGTCTTGATCCCCACAATCTCCTTGCTGGAAGAAGAGAACCAACGGTGGCAAGTTATCTTCCCACTTCCATACGCATGCCGTGGAACACCATGTGAAATACAGCCACCCACATTTACTCAGTCAGTAAATGTAATAAATTCCAGCCAACCTAGGGGATGATGCGTATCAAAAGTTGAGTGAATTAGAAATTTTAGGAGCTTACAAATGGTAGACGTTAGTAAGTATATTTAAGAACAATTTTATATGGATGTGGATAATTTTATATGAGACCGGGAGCATCTAGGGTGGTATGGCCGTAGATAAATACGGCTAATTTCAGTTAAAATATTTAGTTTTTAGAATGACTTGAACCTCACGTAACGTAGCTGAATCACTGTGAAATTGGCCACTTGGTGGAATATATTCTTTTTTATAGTTAAATCTTACTAGTAAATACATACAAAAGCTTTTAAAGACCTGATATAAACTGTAGGACTGGGATTGTTGCTCACTGACAGCTTGGTTAATAGGCCCTGGTTTCATTTCCTAGCAGCATATAGATGAGTGAGTGAATGAATGAATGAATGAGTGTTATAAGGTTGAACCTGTTCCTAATTTTAACAACTAGTATCTCAGTGAACCAGTCTGCAGTTCTTTCTATAACATGTTGGGTAAATCAGTAAATGAGTGAATTTCTTATGTAAATAAAGCCATGCTTTATAAAATCTACTTCAGTAAACCAGTTTGTATTGAGATTTTAGCATGTCTATTTGATGACTAAATTTACACTTAAGTATTTCATTTTTACATTAACAAGTCTGTACATGACAAATTTACATGCAGTTTCTTTGTTTTGATAGGTTCGTGTGAATTCATTAGTGTGTTTAGGAAAGATCCTGGAGTACTTGGATAAGTGGTTTGTACTTGATGATATCCTACCCTTCTTACAGCAGATTCCCTCCAAGGAACCTGCAGTCCTCATGGGGATTTTAGGTAGCTGAAAACTTGATGTCATTTGCTATCATCTTCATTTTATGTAACAGTTGTGTAATAAAATGCTCAATCTATAAAACCACCTCACTTTATGTATATGACAGTCAGTTGTAGAGTGATTAGATAAATGCTATAACTTTTCTCTATTTTAACAGCAAAGGAAGTAGACTCTTGTCATTGACAGAAGGCCTGGGGTATAGTGGGATACTTGACCAAATATGAGCAGCTTCTGGATTTGATTTCCAGGACTGGTAGAGTCAGGAGAAGTAATATGATCTTGGTTGATATGATAGTGTGTAATTTTCTTCTATAAAGTAGTCTAAAGTACAAGAGGCAAGCTACTGCAGTGAGCGTTACTTGCAGAAGAAACAAGTACAAGAGTAGCCTGTAGTCCTTACAGACTGTAGTCCTCCTGGCACCTGTATTTAAACACCATGACTAGATGCTCCAAATTTTAAGAATGAGGGGGTCACTCTATAACCTCATTGCTGGATTATAGTAACCATGCCTTTAGTTTTGGGTAGTCATTAAACCAAAGGAGACCAGGATGAGTAGCCCATGGTGTTTATAAGCCTGGGCTGATAGTATAGCCAAAGTCATTGTGGTCCACAGGAAAGAGGCATCCCCATTCTCAGAAGAGCAAAGCTGTACCACACCAGGGTCCAAAAAGCTTGCTATAGGTACAGTATTTTCGTGGTTTCTATGAACTTCATGTGTTAATTCTAAAACTTATTACACTTTTCTCTCAGGTATTTATAAATGTACTTTTACTCATAAGAAGTTGGGAATCACCAAAGAGCAGCTGGCTGGAAAAGTACTGCCTCATCTCATCCCCCTGAGCATTGAAAACAATCTTAACCTCAATCAGGTGGGACATTTTATGTATAGGTGGGACATTTTCTGTGTATTCAGTTTCTTTCCCTGGTTGCAACTTGTGTTATATGCTTTATTACATTATACATGTAGGTGGTCAGAACAAGTAATAAAAGTTAATGAAGTTAATAAAAGTTACGCAGTAGCAGGATGGACATTAGAGCCTCGTTGGAGGAGGTGGGCAGGATGCTGAAGGATGTTAAGCTTGCCTTCACTTTAAACTTGGGTCTGTGTGCTGATAGGAACAGTCACGGACTGTATTTGGATATTATTGCTACATAACAAATGATCATAAGTTGAGTGTTTTAGTATTTCTAAGCAATCCATACTTAACTAATCTTACATTTTCTATGAGTCAGTCATGCCAGGACTTAGCTTAGTTGAGTTTGTTATTATAATCAAGAACTTGGGTCTCATTTGAAGGTCCACCTGAGGACTCATAGGGTTCTTAGTTTGTTTAAATGGTTGTTGGCAGGATTTGGCTCCCTTTGGGCTGTTGGGCCAAGGGTCTTAGCTGTGTGTTAGCCAGATGCTATTGCCAATTCTGTGCACAGTTCCCTCCCCAAACAGCCTTGTTTAGTCAGCCTGAAGTCAGTGTCTTGTTATGTAGTAAAGAAAGTGTGATGCTCTGTTAGCTTTGTCATATTGTGTTGTTTAGAGGCAAGTGTGAGTCTTAGCCATACTCACCAATGGAGAGTACACAGTGGCATAAATAGAAAGGCATGGGAACTGTGACCCTGCCACAGATGAGGAGTAAGGAGACAGAATAAAGGCAGGAACTAATGGGTGGGCTTAGATACCTAAATGCTTTAGATTAAGTATTTAACTTTGAAGATGGGGAAAATGTTTGAGCAAAGGGGAGATGTGTGTTCAAAACTTGTTATGGAATTGTCTCTCTGCATGGCTTTTGTGGTAGTTTTCTCACAGCTGGGTGTGTGCTGATGGCACGGCACGTGTAGTCTTGAGGCTGGTGTTTTGCTTCTTCTTCATTATAGCCCAGTCATAACTCAGTGCCAGAAAGAGAGACTGATCAAGAGAAATCAGTGGAACCTGCTGTCTAATGAAACTTGTCAAAGGCTGAGAAAAGTTACTGTTTAATGAGGATCAGCGAGAGATAGCAGGGGAGATTAGACTTAGGGTGGAAGAGTGAGTTACAGCAGTGAAGACAGAATAGCCAGGGGAGAGGAAGGCTTGGGCACTGGGGAGAGAGAGAGTGCTGAGCAGGCAGAGTACTAAGGTGAAGAAATGTGTGGTTCATTAGCCCCAAGCTGGCCTCTGAAGTAGTAAGGCAAGCCTTTGGAGCTGTGCTCCTCAATGTAATGCTTGCCCTGCACCTCAGGTGGCAGACAGGAGATAGTGTCTATGATGAGGACTAGTACAGTCTGCCTAAAACAGCTTTCAACTTTTGGTTATTTTCTGTCTGGTTTAGGAGATTTCCAGTAGGAAGTGGCTGGAGAGAAGGCTCAGTGGTTAAGAGCACTTGTTGCTTTTTAGAGGATGTGGGATTGCTTCTTACACCCACATGGTGGTTCACACATTGGATGGAGGGGCTCCGATGCCCTTTTCTGACTTCTTTGGGCATCAGGCATGCATATGGTCTGCGTACATACTTGTAGGCAAAACAGTCATATACATAAAATAGAATAAATTTAAAAATCCCAGGTGCTCATTTTAGGATACGTAGTTCTGTCTAAAATGCTTTGTGATTTTGGAGGGCCTATTTTCATCTGCAGAAATCATTTGAATTCTACCTTTTGTAATTTTCCCTTTGGTTTAGGGTGTCTGTGGTTTGTTTTTCTGTTTATTTTGTGATTAAACTTGCTAAGTCAAGAGTACCTTCTTCTTTTGGTTGTGATTTTAAGTAGTTTAAATATACTAAGTAGAAAAGAGTATATTTATACAGACAATTCTTGAAAGCTACCATTACCAGTTCCAAGATAGCCAAAGTTTACCGGGCAGGCCACTCCAAGACCAGTGGATGGGACCTGCTGCGTTCAGCCCGTTCCGTACAAGCTCTGTGAGAAAGTGGGGTGGGTCTCACAGACGGGATGTTGGACAAATGAAGCTGGGTACAGAAGGCGCTTTACCGAGTGCTTTCACCCATGCATGTATGAAAACTGTCTGATGCATGCTACTGCACAGCAGAATAGTGTTGGCACAGACGGTAGGGTTGGGAGACAACCAGAAGATAGTACCAGAAAGCCCCTGAGGCACTGACTGTGTTTTGTATTAGTTACCTTAGATGACTTCAGTCTCTGCCTTATTTGAGCTGTGTATATGACGTTTTGTTACCATGCTGTTTAGTTTTAAATAAGTTCAATTAGCAGGAAGTCATGGTGAACAGATACACTGTTTATCACTCTTAAGATGAAGTGCTGCTGGTAGAACATGCTGAGAGGCAGTGGGACGCTTGGGAGGCACAGCAGGGATTGTCACTGCCATGCCAGCTCTTTACTGCCTTGTGAGTTTCTGTGTCTTGCTTAGTCCAGTGTCCTTATCTGTGTAAGTAAAAGTTTTAAACTTAGTTTGAAGAGTTGTAAAGACTGAAAACATTGTAATACATGTTGATATATGCGTGTAAGATTTATGGAGTGGGGGAATGCTGTTTCTAGTTTTTGTACATATAGTATCATTCAAATAAATTGTTTATGATAGCTAGGAAGTACCATAAGACTAAAGTTTAATGAAAATTTAACCTATATTAAATTATAGTATTAGATTACTTTTACAAACTTCCATTATCAAAGTAGAATTATGAACGTTTAATGTTTCTACTAACTTTTCAGAAAACAAGTTTATTTTAGCCAAACATTGTTATGAACAAACAAGGATTTCTAAGTATTTTAAAATGAACTTTCTCCTAGTTGGCACAAATGATCAGTGTGTGACTGCCAGTAGTAAACTTTGCTAAAACTCCTGAGAAATAGCTGTTAGATAAAGACTGACCCTCGCTGAGATGTGTTTTCCGGAACGTAGAGCCTCATTGGCCATCATGTTGCGTCCACACAAGACTGGGCGCTTGCTCTGACGTTCCGAGTTTAAACGGACTGCCCTTGTTGTGCTTGGGTGTGTGAGTAAGTCCTTCCCTGGGATTGTCCTACTGAGTTGTTGGAATTGATTCCATGAGCTGCAAAGGCAGCGCCCTCACCGTATCTGTCTCTTGCTCTGGCAGTTCAGCTCCTTCATTGCCGTCATAAAGGAGATGCTGAGCAGACTGGAGTCTGAACACAGGACTAAGCTGGAGCAGCTTCACATCATGCAGGAGCAGCAGAGGTGAGTGGTCTGCACACGCGCAGCAGGTGGGCGGGGAGTCGGACGGCTCATGGTGGGTTCCTGGAGTATCGGAAGACTGATGGATTTTTTTCATTTGATTATATATGAACCATTTTAAAATTTCTAACAGATTAGTAATTTTAAATTCAATAAAATAGGGTGTTGTTGAAAATAAAGTGCAGGTATGGAATATGATATGATCTTAGCATTTTATCTACATGAGAAAATCTGTTGTCAGCATCAGCCAGTGGTACTGTCAGCCTGACCGCTGAACACCAAGAACAAGGACGTAGGTGTTCTTGGACTCTGTGATCCCCAATATTATGATTTCTTCATCTCTTCTCTAGTCCCAGGAGTATGGAAGCATGTAGTACTTCAGCATTTACTCCTTTATTGTTAGATTTTTCAGAATTACTGCAAAACACTGTTAGTCAAAAGAAGACAAAGATAGAAATTGTTCATTGGAAATGCTATTTTATTTAAGTCAAAGATTTATTATGTTATTTGCTCCAGTGTAAAACGCATGAGTTTAGGATACCCCAAGAGGCATCTGAAAGTCAGGAAATTGTATGACTCATGAGAAAGGTCCCCAGATAGAGGCTCTTTAGGTTCTGTCCCAGTACAAGGTAAAGACTTGAGATAAAGACTCGTGATGTAATACTCACAAAAAGCCCTGCTGTCTCTGTTTTCTGTGTTGCAGATATATGTGACGTTTGATGCATTAAAGTCATAAAACTAATGTTTGAAATGTATTTTAGGTGGGAACATGTTACTTTTGTTGCTGGGCATTGGATGTAGAGCCCTGCACATACTAAACATGAACTTTGCCATTATGTTATACCTATAGCCTGAAACACACTTTTAATATTCAGTATTGGTATTGGATGGACAAGGCAGCCCTTTCCTTTTTGTAAGCCCTAAATCTGATCATACCATAGGATTTATTATTTATATTCAAAACTTAATCATTATCCTAGATCACAAACTGTCTCTCAGACATGTTAAAATCTTCAACAGTACTAAACAGGCTTATGCCTCATGGCATACTGGTATATTCACCAATGAATGTTTTATTAAAGTTTTAAGTTTCTATATTTTCGTAGTAAATCTTAAGTTTAAAAAAAAGGAAAAGGTTTTTTTGTTTGTTTGTTTTTATGTGTATGTGATGTGCATGCATGGCATATGTAAGAGTCAGGGGACCGCTTATAGGACTTAGTTTCTCCTTCCTTCAGCTATGTGGGGCAGGGACTCGAGCTCAGATTGTCTGCAAGTGCCTTTTCCTGCTGAGACATCTCACTGGTCCAAATATTTCCCACAAGGTTTATTTATCTATTATATGTCTGTGTGTGTACCAGTGTGTATGTTTGTACACGTGCATGTGGGTGCCTTTGTAGTCCAGAATAGGGCACTGGGTGCCTCTGGAAGTGGAGTTACAAGTGTGTATGTCACCTGCTGTGGATACTGGGAACTGAACCTAGCCCATCTGGAGGAGCAGCAAGTGCTCTTAACTGCTTGAGCCGTCTCTTCAGCCTGCTGGTCCAAAAGATAAACATCAAATTAAAAAAAAAAATCAGAAAAGCAAAAATATGCAGACATTTCAGAAATTGTTAATTGATTGATTGCGTATTTAAGAGGGCGAAAGAGAGAGAGAAAGAGAGTGTGTGTGTGTGTGTGTGTGTGATGTGTAATGTGTATACATGAGTGCAGATGCATGCATGCCGTAGAGCATTAAGGGTGGGGTGGTTCAGAGGACAGCTTGTGGGAGGTGACTTCCTCCTTCCACCTTTTAGAGGCAGGGTCTCTTGCTTCTGTGCTGTACACTACAGGCTTTCTGGCCCCGGAGCTTCCAGTAGATTCTTTGCCCCATGTTTGCGAATTGCTAAGTTACAGGCCGCCACCTCCCGCCTTTGGTTTTTTTTTTTTTTTTTTTAACATGGGTTCTGGGAATTGAATTCAGGTCGTCAAGCTTTCATGGCCCAGCTGATGTCGTCATTGTCATTGTAGTCATCATTTGGGCTTACAGACATTAACAGTAGAAAATAATGGAAAAATGTAAGCTGGGGAATGAAGTTAATGTTTGTTTAACTACTTTTCCATAATGTTATCTATCTTGTAGGTCTTTGGACATAGGGAATCAAATGAATGCTTCTGAGGAGACAAAAGTTACACATCCTGGAAGTCAGGTCAGAAGACATTTATTTTATAGGCAATAGATGTCTGAGAGCGGCTATGTAAGAGTTCTTAGTCTTTAAGGAACAAAATGACTTTGTTATTGAAATGTCTTCAAGTATTGGGCTTGTGTTTCAGCAGATTGATAAGGTCTTTAACAACATTGGAGCAGACCTTCTAAGTGGTGGTGAATCAGAAAACAGAGAAGATGGGCTGCAGGGTAAACAGAAAAGAGTAAGTGTCTTTACTTTAAACAAACATTTCTATTGTGAGACTTCCAATAAACCACACAGAGTTTCTGGGAAACACTATGTAGCCTCTTGACAAGGAATACCTCTGAGTATGTTTGTGCTGTGTGCTGGGAAGGAGTGTAGAAGCCGTTTTTATTTTCCTTTGCTACCTGACACCCCCGCCCCCGCCCCCCAATGGCACCTCGTCTCCACTGCTTGCCTTTGCCTGCATGGTGCCGTCACATGCATTTAGCTGGCTGTCGACCTCTCCAGCATGACTGCTTTTCAGTAACTGACTGTGTGTTTGTGTGGTGGCAGGAGGTTGTTCACGTGCGTGCAGGCGCCCACAGAGTCCAGGAGCGGGTGTTGGGTATTGGGTCCTCTGGTGCTGCAGTTACGGGGAGTTGTGAGCTATCTGAAACAGATGTGGGGGGCTGACCCCAGGTCCGGAAGAGCACGTGCACCCTTTCTAACCACAGAGCTATCTTTCCAACTCCAACTTTTCAGTATTTGAACTCTGTTCTCACTGCATTCCTATCAGTGTGAACACCAAGTCATGATCCATTCCTTGTTAGCCCAGCAGCTTTGCCGTTCTCTTTTTTTTATTCTGTGCTGACACCTAATGTTTATGGCTTTCAGATATTCACTCAGGTTGGGTTTTGTTGTTGTTTCTGATACTGCTTAGGCTAGTCCTTGAACTATGTCACCAGAGGTTAGCCTTGACCACCTGGTCTCCTGCTTTGACCTTTACACACAGTGGTTACAGGCTCATGCCACCTCAGTGTGTTTACCTCGACATTTTCAAAGACTACCTGTTAGGTATTGGGTAGCACAGTGGACAATTTGGAACTGCATGGTGTCTTCTCATAAGTATACTAAGGTCATGCATCATTTTCTTACTCTTTCACTTAGTGTGTGAATGAATATCTCATATGTGGGCATGCACATGCCATGGTGTGCACTGGAGGTCCCAGGACAACTTGTAGAAGTCAGTTCTTTCCTTTTATTATGTGAATCCTGGGGATCAAGCTCAGGTTATCACACTTGGTGGCAAGTGCCCTTACCTGCTGAGCCATCTTACCGAGCCCAGGTGTACATTTTTGGCAAAAATACCATAAAAGTGATGGAGTCCTTTCTTACTTTATTTTACTAAGGATGTATAATGTTGATATGACTTACTAGTGATGAATGATATTTTAAAGAAATATTTAAATTAAATACAATTTTACTTTACAAGTACCTGAAATTCGAGTACATGTTTTGTTCTGTTTCCATTTTAAAGATGTGCTGTTTTTATGATTTTGAATGTAATTATCATATGTGCACATATATCTGTATGTATAGAGCTAACAGACAGTTGGATACAGAGGCTTACAGAACTGTAAAAGGAGGTAGCACGTGCTTGCTGTTTAGTGAGATAGATGAGTGCAGAGTTAGATATCAACTTGATGCTGATACGGACAGCAGAAGAACATGCTGATCTAATTCTCATGTCTGTTGCTCACTACTTACAAATATCTGTGGTACTGAGAGTAAACCGAGGGCCTTGGGGATTCTAGGCAGGTACTCTAGCACTGAACCAATCCCCAGCCTACTTTCTACTTAAATGTATTATGTTTATGTGTCGTCTTATTTGTATGTGGGTGTATATATGCATGCCAGGGCATTCATGTGGTCAGAGAACAACCGTGAGAGTTATCTGTCTCCTTTCCACCCTGTAGGTCCCTGGAATTGAACCTGGGTCATCAGACTTGTCAGCAAGCTCCTTTACCTGCTGAGCCATCTCACTTGTGTGTGTGTGTGTGTGTGTATGTGTGTTCATGTGCATGTGTGTGTGTATGCACATTTGGGTTCTGGAGTCCAAACTGAGGTCCTCCACCTGCTTTACCCATTAGTCATCCCTCTAGCTTCTCCTTTTAGTTTGTGATTTGAGAAACCATCTCTGTAAGTTGGCTTGACTGGCCTTGTACTCTATAACCCAAGTCTTACTGAACTTGTAATGCTCCTGCCTCAGGGTTTCAGGTAGCTGGGATTACAGATCTGTGCCACTAGGACTGACTCACTAGCTCTTTAGACTAAGATTTTAAAGTTGAACAAGAAATTAGTAATTCTAGTTGTAAGTTGTTTTACACTGGATAGGTTGCAGCAGGTTCAGAGAGTTTCCACGTGAGGTCAGATGCGGTGGATTCAGGATCTTCAGCGCCTGCCTTCCACTAAGTAGTAAGCTCTGCTAAATGAACTGTGTTACACGTACCTTACCACAAATGAACTCTTGTTTTCCAGATGGGCTATAAAGTTGTGGTTAATTTTAATTTTGTTTTGCTCTGCTTTCAGGGATCTCTAACACTTGAAGAAAAACAGAAATTAGCGAAAGAACAGGAGCAGGCACAGAAGCTGAAAAGCCAGCAGCCTCTTAAGCCCCAGATCCACACTCCCGTCGCTCCTGTCAAACAGGTCTGTCTCTTTCTGCAGTTTCAAGCTTGCTTACTAGTAAGGAGGAGAGTGGGAAACAGCAGTGTCTGTACAGATTTTGTTTTGTTTTGTTTTGTTTTGTTTTGTTTTTTGTTTTTTCGAGACAGGGTTTCTCTGTGTAGCCCTGGCTGTCCTGGAACTCACTCTGTAGACCAGGCTGGCCTCGAACTCAGAAATCCGCCTGCCTCTGCCTCCCAAGTGCTGGGATTAAAGGCGTGCGCCACCACCGGCACAGATGCGCTTTTGAAGGGGAGTGTGAAGGCCGTAACTAAGCGAGAGTGGGGCCGCGGGGGCCCCCCGAGCCCCCCCCCCCCCCCCCCCACACACAGTGTTTAGTCTCAGTGCTCGTAACCAAAGAGGAAGTGCGGTGAGCTGGTGATTTTTAAGAAAATTTGTGAGTTAGTAGTGCCATTATCAGCAGTGTTCTATTCAGGTCCTTAAGTATTTCTCAGATGGAAGAAGCTGCCTGTCCCCAGCTTCTCAGTTCTACGTGGCTTTGTAGCTAGGTTAGGAAGAGGCACCTATGTGGCCTGCATTGATTTCCCTCTGTTGAGTACTGCTCTCCATCCCGGTGCTGCTGCCCTCAAGAACCCTGCTTGGCGAGTGTGCACACTGCTGGATCTCACTTAACTACTTCCTGTTCTCATCGTCCCTTAGTCATTGCAGCTCTTCCTTAGAGGAAAAGATGTTTGCAGGCTAAGGGCAAAATCAAGAATAACTGTTAGATACTTATAGAAGAACACAGAAAAGAAATTTCCAGAAATCTTGATGAAATTCAAAATAAAAAATATACAATTTTCCTGTTACTGACCAGACAAATAATACCCATCTGTCTTGGGAGCATTCACTGGTTTTAAACTCACCATGTGTTGTCATCAAATCAATTGCCAGAATTTGCTTATAAGCTGTCTATAAATAAGTAGGAGTCATTATTTGGTCTGTGGGCTGTAGTTCCTGGACTTGGTGTAGATCATCACCTTGCCTTAATTTGTCTTTTATCAAGCGATCTGTCAAATAGTCACTAATTGGAAAGTAATTTGGATTTTTTGGAGATAAAATAATTTGCTCTTATTTTTCAGACTAAGGACTTGACAGACACATTGATGGAAAACATGTCATCCTTGACCAGCCTTTCTGTTAGCACTCCTAAGATGTCTGCTTCAAGTACTTTCACCTCAGTTCCTTCCACGGGCCTCAGCATGATGTTTTCAACACCCATTGATAATACAAAGAGAAATTTGACAAATGGCCTAAATGCCAACATGGGATTTCAGACTTCAGGTTTCAACATGCCAGTCAATCCAAACCAGAACTTCTTCAGTGGTACGAGCACAGCTGG
>NW_021605377.1:1192358-1214841 GCF_004785775.1 Grammomys surdaster | reverse complement strand
CGAAGCAGACCCAACAGAGACCAACCGATATGTCTGCCCTTAATAATCTCTTTGGCCCTCAGAAACCCAAAGTTAGCATGAACCAGCTCTCCCAACAGAAACCAAATCAGTGGCTGAATCAGTTTGCGCCTCCTCAAGCTTCTCCAGTTATGGGCGGTGCAGCCATGGGCGCACAGGTGAGTGTGATGGGACAGGCTGCCTTTGGTATGCAGGGCAACCCTTTCTTCAACCCACAGACCTTTGCACAGCCACCACCAACTACTATGACCAGTAGCAGTTCAGCTAGCAATGATTTGAAAGATCTTTTCGGGTGAGGTGTCCGTGCTGCTTTTTGGAGGGTCACTGCAGTTTCAATCATGGGAAAGCTGATTTTCATCAGTGTGTAGCTGGCTTGAAGAAACTGCTTCTGTGGGAGATGGATTGTTTCTGTGACAGAAAACAACTGCTTCCATGCCAGCCAGAATAGGAGTTGTGTGGATCCTAACAAGTTGAATTTTTTAAAGCATGGAGGATTTTCTCCCTATTACAAACTTCTCTTCAGGTTTTTAAAGATCCAGTCCTTACTAGTCTTAAAGTGCAAAAAGGACAACCGGAATTACCCTGAATAGCAGTTTTTAAATCAGATGTTTTATTTTGGCTTGTAAATCTTCTTATTAAAAACCTTGAGTTGATGGTAACTGGAAGTCCACCTGGTATCTACCTTCATATTCATTTGTCTTCACTAAAAGGGAAGAATCTTAACGCTGTGCTAGTGTGTGTGCACTTGTAAGACAGCGGGCGGTGACACTGAAAGGATTGGGCCATTTGCTTTTCCATTCTTATTTTTCAGAGAAATGTATGCTTAGTAAAAGCACAGCAAAAATGCTGCAAAATTAACTTATATTAATTTCATTGGTTTAAATAATTTACCATTTTAAATGCAAAGTAATCATTGTAAGTTATATTTTAGCATGATCTGCCTCAAATAGCAATGTATTTTTTTGCCTTTACTTGAATATATTTAGGCTCCCTTTCTTCCTTCTTGTATCACAGAAGAGCTATGTCCTGATCTATACAGAAGACAGACAGAGCACTCTGACACGATATTCTCAACTACTGCCTTCATACTTGATTTTCAATTCAAACTTCTGAGGTTGCAGCATATATGAATTACATTTTCAAAAGAGATTTGTAAAAAAAATAATTACACTATATTTAATGAGTAAACTTTTGAGATTTCTGCCATATTGTTTCAAGTACAGTAAAGTCTACAAATGAGCAAGCCATTGGGTACCAATAGGTTCAGTGTTAGCTTGCTGTGATGTCAGACCTCGCTGGGTACTACTACTACTACAGTTTAATTCCTTCCTAGACATCCCAGAAACTGTGTTCGGACATTTTAGTGTCTGTAATCAGTCACTGTTAGGAAGAAAGGAGTCAATTCCAAGAGGCCACACCTCACTTTTTGGAACCGTTCTGATGTCTGTTGTTAACTTGCTGATCCTACCACAGAGCCTTATGCTATAGACGTCATTTGTATTTTTAAAAAATATATCCCACTGTTATGTGATAATTATTAAACTCCTAAAAACTCTGTATGTATTATAGTTGCTGCCATACAGTTTGTGGTTTTTAATTATCTGGAACCAGCAATCCTTAAATAAATCCTATGAAGTTTATTAAATGGCTGAATGTTCATTCAGAATGTATACGTGTGTGCACATGATGGGTATAAATTGTAGGGCTTGATTACAAAGTACAGTTCATGCTGATACCAGTGCTGATAGCATCTAGTTAAAGCACACTTGTAATAACCGTGAGTCAGCAGTCATGCTCGCTCCTGAGTGTGCTACACTCAGGTGGTATGACTTCAAAAGGACTGGAGGATGCAAAAAATGTCACTTAAGAAATGCAAAGCCGTTTTTGTCAGATACCTTCACAACTTTACCTGATTTATTTTTAACACGATACTAATATTTCTTTTGGGAAATGTTTTATATTGAATAAAATTGTTATTGAAGAACATTTCTTTGGAACAGTTCAGTAGTTATTTTAAATTTTTTATGTGTGTGTATGTTTTGCCTGCATAGATATAGGTAGGTGCACCATGTGCATGCAGTGCCTGCGAAGGCAGAAGAGGAGTTGGATCCTGTCTTGGTTATTTCTGTAACAAAACATGACCACGACAACGTGCAAAGGAAAGCTTTTAGTTGGGGGCTCCTGGTCTTCCATCACGGTAGGGAGCATGGTAGGACAGGAGTGGTAGCTGAGGGTCTACATCCTGGTCTGCAAGCATGAGGCAGAGAGCTGGGCCTGGGAATGCTGTGAGCTTTTAAAGCCTCAAAACCCAACCCCTCAGTGATATACCTCCAACACGGCCACACTCCCTAATCGTCCCCAAACAGTTCCATCAATTAGGGATGAAGCATTCAAATATGGGGATATATTTATATTTATTAATATATATTAATTTATTATATTTATATAGGGGGAGTTCTTACTCAAATCACAGCAGACGCCCTGGGCCTGGAGTTAAGATGTTTGTGAATCACCATGTGGTTGCTGGGATTCAAACTCAGGTTCTCTGAAAAACCAGCCCCATAACTACTCTTAACTGCTGAGCCATCTCTCTAGCCTTCTTTTTAAAAATTATATAATGTAATTTGATATTAATGTTGAATTTCTAATAAGGAGATAATATAACCATCTATGTGACTTAAACTTTAGATATGCAGAATTACTTGAAAAACCCTGTATGTAACCCTTAGGTAACTTACATTTGTTTAAAGTTACTTATTGGCCACCCCTCCCTGAGGGCTTTTGCATAGCCAATGAGGGAGGGAGAGAGAGTTGCATGAGTGTAGTCATTATGAAGTCCAGTGCTTCTTAAATCACCCTAAAGAAATTCAGACATGGGCTGGTGAGATGGCTCAGCAGTTAAGAGAACTGACTGCTCTTCCAGAGGTCATGAGTTCAAATCCCAGCAAACACACGGTGGCTCACAACCATCTGTAATGAGATCTGATGGCCTCTTATGGAGTGTCTGAAGACAGCTACAGTGTACTTACATATAATAAATAAATAAATAAATAAATAAATAAATAAATAAACAAACAAACCTTTGGGCCAGAGGGAGTGGGGCCGGAGTGAGAGGGAGAAGAGAAGGGGGAAAAAAAAAGAAATTCAGACATACATGGGGGGTTAGGTTCCAGAAAGGGGGTAGTTGGACAGGGGAAGGACAGGAGTGGGAGATGGACAAGAGAAGGTAGTGAGGTGGGAAGAATATTAAATAATTATGTACAAGAATGGAAATGGCACAGTGAAACCCACTATGTGTAATTAATATATGCTAGTTTAAATGTGATAATTAGGGTCAGGGTATAGTTGTGTCATTGCAAGTACGAGAATCAGGTTAGATTCCCCAGGACACATGGGAAATTCCAGGTCTGATGGTGCACACTTGTCATCCCAGGAGTGAGGAGGTGGACACAGGAGGGTCCCTGGGGCTTGCTGGCCAGCTAGCCCAGCCCAATTGGAGCTCTCCAGGCCAGTGAGACCTCCTGTCAAAGGATGTGTTTCTGAGGATGATTCTTGAAGCTGCTCAGCTTCCATTCACATATATAGAAATGTGGGTGTGTTCCCCCCATTAAAAAATTACTTTTAAAAAATTGCTTTTGGGGCAGGGACTCAGTTGATAGAGTTCTTGCTTAATGGCGCAAAGCCATGGATTTGTTCTCGAGTATTCTATAAACCTCTTGTGCTCATCTGTATTCTCACTAATGTAGAGTTGGAAGCAGGGTCAGAAGTTCCAAGGCTACCCTTGGCTGTAAGTAAAGCCAAATTGCTACAAGAGAGCCTGCCTTAAAAAGGTCATTGAGAATTGTGCAATTACCTTTAGCAGAATTGTTGTACTTTGTCAATGGGAGTTTACACTATTTCCATCAATCGATTTGGTGCCATTGCTGCTGCACTTGTGAAATTGCCCTGTGTTTAAGCTAATGTGTTTCTTTGTAAACCCAGTTTTTTGTTTGTTTGTTTTGTGGTGTTTTTGTTTGTTTTTGTTTTTTGGGTTTTTAGAGACAGGGTTTCTCTGTGTAGCCCTGGCTGTCCTGGAACTCACTCTGTAGACCAGGCTGGCCTCGAACTCAGAAATCCGCCTGCCTCTGCCTCCCAAGTGCTGGGATTAAAGGTATGCGCCACCACTGCCCAGTGAACCCAGTTTTTAAGTTGATAGACATTCTTAAGTCCATTTCAGGAACAAGCATTTAAATAAATCTCTTGTCTTAAAGTAGGAAGTTGGTGGGTATCTGTAGGCATCAATCAAAATAAATTGATTTTGTTGGTTTAAGCTTGAAATGAGACGTGCACCAGATTTATAAGCAGAATAGATCAACTTTTTTTTTTTTTAATTTATTTTATGTATATAAGTACACGGTCGCTGTCTTCAGACACACCAGAAGAGGGCATTGAGTCCCGTTACAGATGGCTGTGAGCCACCATGTGAGGTCTCTCCAGCCCTGTTTTCTTGTGTTTACTTTGGAATGCTTGTAACCCTCCTTTTCGTATGTTCCCTGTCACATCATAATGACACACGTATGGGAGAATACCCAGTAGCGAGCAGAGCAGAGGTCAAGTTAATTTGAGTATCTTGTCATGTAAGGTTCTGAGTTCATATTTCTCCCTACTTGAGAACTGTTCAATTAATTTGCTCACTCAATGATTGAATGATTTGCTTTAAAAATGTGAGGTCTCATTATTCCTGGTTGGCCTTGAATTCAGAGATTCACCTGCCCCTGCTTCCCGAGTGCTAGGGTTAAATGCTAGACAATTGTTGTTTAAAAATAGCTTCTACTATTTTGCCAATTTCATATATATATGTGATGTATCTCAATCCCAACTACCCCTAATTTTTCCTTTGCACACCTCCCCATATTTTGTCATTTACTGCTTTTGGAATATATTAAGACAAATGAGTCTGTAACAATCCAAATTACCTAAGACTTGAGTGTCTTTCAAGCTAAAACATGCAGTAGGACACATTTGTTTGTTTTGATACAGGGTCTCACAGTATAGTTCAGGCTGGCTCCAGACTCCAGTACCCCTGCCTCAGCCTCCCGAATGACATAACTACAAATATACACTGGCTCAAACACATTGTGTATCGCAACCACTATGTAAAATACAAAGCTGGGAGAAAAGCCTGAGAAAATGCCTTTAGTAAGCATACTATGCCTTATTTTGCGGTTGGTAATTAAAACCCTAGAACGATTTCACAAAGTGGTTTGGGTCAGGTGGGGTTGAGCCCTGTTTCTGCCTCTCTGAGCAGATGTAGAGTCAGAGGGTCCAAGAGTTCAGACTAGGAGTGGGTGCTGCATTTCCCGACCATCCAGAGTTCAGTGCTCTGCATCTCACTGTGTCCTTTTGTGAATTCTTCTGGAGATGCTTTAGTTGAGACTGATTTATGTAGCAAGCATGTATTGTTCACTGTTGATTTGGCCTCACCGATATGTACGCTGGGAAATTACTGTTGAGGATGGAGCAAACTGGGAGATGATGGGAATCTCAAACGCAGTGTCAAACTCAGTGTCAGGGCTGCTGATCTGGATGAGGACGGTGGAGGAGGGCAGGTTTGAGGATGGGGTTAGGGGAGGACGTGATACTCAGGTCAGTGCTGGCAGTGCTCAGATGTGTAATGGAATTAAAGTTTGTAGCCTTGGGGAGGAGAGAGTACAGCTGGAGCAGCCATTTCACTTAAATGATGCTTGTTGGATCTGAGAAATCTTTTCTGTTCCAAGCATCAGGTTGTTGCTACAGCCTGGGGTACCTACCTAGGCTGTGAGCCGCATATTCTCATTTAAAAAGGTTAAATTCATTTTACTATGTCTTATTTAACTTGTGCCATTTGGGTATGGGCTGCTATGTTCATTACTTTTCTGGCTTGTTAAGAATTTGCATGTATTTTACATTCAGCACATTCCCAATTAGACAACTGGGTCTCCATGTTGGTAGCTGGTAGCTGGTCTGTTAGATCGTGTGTTATGTGTATAAGCTGTACTCAGCAGTGCAAAGGGGTAAACTGTGGCACTTTTCAGCTCAGCCCCAAGCTCCAGACTGCCAGAGCTGGATGCTCTAAACTTGCTCTTTGCTGACAAATGCCAGGCTCCATCAGGAGAGGGCACTGGAGCTACAGTCACAGAAGCCTAGCTGTCTAAGCAGGGGAGCTGCCTCCCTGCTACTGTGGCGCAGATCCAGCTCTGCCCTGTGGCCGGGCGCTCTTCAGCTAGTTCTTCCTTATGGTGGAAACAGATTGGGATTTCCCCAAAAAACAGTAGTAGGGGTGAGCCTTCTCATCTGAGGTACCGTGCTGTAACACAAAGCCCTTTCCAGGGCACACAGCCGCTGTTTTGCTGCTTTTTAGAGCACTTTGCATTATTCCTCTTTAGGTAACTGGCTTCTAGCTAATGCTTAACTTTTTATTAAAAATTTACTGTATATGAGTCTTTCAGGGCCCTACCCCTCCCTGGGAGGGGACAGCCAACAGATGCTGGCGAAGGGCATTGTCTTCAGTCAATGTTAATTCAGTTCATTGGACAGCTCCCACCCACGATCCTGTGAGTGGCCCCGGTTAAACTCAGTGGGTCACAAAATGAAACAAAGAAAACCGCGACTGTGGGAATGAGACTTGTGAGGGGTTTGAAGGCGTGAGAGTCATCAATACGTTATACATGAAATTGACAAAGAATAAATATAATTACATTTATTTCCCTGTCCAAATACAGGTCTCCTGTGTGACCCTGCTGCAAAACTTCTTAAAAGCATATCCATGGTACACATATGCTGCTAGCAAAAGGCATGGGGTGTTATTTGCTAGTGCTATATTAAAGCTTCCCTTTGTTCCGAGCTGGGCATGGTAGCTCAAGTGTGTAATCCCAGCATTTGGGAGACTGAGGCAGGTAGGTTACTGGGCACTGGAGGCCAGCTGGGGCTCCATAGTAAGTTTAGAGGCAGTCAGAGTAATAAGGTATCTCACAGGAAGAACAAGCAGGGTTATTCTGAAATGTGCTGATGATAGTGGAAATATGGTTGAATTGCTTCAGATCTGTTTAACACACACACACACACACACACACACACACACAAAACCAGCAGGCTAGGTTGCTGGTGAACTCTATGTTTGATTTTTTTTTTTTTTATGGAAAGGTACAGTATAGAGGCATGTCTAGAATTTGTACATAAGAATCAATACGATGAAAGTTTAGATCTCACTCATGACTCTAAGCCTGCTGGCCTTTCTAACTGCAGTGATGTAATGTTGCCCAAGTGAGGCATGCCAAAGGCATGCTAAAAGCATGCAGCGTGTGGACTTTGGAGCCAGATGAAGGTGTATTGGTCTTCTGTTTTTTTAAAGAATTAGGCCAGAGTTACTTACTTGTTCATGAATTGGAACAAAGCCAAAATTGTAAAAGGAAAAAAAATACAAACAAACAAACTCAAGTCCTCTTTGTGTTTACTTGATTGTGAGACTAAGTCTTGCCTTGACTGTCACCCCAGCCTTGTGGGTTCTGGGATTACAGGCATTCATCACTGAGCCAAGTTACAGAAGGTCGTTTTTGTAAATAGAGGAAAAGGCTTTCCATGAAGGCAGTTATCCTCTTGGGGCTGTTCACATCTAAGGAGCTAGTCGTGGCTTCAGCTCCAGTCACTCACAGTGACTATGTGTCTGACATTCTCTCAGCACTGTCAAAATCTCATTTTCAGAAATGTCTGTGAATGCAGAGTTAAGGAATCACTTCTCTAGACATTCTGAGTTAAACTCACTGGAGCCTTCTTTGCCTGGGTGGCTGAGTTGGGGCCATGTGTTGTTACCTTTGTCACATTTAGCTTTGAACTGTTGTGAAACCAGTATTGGTGCCAGGAACATCTGGCATACTCTAATCTGGAGTAGCTTCTTTGAGTTGGTGAAGGACAAATGTTGGACTTCAGGTCAGGGGTAGTGAAGGTTGTTAGTTGTCAACTTGTTACAAGCTGGAATCCTCCCAGGTGATGGTCTTAATGAAGGACTGCCTACATTTAATTGGCCTATGGAGATGTTGGGGGTATCTTAAGTAAATGGCCTGGAAGGACTCAACCCACTGTGGGGGGCACCATCCACTACGCAGGAGATTCTGAAGGGTGTAAGAGCAGAGAAATTCACTGAACTTGGAAAGGGAGCATGCATTTGTTTCTCTCTGCCCCTGATTGTAGATACAGTGTACTTGCTGTTTTCAAGTTCCTGCCTATCAGCCTTGGCTTCCTCACAACGACAAACTATAACCTGGAACTATAAGCTGAACAGACCTCTCTCTCTACTGCTTTCTGTTGGGGTGTTTTATCGCAGCAACAGAAGAGGGACTAGAACATGTACTTCTAAGCAATTGGTTGCTCTGTTCTTTTTAGAATCTCCAAATAGCATATCAGATATCCACAGCAAAAAGGGACAGCCAAGTTTTTAGGGCACTATATCAACCCTGTGTCACTAGGACACAGGGTTCAATGCTTACATTTCTGGCTTCAACTTTCTTTTTTGTTTGTTTGTTTTGTTTTTTTGTTTTAAACCCTTCTTTGCCGTGATTTCCTTTTTTATATAACTATTTTAAATGATGTATATGCGTGTATGTCTGGGTGCAAGTTTGTATACCTGAGTGCAGGTGCTGTCAAAGGCCAGAAGAGTGAGTTTGTCAGAGCCTCTGGAACTGGTGTTCCAGATGGTCGTGAACCAGCAGAGAGGATGCTGGGAACCAACTGTAGGTCCTGCATAAGCATCCATGCTGCTGGCTTAACCAACCACTGAGCCACATCTCCAGTTCCTGATTTGCTTTCTTCAAAAATAGAAGCACACAGTGTTTGTGGATGCTCCTCCTTTGGAATTAGAGCAAATATTTACACGGATTGAGTTTAAATCTGTCTTTCACAATGCAGGGCAAGTTTTCTCAGGGAGATTATGGGTCACACCTTCCCAGCACAGGGAGGGTGGTACAGTGTGTGAAGTTCCTGGTGTAGTTGCTGTAGATTGGTAAGTGCCCCAGACACTCACACTTCGTCACAAAGCCTTCAAAGTGCTTGAATGAAAACAGATGTACAATTTGTCACCAAGCACAATTCGAATGCGTTCATTCAAAAAAATAAACTTCCAAGTTGTTGAAGACTTGGAATTGCGAATTTCTTGGGGGCACAAATATGAACAGGACAGCCAGGGATACACAGCAAAACCCTGTCTCAAAAAGCCAAAACAATAATAGAATAAATAACAATGGCAATGATAAGCAAATTTGGTCAATTCAATATGACCCCATTTCAGAAGGACTTAGTGAGTTATCTCCACCAATCTCATCCCCAGGATCTCCAACTTAATCTGAGAAATTTGGGCTCCCCCGGAACCCTTTGTTAACACCCTTCTAAAAGGGCTCTGAATGCCCAAGCTCTGGCCCTGTCTCCTCTGTGAAGAGCTTCCCTAGACTAGCCCAAGTGCCTGCTCCCTGGCTCCCAGCCCCACAACCTATGGTCTCTCTCTCTGTCTCTCTCTCTCTCTCTTTCTCTCTCTCTCTCTCTCTCTCTCTCTCTCTCTCTCTCTCTCTCTCTCTCTCTCTGCCTGCTCACTCAACTACCTGTTCACACACCTGGGGACCAGGCCACCACAGCCTGTTCACAGGAGTGTTCACACCACTGTATTGGTTGGCCAATTAACATTTGTTTCTCATTATAGCTTAGGCTGGCCTTGAACTCCTCACAGTCCTCTTGCTTCCATCTGTCAAATGCTGGGATAACAAGCATGAACCATGGACACCTGGCTTTGGATACTTTTTCTATGCATATGTTGTGTATGTGGTGTGCATGTGTATATGTGTGTTCACATGTGTGGGCATGCATGTGTCTAGTTATAGATGGTTGCCACTGGGCATCTTTTTCTATGACTATCTTTTACTCTGAGGCAGCATCTCACTTTAGCCAGCTTGCTCTGGAGTTACCCTGTCTTTAGGATGCTGAGCTTACCAGTGGCCACCATGTCCTCTGGGTCTTAGAACTCTAGTCCTCATGTTTGTGTGGCCAGCACTGGTGCCTGTTGGCCCATCACCTCAGCTCTCTTTCGAAAACTTTTAATGAGAAGGAAAAGTGGGATTAGCATTAGGTTAAAATATTTGGTATTAAGGCAACAACAAAGCAAATACTAAAACAATCAACGGTGTTATTTGTATCTAACGATTGATATTTTGAAATATTTTAAAGTATTTTAGAAATTTAATTCACAGGGGTTTGAAATGTTTTAGAGGGCTGGTGAGATGGCTCAGTGGTTAAGAGCACTGACTGCTCTTCCAGAGGTCATGAGTTTAAATCCCAGCAACCACATGGTGGCTCACAACCATCCACAATGAGATCTGATGCCCTCTTACAGGGTGTTTGAAGACAGCTACAGTGTACGTACATGTAATAAACAAATAAATAAATAACCTTAAAAAAATTTAAAAAAAAAGAAGTGTTTTAGAATAAATAGCATTATTTGAAGACCGTGGCTGATTTCTGGGGGAGTGTGTATTCTGTGAATCTATTGAATCTATAAAGTACCAGTAGATGTCGCTGTTCTCCAAGCAATTCACATTGGCCTGTTTTTCCGCATACATCCTTGTAACAGGCTGAAGAAAACCTTGTCAGGGATATTTTGCTTGTGATTAGAGTCATTAGAAGAACAGCACCTCAGGAGAAAAGCTTGTGGAAGGTGTGTGAGTTTCTTCCTCATTCTCAACACGATGGAATTATCTGGTCACTCAGGATTTTGTGTACCTCAAAGCAAAGGTAGAGCTAAACCAGCTTAGCAGGTGAAGATGCTTGCCGCCAGGACTGATAACCTGAGTTTGATTCCTGGCATCCACATGGAAGAAGGAGAGAACCCACTCAGGCAAGATTTTCTCTGACTTACACACACTTAATTGGAAAGTGAAGGTGATAAAAATATGCTTTGTAATCCTGACTTTTTGTAACATTTCAGTATGCATCATTCTATTACAACTGCATTTATTAAATTTACCAGATTTTATAATTTATTTTGGGTCTGGATGCCACCTAAGTATCTATGAAAATTTTGAAGTCATTCTGCATGGAGTATAAAGCAAAGACATTCCCCACCCCGCCTGTTTTAATGGTTCAAAGGAACCGATGTCTTCCCATTTCCTCAAAAGGAGGGGGAAGTGATTCATTGTACTTCCCAACCAGTATTTGCACATAGCCCACAGGTAGCAGGTGGTTCAGGAGAAAGAAGGACAGTTCCACTGTTGTCAACACTGGAAAGTAGAGTAAGATATTAACGTGTTTTCTCATGGAGAGCGATGCCTTCTAAATGGAAACGAGAGGCAACCACAGACAGCAAGCAAAAGAACGAAAAAGAACGAATGACTGAGATTTACTTGTTTTTGTTTTTTGAGACAGGCTCTTATTGGAAAAAAGGCCCTGGAAAGTCTCAAGCTTGTGGTGATCCCCCCATCTCTGCTTCCCAGATGCTAGAATTAAAGAAACCTGCTATTACCCTTAGCTCCTAAGTATGAGTTCTTTCATAATAAAACCTTTAGAGTGTGTGTATGTATGTGTGCATGTGTGTGTGTGTGTTCATGTGTATGTGTGTGCACATGTGCATGTACTTGTGAGTGTGTGCACATGTGTGTGTGTGTGAGATGCAGGATGCACACACAAACATGCCACGGTGATCATGTGGACATCAGAGAATAGCGTTTGAGAGTCAGTTTTCTTCCATGTTGTTGAGTCAGAGTCTGTCTTGTTTCTGCCATTCTGCCATGGGCCTCTGGGTAATACTTCTGTCTCCATCCCCCATCTCCCCAGAGGAAGGCTAGGGTAACAGTTGCATGCCATACCATCAGACTTCTTTTTAAAGCATGGGTTCTGGGGGTCAAAGTTGGGGGATCTGGCTTGTACAGCAAGTGTGAGCCACCTTGCCAGCCCATGGGTATGATTCTCGCCCCGTATCTGCCTGATGCCCTAGTACATTGTTAAGTCATTTCCATTCCTTGGCTTTCAACAATGAGGGGCAGTTAGTGGGCCTGACCCAGTTCTGTGGGAAGTTACAAGGCTTAAAGGGGGAAGTTAACAGTTTTATAAATACAACAAATAATTTTAATTTGTAAAGAAAACACTTTGTGTGTGTGTATGTACATGTGTATGTATTTGTGATCTGTGTGTATGTGTGTGTTGTATGTGTGTGTATGTGTACATGTGTGTATGTATGTATGTACATGTGTATGTATTTGTGTTTTGTGTGTGTGTATGTATGTACATGTGTGAATATGTATTTGTGTTTTGTGTGTGTGTTTTGTGTGTGTATGTGTGTGTGTTTCATATGTTGAGACCGAAAGAGGCGTTAGAGCTGGAGCCACAGCTGACTGTGATCTTCCCCATAGAAGTGCTGGGAACTGAACTTGGGTCCCCTGGAGGAGCAGTAAGTGCTGTTAACCACTAGGATATCTCTCCAACCCATTTTCTTTCTTTAATATATGTATATCTGTATCTATCTCTATCTCTATAATTTCATACATGGACGCTGTATTTGTGTCCTCTCCACCCCTCCCACAGAGTCTTTTTCTAATAAGTTCTTGAGGGCCAAGTTAATTGAATTCCAGTACTGACTGGACTCAGCTGAAGTTGGTGAGAGAAGTTTGGCAGAGTAAACTGAGAATTTGTCATTGGGTTTACACTTTGCTCCTCCCCCAAACTGACTTTGGATAAATTCTCAATTAGTCTCCAGATTCCTTGTATGTAAAATGGGAATAATGTTTGCTCATCCATCTTTAGCATATCCTTGTCTCCATTCTAGTTTGTAAGAGTGGGACCCTAAACCCAAAAAGAGAAGGAAACAGTCACAGTGGGTTGGGATAAAGGTTCCTATTTGCCTCCCTATGGGAGCATCTCATCCAGTCTGCGGTCCACAGTAGAACTACTAAGCCAGGACCTAGGAAATCATTGCTCTGTGTTCATTTCTTTTCAACTCATCAGTTTAATTTCAGCCAAACACTTTATCGGAAGCAAATGTGTTAATGTGAAATCTTGAAAACCAGCACCCTGCTCTTTGTTTAAAAAGCGTCTATAAGCTTACCTACCATCAGGTGCCCGTCAAGGTCCCCACGTTAACGGATTCATACAGCACCACACACAGCATAGTCCACACAAGGCCATTGTCCCCACCTGTTTTGGCTTGCCTCACTGTCTCTTCCTGAAGCTCACAGCACGCCCTCCATCATAAGGAAGACCTCTTCCATTCCTATCTACCGGCTGCTGCAGGCATCCTTGCTCAGACTTGACGGACACTTTCCTTCTTCGCGTTTATTTGTTTTGTTAAGAGGAATATTGTTTCCATGGTATCACCATTGCCTAAAAAGCCACCCAGAAGACCTTCAAGAAAAGGAACAACCACAAAAAAAAAAAAAAAAAAAAAATCAGTGGATAAAAGAAGCCTCAGTTCTGAAAAGTCTGGTTGTATGAGTCCTAACTACCCACTTCTGTAGTAAACCAACTAATACACAAAGAATATCTATTTTGGCTTCTGTTTTTGGAAGCACTGGTAAATGCTCAGTGGGGCCTATTCCCTTGGGTCTGTGGTGGCCTGTTGTGGTGAAAGACATACTGGGGCATCATGTGCCCTGTGGCTAAGAAACAAAGGAACAGTTAGGATCAGGGTTTCACAGTTTGCTTCAAGCATCCCAGTGTCCTAAAGGCATTTCACTTGGCCCTGCCTCCTCAGGACCTGGTAATACCAAGCTAAGGAGGCAGCCTTTACCACATAGACATTTTGGGTGGTTGGGGGAGCAAAGTGTGTATTTCATCTTACCTTTCCAGCTCACAAATCCTCACTGAGGGAATTCAGGACAGGAACTCAAGGCAGAAACCCAGAGGCAGGAACTGATGCAGAGGCCACAGAGAAATGCTTTTTTACTGGTTTGCTGTTTAGTTCTTCATTTAGTTAGCTTCCCCTCCCCCATCTTTCAACAGAAATCTCTTTTTAAAAAGATTTTATTTATCTTATTTATATGAGCACACTGTAGCTGTCTTCAGACACACCAGAAGAGGGCATCAGATCCCATTACAGATGGTTGTGAGCCATTATGTGGTTGCTGGGAATTGAACTCAGGTCCTCTGGAAGAGCAGCCAGTGTTCTTAACCACTGAGCCATGTCTCCAGCCCCCTCAACAGAAACCTTAATACCTCACAGCAAGAAAAATAACACGAAGTTGAATCAATACATTAGTGTAAATACACAGCTTAGAAAGCACACAAACACTTTCGAAAGGCAATTGGTTAAAGATTTAAGTTTCCTGTGTGTCACAGTGAATGGAAAATGGTAGAACAAACGTACAGCTCTTAAGTATTGAATTATAGCAGGAAGGACAGCCCATGGCACACTGGAAGCAATATAACTTCAAAAAATTTCATACATGCTGGCATATGCCTTTAATCTCAGTACTTGGGAGTAGAAGCATTTTGGTTTTTCTGAATTTGAGGTCAGCCTGGTCTACATAGTGAGACCCTGCCTCAAAAAATAAAAATAAAAACATTCAAATGTTTCATTTCCCTTCGAATTGTAGTTTAACACTTAGTTATAGCCACACATGGACTATGTTTCCATATATTTTTTTTTCTAGTAGTAAGTGTTGATGTAGAGATTTGTAAGAAAAAACTTTCCTATACTATTTAGCATCTGATGAAGTTTTGCAAATTATGTCAACATCACTCAGGGCTTCATGTCAATCAGGTCTATTTTAAATATCTTTTGATTTTTGATATTATAATTTAATTCCAATATTTTCTGAGGGTGTGGGTGCTCCGGGTCTGAACTAGAGCACTGGGTGCATACTCTAACAACAGCTATAGTATGGCGTTAGGAGGTTAGGAGACGAGTTTTAATGCCAGGCTTCTTATCCCATCAGTTCAGTCTCTTAGCTACGTGAGCTGCAGCAAACTTATGTAACCCCGCCCTCTGTGCCTCAGCTTTCTCACTGTGTGTCCTATAATGAAAGAACCTACTCACGATCATTTCAGGAGGCAGGGAGCTAAATAAACCAGTGAATAGTAAAAGCTTGATGTCTGTATGATGGATCGAATAGGTTTGGGCTCCATAGACTAACGGGTTTGAATGCTTGGTCCATAAGGATTGGCACTTTTAGGACGCATGGCCTTGTTGGAGGACGTGTGCCACTGTGGGAGGGCCTTGAGATCTCCTATGCTCAAGCTATGCCAGTGTGACACGCTGCTGCCTGAGAATCAAGATGTAGAACTCTCAGCTCCTCCAGCACCATGTCTGCCTGCATGCTGCCATGAGTCCCACCATGACGACAGTGGACTAAACCTCTGAAACTGTAAAGCATCCCCAATTAAATGTTTTCTTTTATAAGGGTTGCCTTGGTCATGGTGTCTCTTTAATGCCATAACACTCTATCTAAGACAGTCTGGCACCTGGGAAATGTCCCCAAAATTATAGTGATCATTATCCTCAACCGTCCACAGCACCAGCAGACTCAGCTTGTGCCTCCTGCCCAGTGCTTTATGCAGGAATGATGCACTCAGCAGCTGCTGACCCTTAGCGCCTGATGTGGTCTTTGCTGAGTTCTGTTCCCAGTATGTAAAGTAATAGATAAGTAGTTTAAAACTATTTGGGAGTTGGAGAATGGGTGAGAAACTCTGCTAGAGATGCATTCTGTAGGAGAGATTGCTTATATTTTATTGGTTTGCATGCACTTTGAACACATGAGTGACCTTCGAGGCGGGGAGATAACGCATAGTAGAGGGAGTAGACATGTGATTTCCTGGGACCTTAGGGTTCTGTGTTGTGCAGGGCTGTATTGGCAAGGGGGGTGACAAGAAAATGTCCCTTTAAGAGCACAAGGCTGGGCAGGATTGTGCATGTATGTGTGTGTGAGTGTGTGTGCGTGTTTACGTGTGTGTGCATGATATGTATACATGTGTGTGCATGCACATGTGTGTGTACATGTGTGTCTATATATGTGCATGGTATGTATACATGTGTATGCATGCACATGTGTGTGTACATGTGTGTTTATATGTGTGCATGATATGTATACATGTGTGTGCATGCACATGTGTGTACATGTGTGTCTATATGTGTGCATGATATATACACGTGTGTGTACATATAGACATGTGTGTCTATATGTGCATATGTATACGTGTGTGCATGCACATGTGTGTACATCTGTGTCTATATGTGTGCATGATATGTATACATGTGTGTGTGCACCCACACATGTGTGTGTACATGTGTGTATACAAACTAAAAAGCTTTTCCTAAAGCTCATATGCAAATTTTTGTTTTGTTTTTGTTTTTCAAGACAGGGTTTCTCTTTATAGCCCGCGCTGTCCTGGAACTCACTCTGTAGAGCATGCTAGCCTCGAACTCAGAGATCTGCCTGCCTCTGCCTCCCAAGTGCTGGGATTAAAGGCGCCACCACTGCCTGGCATGCAAATTTTTTTAAAGTAGCCAAGTTGAAGGACTTTCATTTTCTCATCCAAAGCAGTTGAGATATCGCGACACTGACATAGTAACTAGGTATATAGATTTATGGAACAAAATCCAGAGTCCAAAAGTCTTCATGGTTTTGTTCAATTGACTTTTAAAATAAAAGTGCTGATGTAATCCACTCTAGAAGAGATAGCATCTCCTGGGCTGAGGGGATGGCTCAGCCACTAAAGCATTTAATTTTAAGCAGGAAGACCTGAGTTCAGTCTCTAGAAATCATGTGTAAATATCCAGCCAGGTGATTTGCACTGATAATCGCAGCAGTGAGGAGGTAAAGCGGGAGGGTTCCTGGGGCCAGCTACTCTAGCCTACTAGGTAGCTCCTGTCAGTGAGAAACCCTGCCTCAAAGGATCCCGAGGAGAACACTTAAAGCTGTCATCCGGTCTCCACATGCACATGCGTGCGTGTTTCCATGCATGCACACACAGATGCATTATAAAGTGCAGCACTTCTAACAAATGATGGATCTTCACATGATGAATTTGAATATTGATCTCACGGGGTGCATAAACACGGACTTGATCAACATGGGCCACAGATTCGAGATTAAGTGCTCAGACAGTAAGGCTCTTGGAACATAACACAAGAGGAAACCTTTGAGGCCTCAGGACAGCTGTGAAAGAAAAAAAAGACATACATTTTCTCATCAAAATATAAAAAGTCTACACTTCAAAATATAGATGGAAAAATAGAAGTACAGGAAGACTTGGGAAACTGTCTGCAAAACAGATATCTGACAAAGAACCTGTGTCCAGAACACGTACCCATTATTAAGGGTCATTAATAAGCAGACAAAATCCACTTAAAATATGTAAAGTATCTAAATAGACATTTCATCTCCCCCCAAAAAGATGCCGATGGCTCATAAGCACATAAAAAGATGGTCAATGTGTCATTAGTCATTGGAGAAATGCAGAGTAAAACCACAGGGGGATGCTGTTATACCCACTATAGTGGTCATCCTTTAAAAAGATGGGAAATGTCGGCATGGATGTGAAGAAATGGGAACCACCAAATGGGCTAGAGGAACTGTCAAGTACAGCCGCTTTGAAAATAACTTGGCAGTTTCCTAAAAAGTGAAAAGTGCATTTTCATATCACCTAGAAATTTTAAGCATTTACCTGAGAGAAATAAAAGCAGAAAGACATATGCAAATGCTCATAGTAGTTTTATTTGTAACAAAATAAGAACGTCAAATGTCCATCAATACATCAATGGGCAGTGTGTGGCACATCCATACAACAACTGGCTATTGACACAGGCAGTGTGTCTATGTAATGAAATGTTAATGACGGCAAAAAGGAACTGATGCATGCTGGGTGCTGAACATCTCACATAGCGAAGGAAGCCTGCCACGAGAGACCAAATCACACACGATTCTGCTCATAGGAAATGGCCAGAAAAGGCAAATCTATAGGAACAATACACATGTGTGGTTGCCAAGGGCAGGAATGGGTTGTGAATGGTGATTAGCCGTGAGTTGGAGGAATCAAATGAGATGATAGAAATCTTCTAAAATGGCTTCTTGGAGGTGATTGTTCAAGTTGGTAAATTCCACAAAGACTCATTGCGCTATTCCCTTTGGGAGAAACAGACGATGCTGTTTGGATATGCTAATCACTGGCTGTGTAATCTCAGACACAGCTAACTTCTTGCCTCTGTTTCTAGCCATTAAACTTGGGGGTGGGGTGGGGGGAAGAAATCAATACGCTCAAAGCAACAGCACAGCTCTGACTACCGTGTGGACAGAGTGAGTGACACAGCATTGACTACAGGAAGATCTTGGCAGGTGCTAGTTCTGCTGAGCCTGCTTTGATCCAGTGCTAACGGAACTTAATTCAGATCTGAAGCAGATTTTGGATTGCTGTGTGTGTAGAGAACACAGCGAGCCTTGTGGAAACAGATCCTGGGATGCTGAGGGGGCTACATCTGGACATGGTGTCTTGAGCTTTGAACACCAGTACCTCCCAGACAAGGCTGTTTCCTCATGGCCACATTGGCAGTGGAGGCATAGTCCAGAAGTCTGTAATGTGGAAGCAACTGGCTATTTCCACACAGGTCCAGCGGGCATTTAGGCAGCATCCACGATCATCCAAATCTAGGTAATTTAGTGGCTCAGAAGAAGGCCAGCTCTTCCAGTGTATGGGACTTTGAAATAAAGGCTTCGTGAGGCAGGAACCTCCAGAGGTTATGTAGATGAAAGGGGAAGGGAGGTTACCAAGCCAAGGGGTATCACTTGAGGAAATCCCAGAAGCAAGAGGAAGCTTGCTGAGTTTGTGTTGCTATGGAGAGCAGAAGAGGAAACAAGGGTCAGGGTCTTTGGAGGCGTTTCAGGCACCGCAATGAAGTTTTTATTTATCTCGAGGACAAGCTGTGAGGAGCTCAGAGCAGGTGCTGGGACAAGCTCAGATATCCTTGCTTGGTCCTAAAGGCATCTGTGTACCTTCCCTCCTAGATGTTGTGACCTGGGGTGCGCATTCAGCCTGAAGTGTGCTGTTCCTTGAACCACATCCACACTTGTGCCCAACTGAAAAACCGCCTCCCAGCTACCCTGAAGGGACTAAAAGGCATGCTGTGGTGGCCGAGAGCCAGTGGGACTGGACCTTAGAAAAGCAGGAGACTTGTAAATATTTCATAAACTTCACTCTGGACTCCTGCCCTGGCTGAGAGCCCATTCCCAAGGCCAGGCTGCAGAGGGGCAGGTGTGCTGGTTTCTATAGCATCGCCCCAGGGAGAAGCTGACAGCGCCACCTGCAAGCTGAAGGAGGCAGGAGGGACCAGGGCTGGCTTCAGAAGCTGCTGCTGGACTGCTCAAGACCCCTGCACTGAGCTCACGTTAGCTTCTCCAGCTGCTGCTAGGGATACAGGCTGTGCTCAGTCTGAGCGTGGCTGCCCGAGACAGCGCCCACAGGCTGCTGCTCAGCCAGGAGCTTTTGAGAGGGGCTGGATTCCTAACCAGCAACTCCTCACTCAGCTTTGTTGAGTCTGGATTGAGAGAGGAGAGGGTTTTTCTTTTCTTGGAATACCTGAGCTGGGGTTTTACCTCCTTTCTGATTTTAAGTAGTTCCCTCCATGAGAACTGAATTTCAAGTGTTCCTCAAGGACAAACGCAGTGCCCCTGGGCTGGAGATGAGAGAGGATGACAGCTTCTGAGGTTGCCTGCTAAGGGCTCCGAGGTGCTTTCCCCCATCTCCCCCATTCAAAATGCCATTTAAAGCATTTGATACCTTCAAAGAAAAAATTTTGAAACCTGGAAAGGAAGGAGTGAAGAATGCCGTGGGAGATTCGCTGGGGATCTTACAAAGGTAAACTCTGAACTCAAACTTTAGGTTTATTTCCGAGTAGCTTCACATTGCCAGAGTCTAAGATACTTTGAATCGTGTTTATAAACCTCAGTTTAATGGGGGTGGGTGGGTCACGTTACATGGTTTCTGGAGCCTTTTCTAGAGCCAAGTTTATGTCTGGACTAGAAGATAGGTGGAAAGTATTGGGTGTTGCCAAACACGCACAAGTTCCCGGGTTCAATCCCGGGTTTCAGGATGTGGGGTAGGAGGGTTTATTCAAGTCAGGAATAAACCAAGGCAAACACTCTGTTTTATCTATTAGAACTACCACTTATCTGCTTATCTGTTAGGAATATCACTTACTGCAGGTGGTATTAGTAAACATATGTTTGTCATAGAATCAAAAGGAATTTCGGAGTCAGAATTTCATGTTAATTCAGTAGTAATGATGTAGTTGTGCTTTGAGCTGAAATAACTTGAGACTTTCACTATAAATGATAGTCAAATATTGGCTTTTTTTTTTTTTAGTTTTAGACCCAAATACATAATATAAAACTAGTGGTATGTCTCTTTATGATATCATTCTCAAAAGGGAGAGTGGCCGCCAAGTAGTTTGAAGATAGTAACTTAAAATATTAGCATTCTGTAAAGGAAAAAAAATCTTATGTAGTAACAGCGGGAAAATTCCAAGACTGTCAATGAATTCAAAGAGATATTTGGTCCATGACAAAAATCAACACTTTTAATATGAAATATATTACTAATAGCAGGAGAGTTTGAATGGTGTCACATTTTAATTTGTTCCTTTTTTTAAACAATAGTAAATGTCTTCTCAGGTTTTGTAGTGAGTTAATCAGTAGTCATTACATGCTAGGTAACATGATTCTTTTATTTCTTAGGAATAGAAAAATGTGAGCAATATCCTTGGTATCTTTTTTTCTTGGCGTTTGAATAATTATTTTTGATCCTACTGTGAAAAATGGCATTTGGCTTCTTCTTTGAGCTTTTTTTTAAAAACAAATTTCAAAGCACTTTTGCTCAAGAGACCACTTTTAGGTAACCTGGATAATGTCTGAGCATGTTCCCGTCTCTTGTTTTTACACTGCATGTTCCTCTTGATGCTGAGTTTTTCCTTGTGTCTCTCCTGATGAGGTTTCATCCCATAAGAGGATAGAGTTAACAACCGTCTCACTTTAGTAATTAGAAAGCTTCCCTCTGAGATCCTGGGTCATCACGTGCAGGAGAGAACTCGGTGAGAGCACACGAACCAGCCAAATATAGAAAATGATTATACTATTTTTTAAATGAGTCTTCCCTCCTTCTGCTGATCACTCTCCAGGTAGCGTCTTACTGTGGTGGCACTCGCTTGATTATAAATGCAAAGAGAAAGCACATTAGTGTAATTGGCTGATCCGAGGGATAACGAAGAAATCTGGCAACGCCAGGAATGAAAACCCTGGCTTTGGACCAGGGTCAGCACTATTCTCTCAGGCTCTACTGAGTCTGTTAAGATCTGACAGAAAATACTTAGTCCTTAGAAATGATAACTTTGACCCCATTAAGTTGTTATCTACCATCTCTCCCATGATTCCATTCTTCCCAGGAGTGACATATGGTCAGATTTTGTCCTCAATTATTATGCATTTGGCTTCATCAATAATAAGAAGGAGCATTTGTTTCCCATCTTATTATAAACATATTTAACCTTAAGCAGCCTTCCAGTTGATTGGGTTTTTTTTGGGGGGGGGGAGGAACTTTATTGTTTTAAAGACAGGAAACGTCAATCGTGAGAGTGATTTCTACAGTTTGGTTAGAGATTTTTGTTTACAATGCCAGTAGTCAGGTTCATGACTGAATTAGTAACTTTCAAGTCACACAGCCTCTACTTGAGATGGAACTATGAGTCTGGGGCTCTTTGACCAGCATCTGAAGCAGCGGTTCTCACCCTTCCTCATGCTGTGACCCTTTAATACAGTTCCTCATGTTGTGCTGACCCCTCAACCATAACATTATTCCACTCATACATCATAACTGTAGTTTTGATACTGTTATAAGTTGTAATGTACATATCTGACACGGACGATATCTGATATCCAACCTCTAAAGAGGTGGAGGCCTCATTGAGGTTGAGAACTACTGGTCCGGAGACTTGTACCTTAGAACAGAGAGCACAAGGCTAGGGGGAGAGTACACTGAACAAATTCTGGACAGTGTCATTGCTGACACAATCCAGAATGGCTTTAGAACAAACAAACCAAATCCAAGGTTCAGTGTGCTTGTGGGTGGACCTTAGGTGGAAATTGCTGGCAGGGGAAGGAAGGAACGAGGATACTCAATCCTCAGTCCTTGTCATCTTTGTGTCAGAAATATCCAGACCAGCTCTGCCACAAGTCTACAAGATGATTACAAGCAAAGTGTCCTACCGAGAGCCCAGCATACAAAGGGGCATTTCCTCTTTATCTAGTGGCAACCAGGAGATAGAATCCAAGCTTAGCAGTAAAAAAAAAAAGTGTGTTTTCTGTTTCCAAGGGCACTGGAAGGTTAGAAGCCCTGCTTTTAACTCTGCAGGTGAAGGGAGTTATAGGCACGGTCCCATCATAATGTTTAAGACTGTGAGTAGTGCCATCTCAATGGAATTCTCTCTCTCTCTCTC
>NW_021605377.1:1147647-1191958 GCF_004785775.1 Grammomys surdaster | reverse complement strand
TTTACCATGGTTCAGGGAGTGGCCACCAAGCAGGGAAGCCTTTGAGCGTTCCCACATGGGGTTGATTACAGTCAGCCTTCCTGGAGAATGGTTACTGTTGAGAAGCAGCTGAACAGTTGCTCAGCTGAAGGCCCAGTAAGAGTTTAGAAGTTGGGAGTGAACAAAGATGCCCACCCACACTTAGAGCAGAGCCTTGGACTGTATGGTTGACACAGAAGGCATTGAACTTGGAGTGCTTGTCCCAAAATTAGCATGCAAATTTGTTCAGCTTCAGTGATGATGAGGGCATTCCATGACTGTTCATCCATAAAAATATAATAATTATGGCCAGAGCACACCACATTCCAGACACTGTAATTTATTTAATACTATTAAAAAAAAAACCATGAAGAGGAGGCAACCACTGTTGCAATTTTAGAGATGAAGAAATCAGGGCACAGAGAGGTTGAGTAAGTTGTCCAAGGGCACATAGCTTACAGAGAGCTTAGGTTTCAAACCAGAAGTTCTATGTCAAAATTCTTTTTTGCCACCTCACCTTTAATTGATACATAATAACTGCATATTCCTGGAGTATAGTGTGATGATTTGTCTCATTATACAATGTAATTTTCACATCAAGATAGTTAGCATTCCCATCTCCTTAAGCATCCGGCATCCTTTGCATTAGGATGGCACTTCTCTTGTTCTTTATAAGATAGATAAAAGTTGCTATAAACTATGACCGCCCCTCGGGCCGCCCTCCATTCCTCCCTGCTTTCTCTTCTCTTTCTGGTGAATACGATTCTACACACAACTTCTGTGACTCACCTCTCTCTCTCTCTCTCTCTCTCTCTCCCCCCCTCTCTGTGGGGGGGCGGGACACTGGGAATTGAGCAGATATACTGGGTAATAAACAGATGTATCACACTTGCACTTACTGTCCCACCAACAAAGAACTCTGTGTTGAAGATGCTCCCAAATGACATGAGCCTAGGTTCCAACTGCTGTGATGTGCTTCATCTGCACGACCTTAGGCAAAGAACATGGTGACACCAGGTGACTCTACTAAGCCATGTCAGAACACACCCCATCGATGCTCACAACACCCCCCAAAGTTCAACTTCACTCCACCAGGGTCATCTCAGTCCACTCTGTACTATATAGACTTCTTGGATTTTTCTTTTTTCCAAGACAGGGTTTCTCTTGTAGTCCTGGCTCAGACTAAACCAGATCAGGCTGGCCTTAAACTCACAGAGATGCCCCTGCCTCTGTCACCCAAGTGCTGAGGTTAAAGGAGTGTGCCACCACCACCAGGCTGACTTCCTGGCTCTTACTGGCGATCCCCAAACCCACTTCTGTTCCCGGAAGGTCTGTTCCTAGGGAGAGCTATTCTAGTTTACCTCCCCTCCTGCTACCCACTTCCCAGTGCCTCTTGCTTCATTTGATTCTACTGTTGGTAGGCAAGATTCTCTTAAAGGCAGAGTGTGAGTAAGGGAGTTTTGGGGAACCTGAACTACAATTCAAGAAAACAAAGCTAATTCGTAAAACATGTGATGGAGGAAGTAAGGCAGGGTAGGAAAGTGGAGAGGACTATGCAAAGCAACAGGTGGGGGTGGCTGGGAAACGTAACCAGCCTGGAAGACCAGCCTTGTTTATCACTGCATTGGTCAGTCAGTGGCCGTGGGCTTCTCCAGTAGGTGTGGAGGCCGTGTACTTGTGGGTAGTTTTAGAAGGGAGGGGCTGTGCTCTCTTATCCCTGAAAGCAGTGGCTCTGTGCCTGCTCGAGGCATGTGCTGGCCTGGTCATCTTGCTTATGCACCGCAGTGCCTCAACAGCCAACCATTACGGGACTTAGATCTACGTGCTTCTCTCGCGATGATGAGTCCAATCAGGTTTGCCTGCTTCCTGGCTCCACACTCTTAAACCCCGGGATATCTTCCAGAGAAGCTACCAGACCAAGCCGAAGCTCCCACGGTCGCGACTGGTCTTTCCTCTTCAATTATTTTGATTCCCTTCGCTTCTATTGTTTCCTCTGGGAAATTGACCCTGACCGGTAGCCCCGAGGGATTTGAAACCAAGTTAATATTTCCTTCCTTGGTCTTGGTTAATGAACCCTACCTACTCGCAGGTCACCAGAGACCAAAGAGCATCCAGAGATGTCTCAGTAGGTATCTGGGTGCCAAAATATTTCTTGTTTCATGATAAAGCCACGGTCCTAATCTCTCCTGAGGACCAGGATCCATTCTGCTTGTTGCTGTGAAAGACCTCCTTGGTCTTTCTGTAGTCTTTCATGAGGGCCTCAAAGTGGCCAGGCAGTAGTCATAGCCCTTCATTTAATTTACTTTAATCTACTTTACTTTATTTAATTTAATTTAACTTAATTTAATTCCTTTGTGTTCCACACATGATCTTAGCCAAGAGGTCAATTCCAAGGTGCTGGAGAGATGGCCCAGTGGTTGGGAGTGCCTGCTGCTTTTGCAGAGGACCAAGTTCAGTTCCCAGCACCTACATCTGGATGGAAACTGCCTATAACAGGAGCACCAGGGGATTCAATACTCCCTCTGGTCTCTGTAGGCACTGCATACATGTACAAAACCACACAGACAGACACATAAAAATAAAAATAAAATCTTTAAAAAAAAAAAAACGATTCCGTTGAGTTCCAAATGGAACAACTCTTCCTGGTGAACGAAGATCTGTCAAGCCATGAGCTGAACTCTGAGAAGCTGAGTTATACCCCAGGTGTGATCGAGGAGTAAGAGTGGGCAGGGATACTTCTCTCATTTTTTTTTTTCAGACTTAGGCATTCCCCATCTCTGTCTTAGTCACTGTCCTATTGCCTTGAAGAGACACTGTAACTAAGGCAGCTCTTATAAAAGAAACCATTTAGCTGGAGGCTTGCTTGCAGTTTCAGGGGGTTAATCTATGATTATCATGATGGGATGCACACGGGCGTGGTGGCGGAGCAGGAGTGAGAGCTTTACATCCTCATCTATAGATAGCAGCGAGAGAGAGAGAGAGAGAGAGAGAGAGAGAGAGAGAGAGAGAGACAGAGACAGAGAGAGACAGAGAGAGAAAGAGAGAGAAAGAGAGACAGAGAGACACAGAGAGATAGAGAAAGACAGAGATGGAGACAGACAGACAGACAGACAGAGATGGAGAGAGGGAGAGAGGGAGAGAGGGAGAGGCACAGTGGGAGAGGGAGAGAGACAGAGACAGAGACAGAGAGAGGGAGAAAGAGATTGGGCCTGGTGTGAGCTTTTAAAACCTCAAAGCCCACCCTCAGTGACATACCTGCTCCTTCAAGAACACACCTAATTCTTCCCAAAGAGTTTTACCAAATGGGGATGAAGCATGCCAATGTCTGAGCCTATATGAGCATTTCTCACCCAATCACCACACCATCTCTCCAGCCCCCCACACTGTGTTCTCAGAGCTTTGATTATGCCAGCTCCTGAAAGCTGCTTTTGTCTACATTGTCTCTTGATATCCTGTGATGAGGCGGTCCATGTACCCTCCCCTGCCCCACTCAGTTGCATGCCAGGAGCCGGGCCTTAGCTACTAGAGACATGGCCTCACTCTAGAATGCCTGCTGTTTTTCATTGAGATTTTGTTAGAAGCTCGTATGATGCTTTCCGTCGTATGGAACCATAGGTGTGTTAGGTAATACGTTTCCAGCAGGAAGAGGACTTTTACTGCATCCTGGGTAAGTTGTGGGCCACTTTCTTGCTTTTGAATCTTACCTAAAACTATCAGTTTTTAGTATACAGTTTGTATCATGGAATAAATATGTCAGAACAATATTCCCTAGTGTTCAATACAAGTGGTCAAAGCTCAAAGATGGCCACTAGGCTTTGTATATTTTTAAATAGTAGAAAATACTGAGTACAGCAATTTTTCCTTTACTTGGGAGGGAGTGTTCTGGAATGTCTTGAACCAAGTTTGTGTTTGTGCGTGCGTGCATGTGTGCATGCATGTGTGTGTACATGCGTGTGTGTGCATGTGTGTGTGTATGTGTGTGTACACACCTATGAATCCTTGAAGCATGTCCTTCCTCAGAAGGACATGTGTTTTATGAGTAATTGGCATTTTTTTTGCTTATGAGCTCTATAAAACACTTTATCCACTTGTCGTAATGGACCACTGCGGTATTCTACGGAAGTCCCTGCAGGTCTGTGACTATGACTCACCATAAAATCTCATCGGCCTCCTCACTGGGATTTGCTTCAAGGATGCGCCTCAGGAGGCAGGGTCCAGATGTGAACCTTTAAGATTTGAACTCTCAGGTCTCTTTTCTAACCATAGCTAGGAGATAAATTTCCCTTTCCTCCATCACCTCTTTCCTTCCTCCTCTTATCTTCCTTCTCCTCTCCCCTTCCCTCCCTCACTCCTCCTCCTTGCCCTCCCCATTCTTTTCTCCTCTCCCTTCCTCCCTTTTCCTCTTCTCCATCCTTCTCCACTTCCTCTCCCCTTCCTTCCCTCTCCACCCACCCTCTCTCCTTCTTCTCCTCTAACCACCATCCTCCCATTTCCTCTCCCCTCTTCTTATTCCCTCACTCCTCCCACCCTCTCCTTCCTCCTCTTTCTCTTCATAGCAGATGGACCCAAGGCCTTTTTTTTTTTTTTTTTGTGAAACAAGTTTGTTTTTGCACTGCTCTACTCTAGGGATCCACTCCCATCCTGGAGTTTGTTGTTGTTTTGCTTCTGAAACAAGGCTAAATAGCTCTGGCTGACTTCACACTCAGCCTTCTGGGTAGCTGGGGTAATAGGTTCAAATGATAGTACCTGCACTCCACCCCACCAAATCTCCCTACACCGTCAAGTCCTAGGCTCAGTCCTCCTATCCTACTCTTTTGAGTATTGTTATTATAGTTGTAGGCCACTGTCCCTGGCTTTATTTGCAGGCCTAAAGAGTCTTTTTTTATATTTTTCCAAATTCTCCAATACATATGTATAACAGCAAAATTCTTTAAATGCTTGGTTTAGGCGAACTACATAAAGAACCTACGGAAGGCCATGTTCCAATTTTGAACATGGACATATGTAATGTACTAACACATAGAAGCACTCTTGGCTTCCACGGAATTGCACACTGCACCACTCAAATGGCTTGGTTATAACTGACAGATGGATAAAGGGTATCCAGATGGATAAAGTGGACAGGAAGTTAGGAAGGCAGGGCTAAGCCTGGATGCTGGACCTGCAAAAGAAAAGTAGTGGGAACATATTACATGATGCCACTAGATAGTTCTAGATAGTACTTCATCACTCTCGACCCTGTCTGTTGGTGCCAATTATGGTTTTCTGGGAAGACCATAGGGCAACGGCTGTCTCTCCGTTGCACAGCCACCATTGGTGTTGTCCTTCCTCCTGCCTGTGTCCTTCTCTTGCTCCTTCTGCCTCCTCCTCTCACTCTTCCACGCCTCCTCCAACTCCTCCTCCTCCAACTCCTCTTCCTCTCACTCCTCCTCCTCCAACTCCTCCTCCTCCCACTACCACTCCTCCTTCTCCTCTTCCTCTTCTTCTCCTTCTTCTCCTCCTTCTCCTCTTACTCCTCCTCCCCCCTCTTCCTCCTCTCTTTCTTCTTCCCTGTCTTCTTCTCCTCCTTCTTCCTTCTAAATCTCACTCAAATATTTCTGAGGCCAAAGAGTCCACCTGGGACTATGCAGATAGCTACCCGAGACTCCAGAAAAAGTAGTTTTTTTCTGTTGGTCAGGCAAGATCAGAGTCTCAAGAGGCAGTTAAGACACTGGGCAGCTATGGCACCATTTAATTACTGAATTTATTTGTTCTGAACTAGGATTTTAATTTATCTAGTTTTCATAATGACATGAGTAAAAAAATTCTATATATTTTTTTCTTTTGTGTTTTAAGTGTAAGTATCCTGTGAGTATAGTGTGACAATAGGGAATAGTGGGGACTGTAGCAAAAGCGAGACCCGTGTACAGCCAGGAGAGAGTGTGGACTAATAATTCTAGGGCTTCAAAAATGTCAAAAGAAACAAAACCTTTATTTGTTTCCAGACCAAATTGTGATTTTTAAAACTCTGGCAATTAATTCCGATTCCATAAATATTCTCTACACACACATCATACATGCCATCTGTGACAGTTGAACACTTGTTCGACACTTGTTGGTGTGTCACCAGCCACGTAAGCTTTTAGAATTAAAAACAAGGACGACAGCAGAGACTAAAACTTGTACTGGGGCAGGAGCCAGAAAGTCTACCTGAAAGACGGGGCAGGAAAGGGAAAAACTACAAAACAGTACGGACTGACCCTCAGACTCTGAAGTTGCAGGATGCTATCTATGGTGGATCCTAATCCAGTGTGATTGTGTATGGTTGGTGTTCTTGTAAGAAGACAATTAGAGACACTCGAGAGGCATCCAGGGTTTAGACCAGTGGTCCCAACCTCCCTAACACTGCGACACTTTAATACAATTTCTCATGTTGTAGTGACCCCAACTGTAAAATTATTTTTGTTGCTACTTCATAACTGTAATTTTGCTACTATTATGAATCCTAATGTAAACATCTGTGCTTTCTGATGGTCTTAGGAGACTCCTGTGAAAGGGTCATTTGACTCTCAAAGAGATCACAACCCACAGGTTGAGAGCCACTGGTGTGGGTAACCAAATACCCACCGAAAAGTAATTTAAAGAGAGGAGAGGTCTGTTTTGGCTCCTGACTTGGAGGTACAGTCTAGTATGGAGGGAAGCATGGGGGCTGGAGTGGATTGTGGCTGCAGAGATCCGAGTACAAGGCTGCTTGTTCACATCTGGGTAGATCAGGAAACAGACATGGGGGCAGGAAGCAGGGCTAGGTTATAAACCTCAAGGCCTAACTCTCCTCTTACTCCAACTGTACTATATAAATAACATATATATGTTATCTATATAATATAAATGTATTATATAAATATACAGTATTTAATAATGTATATAATATAAAATATAAATATGAAATATATATATATAAAATAATATATAATACAAATTACACACACACACATACACACACACACACACATACACACTCATGTATTGTCTTAGTCAGGGTTTCTATTCCTGCACAAACATCATGACCAAGAAGCAAGCTGGGGAGGAAAGGGTTTATTCAGTTTACACTTCCACATTGGTGTTCATCACCAAAGGAAGTCAGGACTGGAACTCAAGCAGGTCAGGAAGCAGGAGCTGATGCAGAGGCCATGGAGGGATGTTTCTTACTGGCTTGCTTCCTGTGGGTTGCTCAGCTTGCTTTCTTATAGAAAACCCAGGATTATCAGCCCAGGGGTGGCACCACCCACAATGGGCCCTCCTACCCTTGATCACTAATTGAGAAAATGCCTTACAGCTGGATCTCCTGGAGGCATTTCCTCAAGGGAAGCTCCTTTCTCTGTAATAACTCTAGCTTGTGTCAAGTTGACACACAAAACCAGCCAGTACTTATAAATTCTCCCTTAATTCACAACACAGTCTTGAGAGGACGTACCCCACCTGACTTGGACTCTCACCACAAACACTTATTCAACGCTGACAAGTGAGCGGAGTTAAACACTTGTGAAGTGATTGGTGGGTTTTGTTCACTGTGGGTGACCGGCCTTGAACTTGTTTCTTCTCAAGTGAAAATTCCTCTCCATAGTCCGTGGAACATTTGGATTCACTGACAAGTTAACTGTTCTGAGAACACTTGAAAACTTCTCAGGGTTTGTTCTCAGTCAGACCCCAGGGTTTAGACTCGTACTAGACAACCGTACATAAGAACAATGGAAGGAACCTCCTGGTGTGTAAAAGGCCCCAGCCCACAGTCTGCAGCTTTCTATATCTGGAGAACCAACAATGCTGGCTGTCACTCTGGAAAGAATGAAGATTCTCTAATCTAAACGAAGAACCACAGGCAAACATGGAGAAATGCCAGAGTGGTCTACACAGCTATTATGGATAATTAAAGCCCTCTATTTCTTAAGAAAGGAATTCTTTTTTCTCCCTTATTCATGACCAAGTGTGCCCTCCATCCTTCATATAGATTATTTGGGGGTAGGAAGAATACATTCTCACTCCAGCTCTGAGGGCTGCAACTCTGGAGTGATGTGTGGGCTGATTCCCCCCCGAACCCCCACCCCCACCCCAGTCCCCACCGCTCCCAATTCCATTCAGTTGAATGAGGATCCTTTGTCGACATGAACTGTGCTGAGTTCTGGGAACAAAGACAAGTCGAGGGCTTCTGCCCACCAGGTGGGGCAGGTCTTCGTTCATTCATGCACACACGCATGATGTGGGGTGTTTACTCTCTACCCCTCTGCTGAGAAAGAAGAAAAAATTAAATTTCTAACTCTCAACATGATGAGCATACAGACAGAGGACTACAAAGTCTACAGTACGTGGGATGCAGGGAATGTGCTTAGCACAAAACACACAAAACAGAAGCCACAGCAACACACGGAATGCCAAGGATGGCGTAGATAGAGCCTGCCGGTTAGTCGATGCGTGTGCCTTTATTGACTGTCATATAGCACCTTTGTAGCATAAAACCTTAGCAGCTCCATCAGATATTTATTACAGAAGAAAAGGGAGAGTCAGAATAGCCAAGATACTTGCCTAAAGCCACACAGATACTCAGCACAGCCATGTTGTCCGACTGTCTGAAGTACCCTTTCTCTTAGTCTTCCTCTTTGAGCCTACCTATATAAAGACACCAATCCAATCCAACAAGAGCAAAATATCAGCAACTTATTTATTTCATTTCTGAGACAGGGTCACACTATGTAACCCTTGCTGTCTACAAAGTCACTATGTAGACCAGGCTGGCCTGGAACTCACCAAGACCCACCTGTCTCTGCCTCCAGAGTCCTAGGATGAAAGGCATGTTTCACTAGGCCTGACAAATTTAAGTTTTGATTTTATTATTGGTATGTTTCTGTTTTTTTTTTTTTTTTGCAGCATAGAAGATGAAACCTACGGTCTTATACACACCAGGCAACTGCTTCTTCGCTAAACTATACCCTCCTACTATTTAAATAAATTTGAAACGTATCAACCTGATTTTTTTATACCTTACCTGATAAAAATGAAATCTGCATCATTTTGATGCCTCCTCACCTCTATCCAGGCTGAGCAAATGCCCCACACACAACTCAGGAGGTCTCTCTCACATCCACTTTTGCTTCTGACCCTGTGGTCTTTTAAAGTGGTGGCTCAGCTGTCCCTTTTCACAAGGGAGACTGGACCTAGTACCTGGTATCTTAGTTGCTTTGGTTCACTCAGTCTCTGACTCTATTATGAGGAACCGGTGTCAGATCAGGCAGCTTTAGATCTTGTTGCTCAAAGTGCCCACCCTTTCTTCATCTGGGAATCTTTACTCATTTTAATTAGTCCTGTGACCCCCCCCCATACTGTTGTGTGTTTTCTTGGGAAAGTCTCAGGCTATCTTAAAAGGTAACATGCACAAGAGGATGCTTGTGTTGATCTTAGTATGTTTTAGCATGTACTATGTAGAAGAGGATGCTTGAGTTGGTCTCAGAATGTCTTAGCAGGTAGTGTGTACAAGAGGATGGTTGTGTGTATTTGGGTTTTCTAGGCAGCAGACTGTAAGGCAGGACTAGACATAGGAGACACATGTTGAGAGAACCTGAGGAAGTAGTGGGGCATGTCTGGGGAGCATCTAGACCATATGCTGTCTGTGGACAGGGAGGGAAGGGAGCTAGGTTAGGGACAAGGGTTTCAGGTCCCAGTACACTGCTTTGTCTATTGACTATTACTGTGTATGTGTGCATCTTGGAGAACACACCACATTCATCACTGCTCCTTGTCAGCAGCACAGTGCCTGGCATGCTGTAGGTACTTAGTAAAAGTCTGCTGTGCTGATCTGAATCTAAGGACTGTATGTTTTCCTGTATATGTCCTTCAAACCTTATTAAAAGGAGCTGCCAAGATTGTCTTCTGTATGGATTCGTGGGGAAACAGAAAGTACTCTGTTTTATAAACTGTTTTGTTAACAATTATATTAGCTACTTATATTGATTTAATATTTATGAAAGCGGAGAATCATACTCAGAAGGATTACAGTGTCACAGGATATAAATAGCTCTTTTCTTGTGTTGCATGTGTGTGTTCATACGTGTGTGTGTGTGTGTATGTGTGGGTGGGAGTGGAGGTCAGAGGTTGATTTCGAGTGTCTACTTCAATCACTATCCACTTTAATCTTTGTTTTGTTAATTTATTATTATTGTTAGAGTATGTGTGCACATGTGCATATACATGCATGCATGTGTGTGTATGCATGTGCTTGCCACCATGTGCATGTGAGGGTTAGAGGACAACTTTCAGGAATGGGTTCTCTCCTCGTACTGTGGGACTTGGGGATTGAACTTAGGTCTTCAGGCTTGCCTGGCTAGTGCTTTTCCCTTCTGAAGCTCCTTGTCTTCCCTCCATTTTATTTTTGAGATAGAATCTTCATCAATTTGTCTAGGTCGCCTTTATTTCCTACCCTGACATTATAGTTACAGACGTGCTCTACAGTGCGTCCATTTTTATATGGGTCCTGGGATCCACACCAGGGTCCTCATCTTTGTATGACAAACACTTTACTTACCTACTCACCTCTCCACTACACAAACAACTCTCTTTTCTTGATTGATACTGCACAGTCCGCTCAATTGCTTTCACTGCTTGAGAAGAAGGTAATCAGCTACAAGGATATGCCATCACTTGAACCTATAGGAATCAGTGGAAATAACCCGCAAGTGTTTCTTTTTTTCCTTGCATATAATCTTCGCAAGCTTCAAGTGACTCTAAAAATGAAGATTTCCCATTAATAGTTGGTTGGCCTTGGCATGAGGTTGTCCCATCTCTCTTTCAGCAGGAATTCAGTATGGTGTACTGTTAAGGACACAGACTCTGAATCTGGGTTTGCATATCAAATGAGATCTCCTCCTCTATAAATGGCACGGGGGTACTGCACCTCATTAGGTTTGTACAAAATTTAAGAGACCTTTTTCCTTTTTCTATAAGGCCCCACTCTGCAGTCTAGGTTGGAATCAGACTTGCTATGGCGTTCAGGCTTATTCTTAAGACCCTCCTACCCTCACCTACCACGTGCTGGGATCAGAATTGTACACTGCTGACCCCTGCAGATTTGGATGATTTTGTGCCTATGACATTCCAACACAGCATCCAGAACATTAGTCATTTAAGCCATAATTCTCTATTTTGATGATGACGATGAGATGTTGTTGTTGTTGTTGTTGATGATAACTTTTACAGTACAAGCAGAGCCCTTCTGTAGGTTTTCCTCTTTTTGTTGCTTGACACCATTTTTATTTTTACTTTGTGTGTCTTGCCTCACCTTGAATACTGGCTTTTATTCTCTGCCCGATCCTTTCATGATGAAGAAAAATCGATGGGACCAACGAGGAGGGAGATGCCATTGAGTTGAATGAAGAAGGAAGGCCCGTGCAGACATCCACAGCACGCCTTCCTGTCTGTGACTGCAGCTGCTGTGGCATCCCCAAGCGGTATATCATCGCTGTCATGAGTGGCCTGGGATTCTGCATTTCCTTTGGGATTCGGTGCAACCTTGGAGTGGCCATTGTGGAAATGGTCAACAACAGCACTGTGTATGTGGATGGGAAACCAGAAATTCAGGTCAGTGTGTGTGTGTGTGTCTGTGTGATAGTCATGTAAAAGCTAACAGAGCAATTCATTGATTGATGTAAGAAGCACATAGAGTGACAGCCCATTCTGGGTCCAGGATATGTTGATAGTGATAGAATGCTTACTAACACTGACTGGGATCTTGGACTCCAGGAGACATATAACATAAGTGACAATTTGGTATGCCAGCTGGTATGTCTGTATGGTTGTACTAAATTCTTGGCCTCCTCTAGGAGTGGTATATCATGATTTTGGTATTGTGACTTTCCAGAGAAAATAATGGCTGAACAAGATAGAGATTTGGTGCGATAGGAAGAAAAATGTTTGGGGGAAAAAAAGGATCATTGTATGCAGAGAGCTGTAAGACAGACAGACAGACAGACAGACAGACAGACAGACAGACAGACAAAGCATGATGTATTGGGAACACAAGACTCTCACTTTTTGTGTATGTGTGTGCTATGAACCCTCTTGAGCCCTATGAACAACTTGGTGTGAACCTTTGGTCAAAGATAATGTTTGAAATTCTTAGTCTAATAGAGAAAAGGATTATACGGGGGGCAATTATATTAAAATGTAGAATATGTTTAAAAGTCAAATTTATGGTGTAGAAACCTGGGCTTCCTTCCATCAGATGGCAAAATCCAGCAAAGTGCCTTAAATTGCTATAATTTTAAGATTGAAGTATAAACAATAGCTTGAGATCATGGCAACAACTATAATGTAATTTGAATGTGTTCCTGGCTTTTTCCTCACAACTGAGTTGTGGGACTGATATTACCATGTTTTTAAACTATACTTATATTTGCAGAAATTTTAACTTTCAGCCAGCATGTAATAAAGATAAAAATACTGACTTTTCTATGGTTTATTAGGACACTCTATTGCAACTTTGCAAAACCGCCCATTGAGATGGAATTTCAGGGTAAGGGAGTGTTTGAGAAATGTGGACCAAAGCAACTCACCCCAGAGCATTCTGTTCCAAAGTTTTACCCTAGAGATTATGCAAATCAATGAATTGTTTTGCCAAGTATTTTCATGAAGCTCTTAATAAAATACTATATATTAAGTTTTAAAAAAAAACCTGACTTTCCCCATCCAAGTTCTCAGACACACAGGATCCCTCCACAGATCCCAGGATGATCAATGGGAAGAGGTTTGTAAACGTGTGATGAGCACTGGGACCCGTTTAGGTTCTGGTATTGGGCTGGCATTGTCACATGGAAGCATGAAGTTATTTAATAAACTATTTCATGGATGCTGGAAACATAAATCTAGTTCATTTTATACCTAGGCTTTATAAATTATGAGATGAATAAATAAAAATGTGTCCCCAATGGACCACCCCATAACAGTCTGGTTCATGGAACTGAACACACACTCGGAATGGACTGTGGTAGAGATTGTTGGTCTTATGGGTCTCAGGATGTCTGTGTTTGGATGCATGCTTAGATCCGAGTTTCCCATGTTAGCGTCGGGTGACATGCTTACGGGGTTTCCTAAGAAGACATGTGACATGAAGCCTGGACTGCTCCTGAGTGCTGTGTGACTCTGAGGTGGGGATGTGGGGTACTATTTCCTCAGCTGACAGCATGGTAGTCTTCTCTTCTTGGACGTCACATCTGTTAGTATCGCCTAGACCAGTCCCCTGCCAAGGACTGCACTGGGGAAATTTGATGTCAGTTCATGAAAAAGAGGTCTTTAGCTGGCATACAGGCTTTCCCCTTTCTTTCTAAGAGATTGTTCTGTCGAAGGGAAACAGCACCATGGAGACGCTTCAGTCTGCTTTTGATGCCTCAGCTGAGTCTGGCTGAGAAAGATAGCCTGTTTAGTCTGGGGGATGGTGGTGAGGGAAGGAGGCGAGACAGAGGGAGAGGGCATTCAGTGCCTTTAAAATAAAGACTCCGCAAGGCTAGCTGATTAGAACTTGCCTGCAGAGACACAAGTCAAAAGGAGACAGTGTTTGCGTTTGTTTGTTGCCTGAAAAGACAACGAGTCAACTGATTTACGGCATGTGAAAAAGCTGTTTCAAGAAAGTGAAGGATCAATGCTTGCATGTGTTCTCCAGTTCCTATGACTTTGCTTACAGGGTCTGATTAAGATCTAAAATATGCTTTATATCATTCTGTCTGGTGCCAAGGGTAGGAGTTTAGGAACTAGGTATGGTGGCTTACATCTGTAATCCTAGTACTCAGAAGACTGAGGCAGGGGAGCAGGGCTGAGCTGAGGTTGCCTTTAGCTAAATAAGAGTTCAAAGACAGACTAAGTGACATCGCAAGATCCTGCCTCAAAAAACTAACCAAAGAAGAGAGAAATAAAAGGGAAAACATAAACCTAAAATAGTACCCCCTTAATAAGAAAAAAAACCTCACCCAAACCAACCAAACAACAAATGTACATGCTCCAGCAAGCAAAACTAATTTATGGTATACTGTTCCTCTTTTGTCCACACAGAACAAGTTAGGTAGCAGCTGAGTGTGACCAACAGGGTGACAGGGCTCTGGCTGGCTGGCATTTCTGTTTCTGTGTTTTGCTTCAACTAGGAAAACATAGTTATTTTGCACTGAGATATTTTTTGGAAGCCTCATCTGAGGAACTGGCTAAGCATCACAGAAGAGACCTATGTGTCATGCCTCCTGCAAGTGATGCAAGGAATGATTTAGCTGTGTGGATAGTCATGTTTTTAGCTTAATTCCATGAGTTACTACTAGGTGACAGCTCAGTGGAAAAGCATGTACCTAATGTAGGTGAAGCCCTGCATTCGACCTTGGCACCCCTCCCCCCACACTGATAAGTTGAAGCATCTAAAGCCCTTAGAGGCTGGCATATGGTAAGCAAAAAGCAACTGAAGGCTGAGAAACTTTGCAATCCTTTCTCACCATCCACGAGTCTTGTAGGGTTTCAGCGACGGACTTTAGGATTCACCAGACCTGCTTTTAAACATCACTGCTCATTAGTTCTGAGGCCTGGCAAAGGTGTGCTTGTGTCCTGGCTGGGGATTGCTGGCTGCAAAGAATAGACGTTCAGTGAGAGCTACTCAGACTAACGAGGATTGCAGAAGACTCAAGTGGAATCTCATGAAAGAGAAGAGCAGCAGGTTGGGTGGAGAAGTTTGTGTGCATGATCCATCTGGCCAGTAGAGAACTGAGGTCCAGAATGCCCTCTACCAAGCTGAGAAAGGCATCTGTATGAGTTCTTGAGACAGGAACAGAGCCCCTATGGAAGACGCAGACTCTGCTTTATCTCAGGGGACCTGGAAAATATTTTACCAAGGTTTCCAGCTTGTTGGCATCACAGGCTCTCTCATCCGCTTCTCCCAATCTGCTCCAGCTTCCCATGTCTCCGACAGGACTGTCTTTTGTCTTTTACCATGGCTTCTTCCTGCCCCACAACTGGGTCCTGTGATCCTGTGGCTTAGCTCTCTATTCTAGTGTCCATCAGCTGTGGTAGACAGAGTGGGAGTATCCTATGGCTAGGGAAACAGAATGCTCTCAGAAGGAAGCTGAACAGGACAATACAAAAACAGTCTCATGGCCCTTATTGTAATGGAAAGGAAAGGACTTCTTGCAGGCCAAACAAGAGTATTTCTATTAAGCACCTATATAAGCTTCGTAAGATAGCATCACCAGCAACTTGGTATCTTAACTCTTGGCCTTCTCCCTTTTAAGGACACCTGTCTTTTGATTAAAGGTTCAGCTGGCTAATTCTGAATATCTCATTTTGAGACCCTTGGCTTTTTAACATTGGCAAAATACATGTTTCCTAAATAAAGGAACATTTTAAGGTCCTTGATTTGGGTGTCTTTATGGGTAGATAAAGCATTCCACCTCCAAGCTATATTTCTGGCCATTATCTTACTCTTTATTGGAGACAGGGTCTCACCAAGCTGTCTAGGCTAGCCTTGAATCTACTCTGTAACTGAGTAGGCCTTGAACTTGATCCTCCTGCTTCAGCCTTCGGAGTAACTGAGACTACAGGCCTGTGCCAGCTGGTCCAACTGAGAGTAACCATCTTGATAAACATTTATCACTGCTGTAAGTGCAGTGCCAATTTCCAAAGCTTCTTCACTAGCCAGATGAAGATATTTTACTCATTGATTAGTAATTCTCCATTTCCCTTCTCCCAGTCCCTGAAAAAATCACCATGGCTTCTTGAATTCTATTAATTTGACTATTTCAGATACTTCATGTAAGAAGGAACATACGGCATTGCTCTTGATATGGCTGTCTTATTTCCCCTGGCATCTGTGTCCTAACCCTATCCAGGCCATTGAATGTTATATAATATCTTCTTTTCATTGCAAGTACATGTCACACTGTTCAAGTTCATTTGTCAGTGGGCACCCAGGTTGCTTCCATATCTCAGATATTGTTAATGTGAGAGTAAGAATGTCCTTGAGATTCTGATATCTTTTGGATAAAGTCAAAGCATAAATGTTGAGTCTTTTTTTTTCTAACTGTAACCAGCTTTATTAAAGATACTTTTCATAAACAATCATGGTATTTCAGGCAGGACATGGGCAGACAATAAACGATATACAAGAACTTCTAAATTCCCTTCTTGTATAGACTACCGAAATCAGAAAGCCACTATAAAGCCCAATGAAACCTCCATTCAATGCTTTGAAAACGGGGAGTAGCTTAGGGTGAGGGTTGACAGTTCACATTAAGGATGTTGTTTAACAACTTTTTACAAGCCGACTCTGACTTTCAGGAAATGAACATGGCAGAATTATCAATCTGAAGATCCACAATCTTTTATAAAAGGAACCAGTGCTCTTCTGAGAACACTCAGTGATGTCACTGTAAAGTCCATATCGCCCGATAGACTGGAAAACCAATTTGGGGGGCCAGGTTCCAACAGGTCTCTGGTCTTAAGGGAATTCAATCTATGTTGATGGTACAGGGGGAAGAGCATATAAAAATGAATTTAGAGTTTACCAGACCACAAGGCAATTTGTTGTGCCTTGGTGGCCACCTATGTCAAGACCAGGACGTCCCTCCTGGAAGCCAACAGAAGCCTTTCAAAATTATCAAGGAAAGAGGTTTTCATCCTCAATCCAGCTTGGGAGATGTTTTGTTAGTGACACATGATCCTTCCCCCCACCCCCCAACAATGAAGTGTTCTGTGTGCTAACAATATAGCTTAAAAAAAAGTAAAACAAAATTCTTCATTTTTATAAAACATGATAAAAATAGTATTTCAAACTGTACAGTCACCAGAAGTACACGGTTATCAAAAATGCACACACGTCACTTGGCATCTCCGGCACCTTCCGCTTTCTGTGCCTGGTCTGTTTTGGCATCTCCATTTTCTGCAGAATTATTCGCATCCTTGCCCGTGTCGGCTTTCCCATTCTTCCCCTTGGGTACTTTCCCTTCTTTGCAGGGGCCTTTTTAGGCTTGGGCTCTGGCTTTGGAGGAGCAGGTTTAGCAGACAATCTTGCAGCTTTTCTCTGTGGCTGGTCCTTCACCTTGGCTTTGTCTCCTTTAGCATCCCCTTCAGCCTTTCTTTTGGGCATGGCGGCGGCAGGGGACGTCGGCGCTGAACGCGGGTATACAGCGGCGCACGGATTTGGTCCGTCTGGGTCGTCCTTGCTGCTTCTTCATGTTGAGTCTTTTTTTCTTAGCTAAACTCTTAGCTCTGTTTTTAAGTTTGTGAGGGAATTCTACACTGCTTTCATGAGTGATCCAGCCATTCTACGTTCCCATCAGCAGCATAAAACATTCTAGTTTCTCCACATCCTCACCAACTCTCTTCCTCCTCTTTCTATAAGTATAAACACACACACACACACACACACTCGCACACTCGCACACAAATGCACGTGAATGCACACCCACATACATGCATGCACACACATACTCACACACCAGTGGGAGGATATGTCTCATCCTGACAGATATGATAAGCTAATTCTATTTCCCCAAAGGTTATCAATCTTTCCAATTTCCCAGTGGTTATCTGTTTTGCTATTGGCCATTCGCTTGTCTTTCTTGAAGTTTCTGGTCAAGCTGTCATTTAGCGCTTATTACCCAGTGGGGTTCAGGTGATACCCAAAGTCACTTCTCAGCAGGTCTCAGTTCTTTCAAAGATGACAGAAATATCATCCACTCAGAGAGAAAAAGATGAGGATGGGATGCTGTTGCTCACAGTTAGCAGCTGGATGAAGAAGGTAGAGTGAGTTTTATCTTAGCTAAGAATTGAGACTCACCCACGCACGGCAGTGCATACCTCTAGTCCTAATATGCAGGGGGCTGAGTCTTGGGAATCAGAAGTTTGGGGCTTGCCTGGGTTTCTCAATGAGACCCTATCTCAAAACAATGACAAAAGAGGATTTGTTTGTTCCTTATTTATCCTGAGAATAAATCTAGGGCCTCATACAAACAAGGCAGTCGCTCTACCACTGACTTATAGCCTTAGCCAAATACATCTGATAAAACAATGACAACTTTGTTTTTTCTATTTTGGAGATTAAGCATAGGGCCTCCGTAGTGCAAGGTGAGTGCTTTAACTACTAGACTATGTCTGTAGCTCTTTAAAAAAGTAAAAAGAATGAAAAAAAAAGGCTTGAAAGACCTAAGACTATAGTTATCTTTAGGCTCTCACTACATTGATATCTGAACACCCCAGGAAATCACATGCTAAGTCCAGAGCTCGTTTTGTTTGCTTGTTTATCTGTTTGTTTTTGTGTTTTGTTTCTTTCACAACCTGTTTTATTTTCTTAGCACACATAGCTCTTTTGGAATAGCACATTTTACACATGTATAGTATGTGTGTGTATACTTAAATTTGTATATCTCTTCCCACTCACCAGAAGGTAAATTTGTAAGACCAGAATCCCCTTTGGTCCATGTTACCATGGCTGCAACCCAAGTATTCAAGGTGTGTCCCAGAAATTTACCAGAAAGGGAGGAGCTCATGAAGTAGTCACGTGGTGACATATGGTATCAGCTGTTCCCTAAACACAACTGCTTCTGATTCTTGTTTCCAGACAGCGCAGTTTAACTGGGATCCAGAGACGGTGGGCCTTATCCATGGATCTTTTTTCTGGGGTTATATTGTGACACAAATTCCTGGTGGCTTCATTTCAAACAAGTTTGCTGCTAACAGGTAAGAGTGAGATGGACATGACAAATCCTGCCCAGGTTATCCCAGGCCCCTGTGCCTTTCTTCAGTCTGTGCATTTGTTCTCAGGGTAGGGGTGCAGAGTAGAACATAGGAGCCACACAGGCAGATGCAATTCGGAGATATTGATCCCCCCATGGTGCTGTTTGTTTTTAAGAGTCTTTCTGGATTTGCTTTTTTTATACTACAATGTGATTTACCTTGTAGTTCATTAAGTGATGTTGTAAAAGACTAATTATTTGTAAGTTTGGGGAAGTGGTTCATGACCCCCTCACTGGCAAACTAGGGAACAAAACCATCGACTCACTTCCCTTTTGGGGGCTCAGTTTCCTCATCTGAGAAATGAAGTTGTTTGGAGCTGTCTCGTAAACATTGAGGACTTGCCTTTAGACCATGGAGTGCTTTCAATGTTCTTAAATGACTCAGCACTTGTCTGAGGAGCTAACTCTTCAGAACAGGGTGGACTGTCACTAAAAGAAGTGAGTTTTCTGTCACTACCAGTACTTGATGAGAAGAGAGTGTTCACTTGAGGGAGATGCTGTAGTCTGGATCATACTGCAGAAAAGGTGTGAGTCAAATATCCAGGTCCTTCCCAGGATATTTGTCACCAGACATTGTGTGAGTCAATTCCATACAAGAGATCAAAGTTTGCAAGGCAGTGGTTTTTTCCCAGTCTGAAATCATAACTTACATGGTTATGAAATCAGCATAGTGATTCACCGGTGAGAATTTTATCTGAAGAAGAGAGGAACAGAAGAGAATGTAATTAAAGAAATTAGAGACAATGAAACATCAAAATATATGGGCTATGAGAGTAGGTATTGGTTTCTAAAATTGGTCTCATTTACACGTGTGTCTATCAAGTATAGACTGGGCTGTAATATGAAATATATATATATATACACACACATCATATGTGTGTGTGGTGGGCACACGTGTGTATGCACACATGCAAGTGCAGGTACATGTGCGTAGGGGCCTGAGGTTGATGTTCTCCAATCACACACCATGACCTTATTTTTTTCAGACAGGGTATCTCACCAAACCTAGAGCTAACCAATTGAGCTAGCCTATGTTGCCAGCAAGTCCCAGAGATTCTCCTCATCTCCCCAGGGCTAGACTTACAGGCTCACACTGTGCTTGGCTTCTTACGTAGGTTCTGTGGGATTGAATTCAGGTCTTCATGCCCGCCTGGAAAACACTGGACAGACTGAAGCATGGCCTCCCAAGCTGAATATGAAATGTATTTTTAAGGATCAAGATCAAAATACTTGAAAGCTACCACCATAGGATCTAAATATATATAAGCATGACTGTCTTTACATATGTTCTTGTCTAGCTTGTTTCTTTTACTTCCCACAGTTACTCGCCTATGGTATTCTTTTAGGACTGATCAAGTGCTGATGGCCACTGGCTCGTCAATGGTTACTGCTTACACTCCTGCTTCTAAAAGAAAACCACTCACACAGAGATTTCCTAGTGTGTATGGAAAGTGCAGGAGTCGTTGACATATGTGAGGAGGGGCATCTGGGGATGTAGCTCAGGTGGTAGGGTACTTATCTAATAGGCATGAAGCCCTAGGGTTAGCTCTCAGCCCTGAATAAAACTGAGCATGGTAGCATCTGCCGTTAATCCCAGCATTCAGGAAGTAGAGGTAGGAGGATCTGAAATTCAAGCTCATTCTTAGCTATATGTGAGTATGTGAGTTCAAGACTAGCCTGGTGTGTGTGTATGTGTGTATGTATATATATACATATATATATATGAATATACATGGCTGACATATATATGACACACACATATATATGCACATAAATACACATATATGTATTATGTATATGTATATATATGACCCTCCCTCAAAGAAAATTACAAGAGGAGAGAAGAAAATGGTGCCTTTTAAATTCTTCCTTCTTTAAAGACTCTTGGGCTGACAAGAAGGAGGAAGTAAGTGGCCACATCAAGAAATGGAGAGTAGGACAAGTTCACAGCTTGTTCCATGGTCACAAGCTACTTATTGGATTGCTGGTATTCTCTTCTGCTCTATTGAGAGGAGAGTGGGAAGCAGGAGGCACAGTCTCAAACACACAGAAGTCACAAATAGGAAGGGTCACTGGCTGAAACAGGTTGGATGTGGGTATACCTGAAGTTGCCCTTAGCACAGTTGTCCTGCAGCCTTCTATGGCATTGTGCAGGCTGGACATCCCTAGGCTTCCATGAATGTGACCACAAATGGTCCATGGACTGGGAGATGAAAATCAAAGCAACCCAGGAGTGTAGCTGGCGACACAGCAGCTTCTAGCATACTGTCTATTTCTCTGAACTAATTTCTCTTAATTTCCATCATGATCTTTCATGAATGTTTAGGCTGTTTTCTGATGTTTAACTGAAGTATTTTAGCCAACATCATCCTGGACAGTAATACAGTGCTTTGGTCCCCTAGGGTCTTTGGAGCCGCCATCTTTTTGACATCAACCCTGAACATGTTCATCCCTTCTGCGGCCAGGGTGCATTACGGCTGTGTCATGTGTGTGAGGATTTTGCAGGGCCTGGTGGAGGTAGGAGAGACACTTGCTTTACAGTTAAGAGTGTAGTCGGGTTCAGTAGTGCAGGCCTCTCAGTTACAGAAGAGGCTGAGACGGGGGCATGGAGAGGATTGCAAGTTTCAAGATTTCCTGGGAAGCTTAGTGAGGCCCCATTGCAAAATAAAACTCAAAAGGGGCTAAGGTTATAATGGTGATAGAATACTTGTCGAGCACATGCAAAGCCCCATGTTCAGTTTCAAGTTACCCTTCATAGGAAGAAAAGAAAGAGAAATCTAGACTGTTGTTGAGAAAGAATGTGACGTAATGTAGCTGTGACAACCAAGGTTAAGACCCAGTCTTAACAAATTAGAGCCTCAGATTCTGTGCTGTCAACATGTTCAGTGACCGATGAGGGTCTGCTTCCTGGTTCAGACTGACAGTCATCTCTGTGTTCTCTCATAGGGAGTAACAGTCCTGCCAGAGTCTCTCCTGTAATAGCACTAATTTCATTCATGAGGCCTCCACTTCTGCTCCCTGTTACCCCACAATGCCCGTATTCAAACACCGTCACACTAGGGATTTGATTTCAACATAAAAATAATTGAGAGGAACATAGGCTTTGTGCTTGACAATGTATACAAATTATACTTTTATATTGTAGTTTGTGTGAAGCAACACTACTTGCATTTCAAACACAAAAAGATATTGGAGTAAGATATAATCACCCGTGTCTGATCTTTCTGCCAGGGTGTGACCTACCCAGCCTGTCATGGGATGTGGAGTAAGTGGGCACCTCCCCTGGAGAGAAGCCGTCTAGCTACGACTTCTTTTTGTGGTAAGTGTGTTAGAATCATAAGTTGTTATGGAATGTTTTTGGCTTCAAGTGACTGAGAAGTCTACCAAGAAACTTCAAAAGAACTTTTTCTTTTCATCTGACAGAATTCCTAAGGTGAGCAGTTGCTGGTGTTGGGTCTATCACTCACTGAGCTGTTCTGGGCCATACATGTATTCAGCCCCTGGGACCAACTTCCAGAAGTTGTCCTCTGACCTTCACCCCTGTTCCATGGCTTGTGTATGCCCATCACATGCACATAAAATAAATATTTTTAAGATAGAAGAGATGGGATAACCAAGCTCTGTCTCCTCCTTAATTTCACAATAAAAATACACAACATTGTATTTTTCACAAGCAAAAATGTAATGCCTTGTGTAAGGTTGTAAAGACCCTCGGCCGGCCACGGAGCTGAGCTCAGACCATTCGGCTCATGGATATGGAACTTACCTTACTACACATAACTACCACATACAAATTATCACTGACTTAATTGTGGGCAGTATATTCCATATCAAAAATGAAGTGGTGTCTATTCATCTTACTTGAATGTAGACCAGAGTCTATGACTACCCCCAGGGATGACATGACTTCAACTCTCGGGTCTCTGAACTTTCTCTTGCCAAGGTTGCCTTCCCTCAAGTCATCTGCTCTATGCATGGCTTGGGGGACTCAGTGTTCAGAAGGATTTATCTCAGTACAGACTACTGAGAGAAGCCAGAGACAGCAGTACAGACATAAAATTCATTTAAAATGCATTTTTATTTGCAAATGTTTATTGTAGACCAAGGGACCCAGGAAGGCAAACCTTAGTCCACACAAGTTACAATATGGTCAGGCAGTGAGGATTACAACTTATGTGTCTCTAACTTGTTTTCTATAGACAGACTATTGTTGCATTATTGAGAAGTTATAAAAATAGATAATGTTTTTCAAAACCAGTTCGGTCTTTAAAGGAATCATTTGCTATGAAGTAAGCTACAGTTATATTAAATGTTTAGAATACTTTTTAGTTAAATGTTTCGAGGGAGTATTCTTGTAAAATTTTTAAATTTACTTTTACTTAATAATTAATTTTTGACTCTCCTCAAAAAAGAGTTAAAAGTGTATTATTGGATAAGTGTTTTACCTGCCTGTGTCTGTGTGCCACATATATTCCAAATGCTGGAAGAGGCCAGAGGGGAGGGCATCGGATTCCCTGGAACTGGAGTTACAGAGGGTTGTCAGCAGCCCCTGATTTTTGAGTTTTAACTACTCTAGTTTTTATTTAATGTGTGTGTGTGTGTGTGTGTGTGTGTATGATGATAATGATGATGATTGTGTGTGTGTATGATGATGGTGTGTGTGTGTATGATGATGATGGTGGTGGTGGTGGTGTGTGTGTGTGTGTGCATGCCATGATGTGTATGTATGTGGAGGCCTGGGAAGACCTTGGGTGCTAATCCTCACCTTTCACCTTGTTTTGTTGCTGCATGTGACAGTCTAGCTGGTCTTCAGGCAGGCAGACCCCTCCTGTCTCTGCCTCCCATCTTGGTGTAGGAACCTGGGATTCCAGATGCTCACCGCCATTCCCAGTTTTACGAAGGTTTGGGGGATTTGAATCTAGATCCTCATGCCTGTGTAGGAAGTGTGCTGCCCACTGAGCGATCCCCCCAACCCTGCTTCCTTTCTTTGAGGCAGGGTTTCAGGTAGTCCAGTCTGGACTTGAGTTTGTGATCCTTCTGCATCCATCTGCAGAGAGCTGGGATTCCATGGTGTACCCCCAAGCCCTACATCTTGGTTTTTACTCTAAAAAGATTAAAAAAATCCCTCACTCCCCTCAATTTGGGCTCATTTTCAATAACTGAGTAAAGATTGGGTCACTGAATGCCAATAACTGTTACAGCCTAGGTGACCATTGGACTTCAGTAGTGACCATTGGACTGCAGTAGTGACCATTGGACTGCAGTAGGTGACCTTTGTGCTACAGTAGATGACCATTACACTGCAGGAGGAGACCATTGGATTATAGTAGGTGATGATTGCACTACAGTAGTGACCATTGGACTGCAGGTGGTGACCATTGGACTTCAGTAGTGACCACTGAACTGCAGGAGGTGACCATTACACTACAGTAGGTGACGCTTCTGAATTCTCACTTCACTATCTCTATGAACCAATATTTTATCAGCATGACCTCTGCATGTCAGACTTTTTATTCATAATTAAAGAATTCTCAAAGATGTTAATTTTTTCCTCTTAAAGCCTCCTTAGTATTTTCTGGAGGTAGGGAGAGAGAGAGAGAGAGAGAGAGAGAGAGAGAGAGAGAGAGAGAGAGAGAGAGAGAAAAAACGCTAGGGCATCTGTGGATGTTCTATCTATCCTTCTACCATATGGGTCCAGGGGATTGAATTCAGGTTGTTACACTTAGTGGCATTTGCCTTTACCTGCTGAGCCATATATCCAATCTACCCAGTTTTTTTTTTAAGTTATCATGTCTTTCCTAAGATAAGTTGATTTGAACTTTCTTACCAAAAGGGGAAATCCTCTTTATTAGTATGAATGTTTTTATAGTTTCTTTTAAATTATTTATTTTGTGTGTATGGATATTTTGTCTGCATGTGTGTCTACATACCACATGCATGCCAGGCACCAATGAAGGCCAGAAGATGGCACTGGATTACCTGAGACTAGAGTTACAGATGGTTGTCAGCTGCCATGTCGGTGCTGGGAATTGAACCAGGGCTCTCTGGAAAGGTAGCCAATGCACACGACCTCTGATCTCTCTCTCTCTAGCCCCATTAATTCTCTTTCTTATTTCTATATCTCCTTTAAATCATCACTAGCTCTATAAAATATTCCCTGGAAGTTTAGTGGGAGATATGACCTGTATTGTGCTTAGTTTGACAGAGTGCATGGCTGTGGTGTTTTTAGCTTCTTGTCTGTCCTCTTGATGGCCAGAGTGTGTATCTCCACCATACAAAAGTTACAATGAAGCACAGAAGATGTCAGACTGCCCCACCTGACAGTGGGTGGTATGACCCTTGGCCTTACTTTCTATGACAGACCTTTATTTTGATTTGCCAGCAAAATGAGAGTGACAAGCAGCCACTCCCCGCTCTCAGAGTGGTTTTATAGCCCTGAAAGGGATGATTTAAAAATGGCTTGACAGGAAGAAGGATACTTGGTCAAGGTTGCAGGCCTTATTAAGTTTCCCAGCTAAGGTGTGGCTTCGTTTCAAGGAACAGTTGAGAGGAAAAATGTCACTAGAAAGAAATTTAAGCTTGAGGTTAATCCAGTCTTAGTCTCAAAAGATATTGGAGTCAGGAGAGACTCTAGAAGCCGTAGGGTCATAGCCTATTGTTTTAGAGTTGAGGAAACTAGGGAGGAGAGATGAAATCGACATGGCCAGTGAGAACAGAGTCAGGAGTCTCTCCTATACATGGTCATCTTCATTTCTTCTCCGTGGCACACCACGGACTGCAAGCTTTGCCTGCCCTCAGTGGTTAGTGCATGGGTGCTGATGTCCACTCTGCTCTCTGGGGTAGTCTGAAAGCTGAGCATCCCACTTGGAAGAAGCTCAAGAGGCTGTGAGTGCAGGTAGGAGATGACGTTGGAGCTGTGGCTGAAGAGGAGGGAGAGTCTGGTAGGTAGGGGAAGCAGTGAGGTTCAGTTATAGTTTCTCCAATGAGAGAATGCTTAAAAAAAAAAAGATTTGTTGATTTTATGTATGTGAGTACACACTGTAGCTGTCTTCAGACACAGCAGAAGAGGGCATCAGATCCCTTTACAGATGGTTGCAAGCCACCATGTGGTTGCTGGGAATTGAACTCAGGACCTCTGGAAGAGCAATCAGTGCTCTTAACCATGGAGCCGTCTCTCCAGCCCAAGAATGCTTCTTCCAGTGGGGAATTGTTGGCATTTGATGGTGAAGGAGGCAGAGTTGCAAAACCACAGAGTAAGATCTTCTCTGGGGTCTTACACCCTTGTCACCATAGGCAACTCATGGTTCCCTAGCCTTGTTTTTCCTTATAAAATGGTGGCTAACAGTTGTATCTCCCTCATTAGGTTGAAAGAGACTGAATACAAATTAAAGGTTCAGAACACTTGGCCCAGTACTTAGCATACAGCATGTATAGTAATTGGTCATTCTTTTTGACTTTCTCTGTCTAATGGAAACTTTGCCTTCCACCGTGCCCTGGGACAGAAGGCCACCACACACACACACACACACACACACACACACACACACACACACACACAGAATGAGAAAGAGACAGATAGAGAAAGACAGAAAAAAAGAAGGAGGAAAGATTTCTTTGATAACACATAATCTGGAGTGCTTGCTTTATTGCTGTGAAGAATTCTGAGGTTTAAGATTTACTTATATATTCTATGTCTATGGGTGTTATGCTTATATGCATACCTCCACACCAGAAGAGGGCACAGGATTCCATTTTGTTGTGAGACACCAAGTGGGTGCTGGGAATTGAACCCAGGACCTCTTAAGTTTAAGAGCTCTTAACAGCCAGTGCTCGTTATTAACCACTGAGCCATCTTTCCAGCCAATCCTGAGGTTTAAAATAAATGCATGTCAGGGCTGGTTCTACCTCACTTGAGGGAGTACTTGCCTGGTTTGCAGAAAGACCTGGGTTCGATCCTGGTACCACCTAAGAACCTCTGGTGACACAGAGCCAAGTAGGTGGAGGTAGGAGGGTCAATAGTTCAAAGTCATATGTGATGATTTCAAGGCCATCTTAGGCTACATAATACCCAGTATCAAAATGAAACACTTTGCTATTCTGTACACAATAAAAGCACTAGCAGTTGACATTCCTGTGGCCATTTCCAGCTTACTGAGCATCCTGGAATACACATAGTAGTTTACCCTTATACTACCCAGGAGGCGGAGACTTCATTCCTATCTTATCTCTGAAGGAGTCTTTCTACTTCCTCGTATCTCACAATCACATTCCAGGGCCCAGGCTGCACCCATCTTAGAGATAAGACCAAGCTTAGGCAGGTGTGATATTTTCCTATTTCCCCTGGAGCCTCACCCACTTCCTAAAGATCTTTCCTAGTGTTGGATTTGGGGGTTGGACTTTCCTTTCATATTACTCGCTTTTCTTAAGGAACAACATTTCATTCATGACCCAGGGGGAATCTCAGAGAAGGACTTTTCTATTCAGTTAGCAATTACCGGAAATTTGCAGGGCTTTAGTTTCCCTAGCAGATGTCCAGGAGCTGTAGCAGATAGGGAAACCAGGTGACAGCCTCGAGTCCCCACTATCTTCTCCAGACTGACAGATATCCCCACACAAGTCCACAAAGTTCAGTGTTTACAAAGCAAGAAACATCAAAGGACAAAATCACTGAGGTCTAAGTTTAAAGCTCTCTGTTGGCTTTTTCTTTCTTTCTAGAATCAACAGTTCCGTTCATATGACAGAATGATTGTTGCAAAAGGGCCAAGTGGGAGAGATTAGCTCATGGGCTTAAAAAGCAGATAGACCATTTTAGTGACTTCCTGAGCATGGCAGCAAGGCAAAGGCCCAGGACAAGAGAAAAATAACCAGTTGATCATGTGATCCTTTTAATGTAAGGATCAAGGCAGGGATACTCAGAAGTCTGTTGTCACAACCAAGGAAACTAGTCTGTTATTTTTCCTGGCTTCTTAAAAGAAATCTGATAAATAGCTTAGCTTTGCCTTGGTGATGTAGAACCCTGGAAGTAGTGACTCTATTTTGATTTTTAGCTGGTCTGTTTGGGCCCAGTGTAAGAATCTTCATTGCCTAAAGTATTGGTCTCCTGTAGTTGTTATTCAATAGAAATAATCTTTAAGATGTACCCATTTCAGGAAGTGGATAGAGACAGTTGTTCTGCCAACTTGGAATCCTACTGCTTCCTGAGTGGGGTGTGTGTGTGTGTGTGTGTGTGTGTGTGTGTGTGTGAATATTCTTTTATTTTTGAAAAGACTACAAAAGCATCTAAGTAAGGTCCTGGGAGCTCTGAAAGGAGGTTCTGTGTTTCTTATATTTTTGGTTGTGAGCCTAGCCTTTAATGGCTGAGCCACCTCTCCAGCCCAGGTTCTGTGTTTTTTTGGTTGCTGTCTTTAGCATCCAACACTGTGCCTGGTTGCATTAAAATTGTTCTTTTATATTTTTCTCATTTCTGGATTCTGTTTGCTTAAGAAATTCTAAACTGTGGTGCCCAAACATATGTTGTCAAATCCCTGAATGTGTCTCTCAGTAAAGTTAAAGAGCATCCTGAAGACATCCCCCTCCTGGTTGTTCTGTTCTAAGGCGTGCTTGGGGGCTGGGGTAGATAGCTCAGTTGCAGAAACGGGGCTTTAGTCTTCTGCACACTAAAAACAGCAGTAACGTTCACTGGAAATCCCAGACTGTTGTCATGGAGACATCTGACTTGGACTTTATCACACGCACTCTGCCTGGACTAAGAAGGCTTGAATGATGATTGGCTGGTGTCCCTCAATCTTTTCTGCTTGCAGGTTCCTATGCTGGGGCAGTTGTTGCCATGCCCCTTGCAGGAGTATTGGTGCAGTACATTGGCTGGGCCTCTGTCTTTTACATTTACGGTGAGTGATTTGGTTTCATGAGTCCATGTGTTGACACACAGAGGTATATTTTACTATATAAGGGCATGCTTAAGGGCTTGCTATGTGAAAACAGAAATATAAAACTCAGTTCATTGTCCAAAAGGAAGCCTGCTTGTGGTCAATTTAATGCTTATATTAAACTTGGTATTTTGAAAAGCAGAATATTGTCTTCCTTTAGGTCTCAATGAACATGATGAAAATCAACAAGCTACTTCTCAATAAACATATAAAAAATGTAACAGCCCAGACAGGAAGCCATTGAAGAGAAGAACACTTAAAGATTGTGACAGAGATGCTGAATTATAGCTCTCCACCACTGGTGGCTTCTGGTGGTGGGGTGTGTGTGAGGGGAAGGACTCAGTTTTCTTTAATGGGCTGGCCACTGAGAGTTTGACCGTGCTCCAGGGAGCAGATGAACAATACAAATACAACTTGAGAGTTTTTTGTTTGTTTTTCTTTGTTTGTTTCTTCTTTGCGGGGAGATGACAAGCATGGGGAGGCAGACCTGGGAGGACTTGGAAGTGAGTGTGATCAGAGAGAATTATGTGAAATTCCCAAGTAAACAATAAAAATATTATTTTGTAAAAGTCTGGACAGTTATAGAGATGGGATCCAGTGAGGCCGTGCCACAGTGAGCCATGCCACTGAGCCTTTTGGTTTCTGTCTGCAGGTATGTTCGGGATTATTTGGTACATGTTTTGGCTGCTGCAGGCTTATGAGTGCCCAGCAGCTCATCCAACAATATCCAATGCAGAAAGGACCTACATAGAGACCAGCATAGGAGAAGGGGCCAACTTGGCCAGTCTGAGCGTAAGTACAGCCGGAAGGTAAACTCTGAACTCTTTCCCGTCCGTTCGTGTTTCTCTCCATGACTGCTCTACCTGCAAAAACTACAGCTGGCAGAGAAATGATCCATGCAAAGGCAAGAAGGAAATCCAGTTCAATGCAACTCAGTAGCCAGTGCGGGTTCCAACTTCTAGAGTCTGACACCGGGCCATTTATTTTAGACATATTTAAGTACAGTATACTTTTGGAAAAAAAGTTCCTGGTAAAAATCATCTCAATCCCACATACATAATAAAGCTTAAGGCATGATGACACCGAAACTCTTTTGCAAAAGTGTGTGTGACTTCTACTGTGAAGATGTGTCCTATAGCTTAAGGGACTAGGATCTGGTCTGGTCTCAGTCATACAAATAGTGTAGAGGTCACTGTAAAGTGCATATGACCTCTCCCATAAAGATGGTCTATGGAGGGAGAGTCTGAGATAAGCATCAGAGTCTGGGAGATTCGGGTGAAGTCTGGCCCTACAGATATCAAAGGTTACTATGTTAATAACTATATCTATTCCCAGCCTTCTGGGTGGAAAGCAGATATATGCATCTCTTCTGTTGAAGAGACAAGTCTGCATGCTTAACATGTCTGGTTTCTCTAGTGCTTATCTGAGCTCAAAGACATCACGCTCTCTCAATCCCACGTGCATAATAAAGATCTTACAGAAATAAGATGGTACCTTTGCTCAAAATCTCATGGTCTTTTTTACTCCCTAGAAATTCAACACACCATGGAGAAGGTTTTTCACATCCTTGCCTGTCTACGCCATCATTGTGGCAAACTTCTGTAGAAGCTGGACCTTCTATTTGCTCTTAATAAGTCAGCCTGCTTACTTTGAAGAGGTCTTTGGATTTGCAATAAGTAAGGTAAACACACAAATGCTTCCAATATTCTTGAACTTTAACTGTCTTGATCCAAGTGAGAATAATTTCGCATGATGAAATAATTAAAAGGGCTATCATCATTCCTAACAGTTCTATGACACTTAGCATACTGAAGGTCATACAATAGTCTATTTAATTTCTTCTTAGTAAGTATCAAAGATTTATTAATCTGCTTTTAAAAAATCATGACTCTATCTAGTCTGAAAGTGTTTCTGAAGCTAATGTAAACACTGAGTATTAGTTCAAAGGTAAAAAGATTCAATGGAGTGGGTTTTTTCTGTTTATAAACTACTTATTGTTGCATGTAGTTTAGCTCTACCTGCCTTTGCTCTAGGAAGTGGCCATGCTACCAGCCCCCTCCCAGCTTCCCTTAAATCCTTGAATAAAAGACACACACACACACACACACACACACACACACACACACACACACACACTTGTTCATTTTCAACTTGCTTTCTTGGCACAATTTCTGGGCACTACTATCTCCTGCCTGGAAAAGTGTGTCCTTACCAATTTATTATCCTCCATCTCTGCCACCTGCCCTAAGCTTCAGTGTCTAAACTCCCCTCACCACCTGCCTGTAGGAGCAGCCACAGCCCATGGCTCCTCCTGAGATCTCACATGGTTGCCTGGTTCTCCTCTCTCTAAAGCATAATGAACTCCCTTTCCTCTCCCTTGCATCCTCTTTTCCTCTAGGGACCTGTAAGTCCCATCTGTACCTTCCATCCAGCAATTGGCCCATGGCTTTTTTTTTTTTTTAACTGACAGATCAAGAACCAATTGGGGAACAGGACCTTAACATCAAAACCACCCCCTACCCTTTGTGGGCTAGCAAGATGGCTCATTGGTAAAGGTGCTTATGATCAAGTCTGAGTTTGGTCCCCAGGACTCAGATGGCAGAAGGAATGAATCACTTCCTGTAAGCTGTCTTCTGACCTCAACACATGTTCTATGACCAGACCCTTTCCTCCAAATAAATAAATGCAACAATCTGCTCCTTAGGAGGCAGAAAGAACACTGAGGCTAAGTTTCAGACTAGCCTTTTTTCCATAATGGTGACTGTAGCAGTAGCAATGGTTGCTTATGACAGTTTAGAAAGAACCTCCCTCAGTGCCCCCAGCCATTGTCATTAGTTTGCCTGTGACTCAGGGAGGTTTTGATAGTGAAACAAATGAATCGTTATGAGACAAGAAAGAAAAAAAATCCTTTCTTCAAGAGAAAGAACTGCAGCAAGGCAGAGGTAGATACCTGACTAGCTACAGGCTTGATAGCAAGCAGAGGTTGGAAAAGCCAGAATAGTCTGGATACTGGTACCTTTGTGATGTGTAAGAGTTGTCTCTGACCCTAGGGAGCTTTCATTTTGGTAGGGAAGAGAGTTAGCCCATACACAGAATCATTCTACCATTCATTGCTTAATGGTTAGTTCAGACCTCATGGGACCCTACATTAGATAACTAAACTTGGTAATAGCTGTGGGGCTATGTAGCGGGGATAAGAGAGGACTTGTAAAGACCCCTCAGAAGAATGAAAGGCAGCTCTTTGTTTCTTTTCCTTCCAGGTGGGTCTCTTGTCAGCTGTCCCACACATGGTGATGACAATTGTGGTACCCATCGGAGGACAACTGGCTGATTATTTAAGAAGCCGAAAGATTTTGACCACAACTGCTGTCAGAAAGATCATGAATTGTGGAGGTACTGTGTATGACAGGAGGTTCAAGTGGTTTCTGTAGAAGAACAAACAGAATTGCAGAGACTACTTTAGAGCCAGCCCAGACGCGGTGTCCCATCCAAGTGCTAACTCAGCTCACCCATTCTTAGTTTTTGAGATTGGCCTCTATCAGATGAGTCTAACCATTGTAATGGATCCCAAAGACCTCCGAGTCCATCTCCTTGTGTATAGTTGGATGTTGTTCTCTATATCCCCTCCAAGTGGTCATGTACTTGTGAAATCCGGGGCAGGACAATTAGGTTGATGGGTGATGAATCAGGACACACTTAAAACCAAAGAAACATTTCCATCTGTTCTGAAGCCAATGTAATATAACTTCTGGCTGTGTATCTGGTTGCTATTTATCTTTTCCATCTATCTATCTATCTATCTATCTATCTATCTATCTATCTATCTATCCACTTATTATTTGCTTACATAGTTTACTCTTTTTCTTCTCCATTTTATGTGTATGTATATGTTTGAGTAAAACACAGAGGACATGTGATTATGATTGGGGGACCTGAATGGTGGGCAGGAAATGAAGAGTTAGGGCATTGTGTTTTAGGATCCTGTTTATTCACATGTCAAATAGGACTTGGCAGATGTGATTAACTTAGAGAGTTTTTGTTGAGATAGCATCCTGTGTATCACAGGCTGGTCTTGAATTCAATGCATTGCAGAGGCTAGTCTTGAACCCCTGCTTCCCCAGGCCTCTTCCTTCTGAGTGCTGAAATTATAGGCATGCATTACCACACCCATTTTATCTAGTACTGGAGAATCCAACCCAGGGCTTTGTTCGTGCTAAACAAGCAGTCAACCAACTTAGCTATATCTTCATGCCCTAAATTAAGGGTCTTGAGATGGAGAGATTATTTTACATTAATTAGGTATATCCCATATAGCTATAAGCCGTCTTGAGACAGGAGGCTATAGGTTGAGAGTCATGGCAATGGAATTGGGAAGAATCCCAAGTAGACTCTAGAAGTCAGCTGAACCACGAACAGACTCACCTCTAGAGTTTTCTCAATGAACGCAGCTTTGCTGACAGCTTGCTTTTATCTCAGGATGGCCCACTTAGGATGTCTGACTTACAGAACTGGATGACAGTAAATGTGTGTTGTTTCGAGTTGGTAAGCTTATGATAATCAGTGACTGTAAGCTAACACAATAGCAGATATCTCACTCCTCTGATTCATTTCACACTGGCTCATTGTCCTCCTAGACAGATGTGCACATATCTTCTCTCTACACATCACTCATTCACATTCTCTCCACTGTGAGCTCTGCTCTCATTCTCCTCTTACACCATTCTTCTCTACAGGTATGCGAAAGTATAGATATGAATGACCTCAATGGATGTGTTGAAGGTTTGGTTCCCAGCTAGTAGCACCACTGAGAAGTGACTGGGTTATGAGGCTACTAATTTCATGAGTAGGTTAATTTACAGATGAATAAATGAGATTTTTTTTTCTTCTCAGTATAGTATTCCTTTAAGTATTTTCTACAATGCCAGTATGGTTGTCATATTGCCAGTTTTTGTATTTATCTGGGTGTCTTATGAAATATGATTTTCCCATCAGTTAAAAATATTACTTTGCTGGATATAGCATGCTTGGTTGGAAGTTACCTCAGTGCTTGAAACATCATCTGACACTTTTCTGTGTTTTAGGTTTGATGGCAAGAGAGCTAATGTCATTCTGATATGTTTCCATTTGTAGGCAAGTTGACACTTCTTTGTTTTGTAGTTTTGCCATCCATCTATGAAATAGGTATCTGGCTATACCTGCTTGAGAATCTGGATACTTCTTGGATTTGGATGTCCACTTCTTCCTCTAGATTTGGGAGCCTTTTCACTCTAAATTTAATCAAACACATTGTCCACTCTTTTTTACTTCATCTTAAGTGCTTCTTTTGGCTTGTGGGCCCGTAGGGGTTTGCTCTCTTCAGTGTGTCTTAGAGTTCTGGAGGCTTGTCCATGCTCTGTAGATGATGTTTTCCACTGTGTTTTTTAATTGGTCAATTAATTCATCTTCAGCATTTCTGTTGTCGTCTTCTTCTTCTTCTTCTTCTTCTTCTTCTTCTTCTTCTTCTTCTTCTTCTTCTTCTTCTCCTTCTCCTCCTCCTCCTCCTCCTCCTCCTCCTCCTCCTCCTCCTCCTCCTCCTTCTTCTTCATCATCATTTCAATTTTCCTCCATGTTTTAAAATTTACCTCCCCATTTGCCAATAATCCATCTTGATAACTTTTTAATCTAGGTCCTGAATGTATTTCCTGGCCTCATAATCTGCTTATTTGAGTGTTCCTTGTACTCGCCGATGCTCTTCCAAAGTAAGACTCTGAAATAGGTTTCTGGCATCTCAACTTTTTTATTATCTTTGGTTCCCAGTATTGAGAGTGTCAGTTTTCTTTTTCTTTTTTTTTTTTAATTTTTAATTTTTTAATTGGATGTTTTATTTACATTTCATATGTTGTCCCCTTACCCCATCCCCCCGCCACACACCCAGGAACCCCCTATCCCCTAACCCTCTGCCTGGTTCTCTGTGGATGTATTCCTACCTACCCCCCCACTCCCACCTCCCCACTCTCAAATTCCCGCCCACTGGGGCATCCAGCCTTCATGAGACCAAGGATCTCTTTCCCATCTATGCCCGACAGGGCCCTCCACCCTTACATATACAGCTGAAGCCATGGATCCCTCCCTAAGTGCTCCCAGGCTGGTGGTTTAGACCCTGGGACCTCTGGTTGGTTGGTATAGATGCTCTCCTCATGGGGCCGCAAACCCTTTCAGCTCCAACAGTCTAACTCCTCCATTGGGAACCTCATGATCAGTTCAATGGCTGGCTGTGAGCATCTGCCTCTGAACATGTCAGACTCTTGCAGACCTCTAAGGAGACATCTAAATCAGGCTCTTATCAGCATGCACTTCCTGACTTCCACATCAGCACCTACCTTTGGTGACTGCACATGGGATGGATACCCAGGTGGGATGGTCTCCAGACAGCCCCTCCTTCAATTTCTGTCCTACACTTTATCTTCCTATTTGCTTCCTTGAGTATTTTGTTGCTCCTTCTAAGAAGGACCAAAGGACCAAAGCACTCCCACTTGGTCTTCCTTCTTCATGAGCTTCATGTGGCCTGTGAGTTGAATCTTGGGTATTTCAAGGTTCTGGGCTAATATCCAATAATCAGTGAGTGAATACCATGTGTGTTCTTTTGTGATTGGCTTACCTCACTCAGGATGATATTTTCTAGTTCCATCCATTTACCTAGGAATTTCTCGAATTCATTGTTTTTAATAGTTGAGTAATACTCCATTGTGTAAATGTACCACATTTTTTGTATCCATTCCTCTGTTGAAGGACATCTGGGTTCTTTCCAGCTTCTGGCTATTATATATAAGGCTGCTATGAACATAGTTGAACATATGTCCTTGTTATATGTTAGAGCATCTTCTGGGTATATGCCCAGGAATGGTATAGCTGAATCCTCAGGTAATGCTATGTCCACTTTTCTGAGGAACCGCCAGACTGATTTCCAAAGTGGTTGAACCATCTTGCAGTCCCACCAACAGTGGAGGAGTGTTCTTCTTTCTCCATACCCTAGCCAGCATCTACTATCACCTGAGTTTTTAATCTTAGCCATTCTGACTGGTGTGAGATGGAATCTCAGGGTTGTTTTGATTTGCATTTCCCTGATGACTAAGGATACTGAACATTTCTTTAGGTGCTTCTCAGCCATTCAAGCTTCCTCAGTTGAAAATTCTTTGGTAAGCTCTATACCCCATTTTTTAATAGGGTTATTTGGTTGTCTGGAGTCTAATTTCTTGAGTTCTTTGTATATATTGGATATTAGCCCTCTATCAGATGTAGGATTGGTAAAAATCTTTTCCCAATTTGTTGGTTGATGTTTTGTTCTATTGACAGTGTCCTTTGCCTTACAGAAACTTTGCAATTTTATGAAGTCCCATTTGTCAAGTCTTGATCTTAGAGCATATGCCATTGGTGTTCTGTTCAGGAACTTTTCCCCTGTGTCCAAGTATTCGAGGCTCTTCCCCACCTTCTCTTCTATTAGTTTCAGTGTATCTGGTTTTATGTGGAGGTCCTTTATCCACTTAGACTTGAGCTTTGTACAAGGAGATAAAAATGGATCAATTTGCCTTCTTCTACATGTTGTCCTCTAGTTGAACCAGCACCATTTGTTGAAAATGCTGTCCTTTCTCCATTGGACAGTCTTAGCTCCTTTGTCAAAGATCAAGTGACCATAGGTGTATAGGTTCATTTCTGGGTCTTCAATTCTATTCCATTGATCTTCCTGCCTGTCTCTGTATCAATACCATGCAGTTTTTTATCACTATTGCTCTGTAGTACAGCTTGAGGTCAGGGATGGTGATTCCTCCAGAAGTTCTTTCATTGTTGAGAATAGTTTTCACTATCCTGGGTTTTTTGTTATTCCAAATGAATTTGAGAATTTCCTTTTCTAACTCTGTGAAGAATTGAGTTGAGATTTTAATGGGGATTGCATTGAATCTATAGATTGCTTTTGGCAAGGTGGCCATTTTTATTATATTAATCCTGCCATTCCATGAGCATGGGAGAACTTTCCATCTTCTGAGATCTTCTTCAATTTCTTTCTTCAGAGACTTGAAGTTCTTGTCATACAGGTCTTTCACTTGCTTGGTTAGATTCACACCAAGGTATTTTATATTATTTACGACTATTGTGAAGGGTGTCATTTCCCTAATTTCTTTTTCAGCCTGTTTATCTTTCATGTAGAGGAAGGCTACTGATTTGTTTGAGTTGATTTTATAACCAACCACTTTGCTGAAGTTGTTTATCAGGTTTAGGAGTTCTCTGGTGGAAGTTTTGGGGTCACTTAAGTATACTATCATATCATCTGCAAATATTGATATTTTGACTTCTTCCTTTCCTATTTGTATCCCTTTGACCTTTTTTTGTTGTCTAATTGCTCTGGCTAGGACTTCCAGTACTATACTGAATAGGTAGGGAGAGAGTGGGCAGCCTTGTCTAGTCCCTGATCTTAGTGGGATTGCTTCAAGTTTCTCTCGATTTAGTTTGATGTTGGCTACTGGTTTGCTGTAAATTGCTTTTGCTATGTTTAGGTATGGGCCTTGAATTCCTGATCTTTCCAAGACTTTTATCATGAAGGGATGTTGGATTTTGTCAAATGCTTTCTCAGCATCTAGTGAGATGATCATGTGGTTTTTTTCTTTGAGTTTATTTATATAGTGGATTACATTGATGGATTTCCGAATATTGAACCTTCCCTTCATTCCTTGGATAAAACCTACTTGATCATGATGGATGATTGTTTTGATGTGTTCTTGGATTCAGTTTGCTAGAACTTTATTGAGTATTTTTTGCATTGATGTTCACAAGGGAGACTGGTCTGAAGTTCTCTTTCTTTGTTGGGTCTTTGTGAGGTTTGGGTATGATTGTAATTGTAGCTTCATAGAACGAATTGGGTAGTGTTCCTTCTGTTTCTATTTTGTGGAACAGTTTGAAGAGAATTGGTATTAGGTCTTCCTTGAAGGTCTGATAGAATTCTGCACTAAAACTATCTGGTCCTGGGCTTTTTTTGGTGGGGAGACTTTTAATGACTGCTGCTATTTCCTTAGGAGTTATGGGAGTGGTTAGATGGTTTATCTGCTCCTGATTTAACTCTGGTACTGGTATCTTTCTAGGAAGTTGTCTATTTCATCCAAGTTTTCTAGTTTTGTTGAGTATAGGCCTTTGTAGTAGGATCTGATGATTTTTTGAATTTCCTCGGTTTGTGTTGTTATATCTCCCTTTTCAGTTCTGATTTTATTAATTTGGATACTGTCTTTGTGCCCTCTGGTATATCTAGCTAAGGGTTTATCTATCTTGTTGATTTTCTCAAAGAACCAGCTCCTGGTTTTGTTGATATTTTGTATTGTTCTTTCTGTTTCTATTTGGTTGATTTCAGCCCTGAGTTTGATTATTTCCTGCCTTCTACTCCTCTTGGGTGTATTTGCTTCTTTTTGTTCTAGAGCTTTCAGTTGTGCTGTCAAGTTGTTAGTGTATGCTCTCTCCAGTTTCTTTTTGTAGGCACTTAGAGCTATGAGTTTTCCTCTTAGCACTGCCTTCATGGAGTCCCACAAGTTTTGGTATGATGTGTCCTCATTTTCATTGAATTCTAAAACGTCTTTAATATCTTTCATTATTTCTTCCTTGACCAAGTCATCATTGAGTAGAAAGTTGTTCAGTTTCCATGTGCATGTGGGTTTTCCATTGGTTTTTTTTTCATTATTAAAGACCAGCCTTAGTCCGTGGTGATCTGATAAGATGCAAGGGATTATTTCAATCTTTTTGTATCTGTAGAGGCCTGTTTTGTGACCAATTATATGGTCTATTTTGCAGAAGGTACCATGAGGTGCTGAGGAAAAGGTATATTCTTTTGTTTTAGGATGAAATGTTCTATAGATATCTGTTAAATCCATTTGGTTCATAACTTCTGTTAATTTCAGAGTGTCTCGGTTTAGTTTCTGTTTCCATGATCTGTCCATTGCTGAGAGTGGGGTGTTGAAATCCCCCACTATTATTGTGTGAGGTGTAATGCGTGTTTTGCGCTTTAGTAGTTTCTTTTATGTATGTGGGTGTCCTTGCATTTGGAGCATAGATGTTCAGAATTGAGAGTTCACCTTGGTAGATTTTTCCTTTGATGAGTATGAAGTGTCCTTCCTTATCTTTTTTGATTACTTTTGGTTGAAAGTCGATTTTATTTGATATTAGAATGGCTACACCAGCTTGTTTCTTGGGACCATTTGCTTGGAAAATTGTTTTCCATCCTTTTATTCTGAGGTAGTATCTGTCTTTGTCACTGAGGTGTGTTTCCTGTATGCAGCAAAATTCTGGGTCCTGTTTGTGTATCCAGTCTGACAGTCTTCGTCTTTTTATTGGGGAATTGAGTCCATTGATGTTAAGAGATATTAAGGAAAAATGATTGTGGCTTCCTGTTATTTTTGTTATTAGAGGTAGAATTATGTTTGTATAGTTATCTTCTTTTGGGGTTGTTGGAAGATTACTTCCTTGCTTTTTCTAGGTTGTAGTTTCCCTCTTTGTATTGGTGTTTTCCATCAATTATCCTTTGAAGAGCTGGGTTTATGTGAAGATATTGTGCAAATTTGGTTTTGTCATGGAATATCTTGGTCTTATCATCTATAGTGATTGAGAATTTTGCAGGGTATAGTAGTCTCAGCTGGCATTTGTGTTCTCTTAGGGTCTGTATGATGTCAGTCCAGGCTCTTCTGGCTTTTATAGTCTCTGGTGAGAAGTCTAGTATAATTCTTATTGGTCTGCCTTTATATGTTACTTGACCTTTTCCCCTTACTGCTTTTAGTATTTTTTTCTTTGTTTTGTGCATCTGATGTTTTGATTATTATGTGACGGGAGGTATTTCTTTTCTGGTCTAGTCTATTTGGTGTTCTGTAGGCTTCTTGTATGTTTATGGGCATCTCGTTCTTTAGGAAAGTTTTCCTCAATAATTTTGTTGAAGATATTTACTGGCCCTTTAAGTTGGGAATCTTCATTCTCGTCTATACCTATTATCCTTAGGTTTGGTCTTTTCATTGTGTCCTGGATTTCCTGGATGTTTTGGGTTAGGAGTTTTTTTGCATTTTGTATTTTCTTTGACAGTTGTGTCAATGTTTTCCATGGTGTCTTCTGCACATGAGATTCTCTCTTCTATCTCTTGTATTCTGTTGGTGATGCTTGCGTCTATGACTCCTGATCTCTTTCCTAGTTTTCTATCTCCATGGTTGTCTCCCTTTGAGATTTCTTTATTGTTTTTATTTCCATTTTTCAGATCCTGAATGGTTTTGTTTAATTCCTTCATTGTGATTTCTTATAGTTCTTTAAGGGATTTCTGTGTTTCCTCTTTAAGTGCTTCTACCTGTTTATTTGTACTCTCCTGTACTTCTTTAAGGGAGTTACTTATGTCCTTCTTAAAATCCTCTATCATCATCATGAGAAGTGATTTTAATTCTGAATCCTTCTTTTCCAGTGTGATGGGGTGCCCAGGGCTTGCTATGGTGGGAGAACTGGGTACTGATGATGCCAAGTAACTTTGGTTTCTGTTGCTTATGTTCTTGGACTTGCCTTTCTCCATCTGGTTAACTCTAGTGTTACCTACCCTCACTGTGTCCGACTGGAGTCTGTATTTCCAGTTATCTTGCTTGTGTCAGAACTCCTCAGAGTCCAGATGTCTCTGTGATCTTATGATCTAAGCTCCTGGGTGGAAGAACTCCTGGGACTCAGGCCACCTCGGGGATCTGGAAATCCTTCTGCTCTGGGTGCAGTGATTCCTCTAGGATGGCTCAGGATAAGGTGTCTCCATAAGTGCACACCAGCTAGGTGTCTGCTGCTCTGAGTGCAGTGGCTCCTCTAGGATGGCTCAGGATTCAGTATCTCCACAGGAGCAGGCCAGGTATGTGTCTGCCCCAGCCAAAATTATCAGGCGGGGATGGAAGGGAAGTGGAATTCCGGAGGGGTGGGGTTTGGGTGGCTGGTGGGTCTTGAGCGTCCCTGGCTCCCAGTTGTAACTCTGGGGCATAGGGAGTGAGATGGGGTTCTTACCTGCTGCTCTGAGTGCAGTCGCTCCTCTAGGATGGCTCAGGATTCAGTATCTCCACAGGAGTAGACCAGCTATGTGTCTGCCCCAGCCAAAATGCATCAGTTTTCTTTAAGAGTGTGGGTCCAGGTGGGTCAACCATGCCCTGGTAGATGGTCCCACACTTAAAAGTATATGGACAGCATAAATCAGAGTCCATAGGTTATTTAAAAGGAACATGGAATTGGTGTCCGGGGAGTGGGGACAGCTTTTGGAGGAGTTAAAGGGAGGAGCTGGGGGGAATATGATCAAAATAGATTGTATGAAGTTCTCAAACAATTAATAAAAATATTTATTTTTTTAAAACAAATATATCATTAAAGGGGTGATTATTTCTCCTACCTCTTCAACATAGCTTAAGGTAGATCCAACTATAATATATACATATTATATATACATATAATGTATTTTAATCTAATTCATCCATATCCCCCATTTTGATCTATCTTCCCCTTCTTTTTCTTACTAATATGACCCTTCTGCCTTTTTTATCTTTTAAAAGATATTCTACTGAGTGTGATTTGGTTGTTTACATGTGTATGGATATGAGGTTATTTCCTGGAGCACAGACAACTTACCAGCAGCTCTATACTTGAAGAAAAATGATTCCCCTCACCCAGAAGTCATTAATCGCCAGTAGCTTTTCAGCTAAGCGAACACTTCCCTGTCTATGTTAGAATGTTGACTGGCTTGATCTTGTGCAGGTATTGTACAGGTAGCTTCTGCTGCTTACAGTGTATGAGTGAAATAACCATGACATATGCAGAAGACAGCGTTCCACAGCCCTCTCCTGATTGCCAGCTCTCTTCTGTAATGTCCTTCAAGTCTTGTGAGGATTGGGTGCAGAGTGATATGCTGAAAAATAAAAGCATGTCTGACAAAAATTGGCATGAATCTATGGTTATAAACATAAAAGAATTCGGTCTGATAAATTGTCCACTTAGTAATAGGCTGCTCCTCCCTAAGGCTTATGACCTTCTTAGTGAAGGGCTTTTGAACAGACTTACAGAACCAGGTATAAATGGCCTCCTGTGGAAGAGGCCTCAAATACATTCAGGGAGTGGTTTGTTATCTCTGTAACATCCTTGTCACTTTGTGTCAATGTACATGTTACCTGGCTGGCCTTATTGCAACATGTAGGGTCTACCATTGTGTAAGACTGATGGTGGCTCTTTCCCCACAGGCTCGGTACACAACTTTGTATTTTTATCTCCTTGTCTTTCTTAGCACCAATGAATTGTCATATATTCAGGACGGACTGCATGCTGGCTTGCTTCTGTGTTCAGATTGTAGCTTTAGGATGGAGCGATGGGTAGTGGATAAAGTGCTGGCCACAGCAGTGGAGGTGATAGTTCAGATCCGTATCACTCATATACAAAAATCTGGGTAGGTTGTCTGCTTGGCAGAGCATCGCTAAGGCAAGATGACAAGCTAGACTTTCAGAACTGTGGACTCTGTGTCCAATGAGACAGACTGCTTCAGTAAGTAGAGAGTGACAAGGAAAGACACTCAGTTCCAACCTCTGGGCTCCACATGCCTGTGAACATGCATGTACCCATGAACATGTGAACACAGAGATGTGCATGCACATCATGTATAAACCACACACACACACGGGCCAAAAGGAGTGTAACTCTGTAAGCTGGGTGTTGTGAAACACACCTGTAATCCTAGCACTCAGGAATCCGAGGCAGAAGAGAACCTGGTCAGCCTAGGCTACTTAGCAAGACCTTGTCACAGAGAGTTAAGGATTAGGGTTGTAACACAGTGCCTAGCTTGTTTAGCATGTATAAAAATTACAAATTCATAGTAGAGATGAATAAAACTAAGAAATGATAAAGCATTATTGACAAGTTCTAGAAATTAAGAGAAAAGGAAGATGAGAAAGAGGAGGAAGATGGTTTTACTGGTTGTCTTAGTTAGGGTTTTACTACTGTGAACAGACACCATGACCAAGGCAACTCTTATAAGGACAACATTTCATTGAGGCTGGCTTACAGGTTCAGAGGTTCAATCTATTATCATCAGGGTAGGAGCATGGCAGCATCCAGAGAGCATGGTGCAGGCAGAGCTGAGAGTTCTACATCTTCATCTGAAGGCTGCTAGAAGAATACTCACTTCCAGACAGCTAGAACTGGGGTAGTAAGGCCACACCCACAGTGACACATCTACTCCAGCAAGGCCATACCTACTCCAACAAGGCCACACCTCCTAAAGTGCCACTCCCTGGCCCAAGCATATGTAAACTGTCACACTGGTTGAGGATGAGGATGCTGTGAACCCACAGGAAGTGGCTAGAGGGCTGTGTTGCTACCACACAGAAGGCTGTGTTGAGGATTGGGTGGGAAGCAGAGGTGAGGCTGACAGAGAGGGATCCAGAGGAGCGAGAAGGACTGCCAGTAGATTGTACTAGTGACACATGGTCCTTGGCAGAGAGTCTTACTGAGCATGTCGTTTAGAAAGACTATATGGCAAATTCATCGGAAGTCAAAGAGGGAAGGCCACCAATCCCATGAATTGATACTGGTGATGAAACCGGAACTAAGGCCAAGGCAGAGATGGAAAAAGCAGAAGTGAGATCTGATCGATAGTAATGTGTAAGGCTGAGTATGTGCAATTTTATATGGAACCCGAGATTTCAAGAAAGTCTGCAATTGTCCTGAAGTTTCTCCTTGACTGTCTGTGACCACATGTACAACTATGTGCACTTCAGTGCCTCAAATACCCAACTTCCTTTCCTCCTCCACTGTTCCTTTTTAACAGGAGATGAGATGGTGTAACTGGTCCAAGGTTACATGAGTCATGATTTTGAGGCAGAATCTGATGTCAGGCCTTTTTGACTCCTTAGTCTAAAGCCCTAAACATGGGTAGGCTGTTGACTGAGCTAGAGAAAGGGAGAAAGAGGTGGGAGTGGTGGTTTGTCTTGGGGTTTTTGGGAAGTGGTAAGAAGAGGAACACTGGATTGGCCCCATTGATTTCGAAGCAACTACAGGATCATTGTGTAGAGATATGTAGACTCAGCAGCTAGTTTCCAGAATAAAGCCTCCGCTCAATTATCCCCCACCCTCTGTGTACTGTAAGTCTCTCTCTCTCTCTCTCTCTCTCTCTCTCTCTCTCTCTCTCCTTCCTCCCTCCCTATCCCCCCCATGAGAATACATATCTTCATAGTTTTCTCATCTTTCTTTTTGTTGTGCCATAATGATTTATTCTGGGTGCTGGATGAGATGATCAGAGAGTACGTTCCCCTGCTATGCTTTCTGTGCAAGTGCCTCATGTTGTTCTCAGAGGCCTGAAGACTTGGGTCAAGCTGTGAAAGGAAGGAATGTGGACTTTGCCTCACTAGCAGTGAGGTGTGCCTTTATTTTATTTATTTATTTATTTAGTCTTCCCTTTTCTCCACTAGAGGTGGAGCCTAGACTCCTGTGCAAGCCTCTGAGCATTCAACCACTGAGCTATCACCAGCCAGCTTTTCATTAAGAGGGTCTCTCCTTCTCTTCTCTTCTCTTCTCTTCTCTTCTCTTCTCTTCTCT